>NW_012267297.1:1311191-1318836 GCF_000151885.1 Dipodomys ordii | reverse complement strand
TAAGGTGGTATCTCAGGGTTGTCTTTATTTGCATTTCCTTCACAACCAGGGATGATGAACATTTCCTCATGTGTTTCTTTGCCATTTTTATCTCTTCTTCTGAGAAGTCTCTCTTTAGTTCCCTTGCCCATTTAGTAATTGGTTGGTTAGGTTTGGGAGGGATTAGTTTCTTGAGTTCCCTGTATATACTGGATATTAACTCCTTGTCTGATATATTGCTGGTAAATATTTTTTCCCAGTTAGTTGGTTGTCTTTCTAGCTTGGTTGCTATAGCTTTAGCTGTGCAGAAACTTTTTATTTTAAGGTAGTCCCATTTGTCGAGTCTTTCCAATTTGTTTGACCCTGGGACTCTGTTCAGGAAGTTCCTTCCTGTGCCTATTAGTTCAAGTGTCTCTCGTACTCTGTCCTGCAGTAGTTTCAGAGATTCAGGTTTAATGTTAAGGTCTTTAATCCATTTTGAGTTGATGTTGGTGCATGGTGATAGGCTGGGGTCCACTTTTAGTTTTCTGCATGTGGCTGCCAAGTTTTCCCAGCACCAATGGTTGAAGAGGCTGTGTTTCTTCCACTGTATGTCTTTGGCTCCTTTGTCAAATATCAGCTGACTGTAGGCATGTGGTTTTATTTCTGGGTCTTCTATTCCATCGGTCTTCGGGTCTGTTTTTGTGCTAATACCATGCTGTCTTTGTTATTATGGCTCTATACTTTGAAGTCCGGCATTGAGATCCCTGCCATGTTGTCTTTTTTGCCTAGAATTGTTTTGGCTATTCTAGGTCTTTTGTTGTTCCATCTGAATTTTTGAACTGTTTTCTGTATTTCAGTGATGTACGTCATTGGGATTTTAATAGGAATTGCATTGAATTTGTATATTAATTTTGGCAATATTGCCATTTTCACTATATTAGGTCTGCCTATCCATAAGCATGGAAGGTCTTTCCATTTCCTAGTGTCGTCTGTAATTTCTTTAAGTTTCTATAGTTTTCGTTAAGTAGTTCTTTTACATCTTTGGTTAGGTTAATTCCTAAATATTTTATTTTTTGCGAGGTTATTGTGAATGGGGTTGCTTTCTTTATTTCCCTCTCTGCTTGTACATTGTCAGTGTACAGGAAGGCAACTGATTTCTGTGGGTTGATTTTGTATCCTGCTACTTTGCCAAAGTGATTTATAATTTCTAAGAGTTTGGGGATGGAGTTTTTGGGATATGAAGGTATAGTATCATGTCATCTGCAAAAAGGGATAGTTTAACTTCTTCTTTCCCTATGCAGATCGCTTTAATGTCATTTTCTTGCCTTACTGCCCTGGCTAAGGGGTCCAGGACTATATTGAAGAGGAGTGGAGACAGTGGGCATTCTTGCCTTGTTCCTGATTTTAGGAGAATTGGTTGAAGTGTTTCCCTATTAAGTATAATATTGGCTATTGGTCTGTGTTATATGGCTTTCATTGTTTTAAGGAATGTTTCTACTATTCCTATTTTCTCAAGTGCTTTTAACATGAACAAATGTTTAATTTTATCAGTGGCCTTTTCTGCATCTGTGGAGATAATCGTGATTCTTGATCTTGGCTCTGTTGATGTGTTGGATTACATTTATTGACTTACGTATGTTAAACCATCCCTGCATCTCTGGGATGAAGCCTGCCTGGTCATAGTGTATGATTTTTTTTATGTATTTCTGGATTCTGTTAGCTAGAATTTTGTTAAGGATTTTTGCATCTGTGTTCATCAAGGAGATTGGTCTGTATTTCTCTTTTTTGGTTGGGTCTTTGCCTGGTTTGGGGATGAGTGTGATATTGGCATCACAGAATGAGTTTGGGATAGCTCCCTTCTTCTCTGCTTCTCTGAAGAGCTTGAGGAGTATGGGTATTAGTTCTTCTTTAAAGGTCTTATAGAATTCTGTTGTGAATCCATCTGATCCTGGGCTTTTCCTTGTTGGAAGACTTCTGAGTGCTTCCTGTATCTCATTGTAAGATACTGGCTTATTTCATTGATTTACTTCTTTGCTCAGTTTGAGCAACTTGTATTTCTCTAAAAGTGCATCCAGTTCTGCGAAGTTTTCTTTCTTTAGAGAGTATAACTTTTGAAAATAGTCCTTTATAATTGTTTGGATATCTTGGGTACTTGTTGTGATTCTTCCCGTGGCATCCCTGATCTTGTTAATTTGGGTTTCCTCTCTTCTTTTCTTAATTAATCTTGCCAAAGGTCTATCAATTTTATTAATTTTTTCAAAGAACCAGCTTTTTGTTTTATTAATTTTATCTATGATTTTCCTATTCTCTATTTAATTAATTTCCACTCTTAATTTGATTATCTGGCTCCGTCTAGTAACTTTAGGTTCCATTTTTTTCATGTTTTTCTAGCTGTTTTAATTGCAACATGAGATTATTTACTTGGTCTGTCTCTATTTTCTTGATGTGGGCACTGAGGGCAATAAATTTGCCCCTCAGGACTTAAGCAGCCTGTTTTTAAGGTCAGCAGAAATTAGGCCCAAGCTAGAGGGGGAAGGCAGGTCTGAAGAAGCCCTTCTGACTCCACTCTCAAGTAATTCAAATCAAAAGAAGCTCCTTATCTGCCTCTTAAATAAAAACCTGCCTCTTAGATAAAAAATTCCAGGAAGAAATATCAGCCACCTGCTCCTTGCCTGATGGTTTCGGGTGAATTATTTTGATATTCTCAGCCACTTGGAGGGGGAGGAGTTGGAGTCCTGTTTTCTAAGCAGGAAAATGACACCTGGTCCTCCTCCTCCCGACACAGGTGAAGGTCCGGGTTCCATTTCAGTGGCTCTATTTTGGATGCCAGCCTTTGACATTCCTCACTGTGTCCAGTCTATGTGGGAATGTTCTATTACTTTAGTGGTTTCAGTCCGCCATTCTCATTTTCTGTGATTTTCTTACCCATCGGTGGACATTTTCCCCTCTGTCTCCCAGGTGGAGTTAGGTGATCCTTCCACTCATTAGACGTGCCGGGCTGCAGCTCCGATCATGTGGCTCTGTGGTTTCCAGTCTGTCTGTCTGTCTGTCTGTTTGGCTCAAGGCCCCTTGTAGACTGCTTCCCATCCTGCATTGGATCTCTTTTCCCAACATATTCCCTGACATGGGGGAAATGATCGGTGAATCTTGGTCCCCAAGTTCCGTGTTCAGGGCTGGGAGATGAAGAGGCTGAGGGTCCCAGGAGGAAACCTTCTGGAAGCTCACAGAGAGGCCAGGTTATCTCAGATCGGCTCTCTGTCTCCACCCCAGTGGCATCATGGCGTCTGTGGGCTTCGCTGGTGTCTGAAGTGTTCTGGCCATCAGTCTGCAGCTGCCCAGACAACTTTCGTTCCATGTGGCGATCCTCACCTTGCCCCAGCTCTCTCCGCTCCTTCCAGTATCTTCCTTGACCTCCCTTCCTCATTGTGATCTTCCTCCAGCCCAGTTTTTGCACTCCTCCTTTTCCGCTTCTCGTCTCTCTCCCCTGTCTGTTCCCATCCGCGTAGCCAGGAACAGAGATTCATGTGGTGTCACTGTTAAACCGGCCTGCTCTCCTCTGTTGCCACATAGCCCTCGCCAGAATCAGGGTTAGCAAGTGTCCCACTGTCCACGCCGCCCTCCAGGGAGCAGCTGGGTTTGTGGTGATTAAGAACCGGCTGCTGGTATTATCGGAGAAACATTGAATGCTTTCAGTGTTGGCTCTTGCAGAATACCAAAGAGAAGAGCTAGTCACTGTCTGTGGGACTTTGGCTGGCTTGTCAGAATGGGTCATTTTCTATGAAGATGAACACGTTGAAGGGGTTTATAACCTTTGTTAGGTTGTGTGTGTGTGTGTGTGTGTGTGTGTGTGTGTGTGTGGTGGGCACTGTCCCTGAACTCTTTCACTCAAGGCTGGCGCTCTACCACTTGAGCCACAGCTCCACTTCCAGTTTTCTGGTGGTTCATTGGAGATCAGAGTCTCACAGACTTTCCTGCCCAGGCTGGCTTTAACCATGATCCTCAGATCTCAGCCTCCTTCTGAGTTGCTGGGATGACAGGCATGAGCCACCAGCACCTGGCTCTGGATTTTGTGATTTTTTTGCTTGTATCTTTCTCCTTGCTCTCTGTGGTCTTCTCTGATCAGATGTGATCTCAGAAGCAGTTTGGCTTAGACCCTTGCTTTCTTCGACTTTCCGTCTTCACTGTTCGTTGTGGCTGTGATTTGTGCCAAGTGCATTTAAGATCCTCTTTCCCTAAGAAAGGATTCAGATAAGCAAATATCCCCCACAGACAGGAGTCTCGTTTATTGCCACACAGATTCAAAACAGATTTGAACATACCATGGTAGACATCGCTTTCTTCATTTGTTTTCTTAAGGAGCAAAGCTCTTGGTAGCTGTTCACCATTTCTAGACTTATGAAGATTTCTCACCAGGCACCAATGGCTCCTGCCTGTAATCCCAGCTACTCAGGAGGCTGAGATCTGAGGATCAAGATTCAAAGCCAGCCTGGGGAGGAAAATCCATGGAAATGGTGTCTCCCTGATCCCAGGATGTGTAGCGGGGCCATTCTATTTCCCCAAAGGAAGTCCATTCTGGCCTTTGACCTCATAGTGGATTGCGGGCAGATTTTGTTCTCCCCAAATAGCTGCCCACCACCCTTGTGGCCTGCCTCGCGTGGCCGGTCCACACATTTGTTGCTCACGCTAAATGTTCCACTTCGGGGAGAGCTGCTCAGTTCCATATTGGCCCTGCTCCTATATTTGAATTTAGAGACCATAACTTAGACCCCTCCCAAAATGACTTGGAACTTAAAAAACAAACAAAAGCAACAATATGAAGGCAAAATTATTTTAGATCCGTTTTGCCAAGTCAAGTTCATCATACCTCTTGGTTCAGGCCAGCTTTTCTGAGTGATTGACACAAGGACAGCGTTTGGCTCCCGAGACACAGCATTCAAGTTTTTCTCTTCTAGAGTTCCTGGGATGGTCTTTCTTTATTAATTCCTAAGTCATTATCTTTTCAGTTGATGTTGCTATTCTGAAGATTGCATTTTCTAGTGGGTTTTAGAAGAAATGTGTTGATTTTCTTTTCCCCTCTAAGAGGATGACATAAATACAGACCCCGTGTTCATTCAAATAATTCTTAAATCCTGCTGGGTTTTTCCGTGTCTTTGTAAAAGGAGGTTGTCCTTTGTGTCTTCCCGCCCTCCAGCCTTTCGCTTCCATGACTTGTTTTGTTGGAATTTCCAGTAGCATGCGGAAGACTAGCTTTGGGTTTCCTCAGGATTGGAGGATGTGTGATCTCAAGATGGTAGTGCATACCTTTGTCATTGTGTACAGCCTTGCCAGGTAAAGGCTGACCACCAGGGGAGTTTGTATCAGTTTCCTCTGTTCAGACTCTGCCAACAAGGAGCCCTTGTTAAAACATTCTGCTATTTCCACTATGTGTAAGTGTTCCCATTAGCCAAATATGTCTTTGTCATTTTATTTTTCCAGGTGTCCTTTTGTTTTATTGATGCGAATTTTTTTTTGTATATAAATCCTGAATTTAAACCATCCTTGCATTCTTGATAGGAGCCACATTTGATTGTTCTTATTATTTTGAGCGTACGCTGTGTGTTTTGCTTCACTAATCATTTTGGTTTTGCCTTTATGTTTATTTATTATGTTTGTATTTATTTATTTGTATTTTTATTCTTTTGTTTTGTGTCAGCCCTTGGGCTTGAACTCAGGGCCTGGGCACTGTCCTTGAGTTTTTTTTGCTCAAGGCTAGCGCTCTACCACTTGAGCCACAGTGCAACTTCTGGTTTTCTGGTGGTTAAATAAGATATAAGAATCTCCCAGCATTTCCTGCCTAAGCTGGCTTTGAACCATGATCCTCATATCTCAGCTTCCTTTAGTAGCTAGGATTGCAGGTCCAGCAGCCTTTATATTTATAAGTGGAAAGGATTTATTATTATAATCCTTTTTCTGTTGTACACACTTGTCTGGCTTTAGAATGACACTTTCTTTGGTTATTTTGCTTAGCTGCTATGGACAAGGCTCATTTTGTCCCTAAAAAATTCATTGTACCTTTAAGTCGTACAATTCGTTGTACTTAACAACATCATCAGAGCCCATTTTATTTCCTTTCATTTTTGTCAGGGTTGAGGTAAGATGGTTGGGAGGAAAGTAGAGGAGTTGGGGGAAGGAATTTGAGTTAGAGGATTAATAACTTGCATTCTTTCTTCAGTGGTTAGTTTATTGTTATTATCTACCTTCTTTTGAACCCCTTTCCCTACTGGCTATTTATTACACATTGAATTTAAGAGCAGCTAGTTTTCAGAATATTCTCTAATTACTTTGAGTTTCTGTTGCCTATGCTGTCGTTTCATTTAATTTTATTATCTGTATGTCGCTGTACAAAGGAGTTGCCAGCTGACAGAGCTGTCCGCAAGTGCCTGCGGGTTTACTGTGGTCATGTATTTTGCCTGCATTGACCTGTCTTCTCCTTGCCTGGTCCCCTCAGAGAACTGTCTCTCTTCAGAGCTCAGTCCTGTGTTTGCTTTTTCTTTCCATCGTCTTGTGTTTTGTTCATTCATTCTTTCATTGTTTCCTTCCACTCAGGACCGACTCTGTGAAGTGTTCAACAACTGACTATTAATTGTGCTCAGCCATGTTTTATCCCCTCACTTCCTTACATTTAGAGGTATAATTTTCTCTCTCAACGGCTTTGGTCATGCTCTAGAAATTCTAATATTTAGTGTTTTTGTTGTTACTCTGTTAAAAACTTTTTTTTTTTAGTTTGCCTTATGATGCCCTCTTTAACCTTAGAGTTAACTAATCATAAGGTTTTTAAGTTGTTGAATATATAATGTTTTTACTGTCTTTAAAACTTTCATTTCTTATTTAATCATGTTACAGAAAATGACAGTTGTTTAATTTTTATGTTGGCTGGTGTACACTTGTAGATTTTGTGTATGTTAGCCCATCTTCTTTGTATTTCTAGATATCTGAATTATAGTTCACGCTTTTGAAAAACGCTTTATGTCTTACTGAAGAAATTTCTCTTTGTCTATTGGCATTTTCTGTTTCTTTCCATGACATTTTTTTTAGTTTTTTTTCCCTTTCTTAAAAATCTGATTTCACTCACTCTAATTAATTAATTAGTTTAGTCCCAGGGTTTGAAGGCAGAGTCTCATGGCTCTACCTCTTGAACCATACACACACACGCAGCCCTGCTTTTGGCTGATTCATTGAAGATGAAGTCTCTTGGACTTTTCTGCCCTGGCTGGCTTTGAACAGTGATCCTCACCATCTCAGAATCCAGGGTAGCTAGGTTTACAGGTATGAGCCACCGGCTCCTGATTTGTTTTTGTTTTTGTGGATTGTGGGGCTTGAACTCAGGGCCTGGGTGCCATCCCTGAGCTCTTTCATCAAGGCTGGCTCTACCACTCGAGCCACAGCTCCACTTCCAGTTTTCTGGTGGTTCCTTGGAGATCAGAGTCTCATGGACTTTCCTACCCAGGCTGGCTTTGGTCGTGATCCTCAGATCTCTGCCTCCTGAGTAGCTGGAATGACAGGTGTGAGACACCGGCACCCAGCTAGTTGTTTTTTGTTTTTGTTTTTTTTGGGGGGGTCCAGTTGTGGGGCCTGAACTCTGGGCCTGGGCGCTGTCCCTCAGCTCTTCAGCTCAAGGCTAGCGCTCTACCACTTGAGCCACAGC
>NW_012267297.1:1308363-1311141 GCF_000151885.1 Dipodomys ordii | reverse complement strand
CCCCCCCGCCATGGATCTGTTGTTCGGGGATCGTCCTGTCACCCCTGGTTTTTGCCTTTCCCGCTCAGGACCCAGGGGGTTTGGTCTGATGTTGCTGGAATCTCCTGGGCCATCAGCTATGATGGCTCTCGTGCCGGTGCGTTCCGCGTGGCTCCATGGTCAGCCACGTGACGTGAGGTCGGCGTGGGTCACTGGCGAAACCCCGTGTTTGCCATTCCAAAACAGGATTGTTCTCACAGGACACCAGAGCCACTCAGGACCATTCAGGAAAACCTACATAAAACCTCTCAATGCCGGCCAGGCGCTGGCCGCAGCCCACGGCCCCGTGAGCCTGTCTGCATGCTGACCCAAGCCCAGAGAAACTCAGAGGAGGGGACTCTGGGGTTTCTTCTGTGTATTTGGGTATGTGTGCGCATGTGTGCGTGAGTGCGTGCACACGAGCTTGAAGGTCCTGGTCTTGAACTCAGTGCCTGGGCACCATCCCTCAGCTCTTCTGCTTAAGGCTGGTGCTCTACCACTTGAGCCACAGCTCCACTTCTGGTTTTCTGGTGGTTCACTGGAGATCAGTTTCATGGACTTTCCTGCCCGGGCTGGCTTTGAACCATGATCCACAGATCTCAGCCTCCTGAGTAGCTAGTGATTATGCTACCAGGGCCCGGCGTGAGGTGGCACTTTCCCCCCTTGCCCTGCCTTGCTTCGGAGCCAGTAGACTGTGTATCACGTGGTGAGACGGGGAATGGGGAGGGGGTGCAGGAGGGGCTTCGGTTTGCACACGATTCCAGCTCCCCGGTCCTTTAGCGAGTGTCACAGGGAAGGTAAATCCACCCTGTGTGATCGTGCATCACGAGATGTTACAGTAGTTTAAAAAACAATCATCTTCATGCAAATGTTTACACATATTTACATATGAAGGATATTATATAGAGCATACATAAGGAAGAGTATAAAGAATATAATGGAGTATGTGAAGAAGGCTAGCATATACATGAAGAATATTATGTAGAAGCATATATAGAGGCTGGAGAACGGCAAGCGTGTTATGGAGTCTGACATACAAGCGTGAAGTACAAATTGCGAGTGGGCCTTGGGCAGAAGAGGTCTCTTCTCCCTCCCGTCTCTCCTGTTAGCCCCGCGTGGGGACGGCGGTGAGGAGCTCACGGGGTCGTGTGCAGCTTGTGTGCGTTCAGCTTGTGTGTCCCGGGCTCGGGCGCCGTGCAGAGTGGCAGCCCTGATCACCATGTAGTAGTCATCTGAGCGGCTTGTCCTAGGGGCTGCGCGTAGCCAGCAGCCCCGTCTTCAGTTCTAGGTTGCCGTCCGTGCGAGCAGGTGAAGGATGGTTGAATTGGATTGGCTTCTTTTTTAGCTTGAGTGCTTTGACTGCCTGCACATTGGTGGTTGTGATGGTGATAGCGGTGGTGGTGGTGATGGTGTTGTTGGTGATGGTGGTGGTGGTGATGGTGGTGATGGTGATGGTGGTGGTGGTGATGGTGTTGTTGGTGATGGTGGTGGTGGTGATGGTGGTGTTGATGATGGTGATGGTGGTGGTGGTGGTGATAGTGTCGGTGGTGGTATGGTAGTGTTGTTGGTGATGGTGGCGGTGGTGGTGATGATGATGATGATAATGATGGTGGTGGTGATGTTGGTGATGATTGTGGTAGTGGTGATGATGATGATGGTGGTAGTGATGGTGATGATGGTGGTGGTGGTGATGATGATGATGGTGGTGATGGTGGGGTGGTGATGATGGTGGTGATGGTGATGGTGACGATGTTGGTGGTGATGATGATGGCAGTGGTGGTGATGGTGGTGATGTTGGTGGTGATGGTGGTGATGGTGGTGGTGATGGTGGTGATGTTGGTGGTGATGGTGGTGATGGTGGTGATGTTGGTGGTGATGGTGGTGATGATGATGGTGATGTTGGTGGTGATGGTGGTGATGATGATGATGGTGATGGTGGTAATGGTGATGATGGTGGTGGTGGTGATGGTGGTGGTGATGGTGGTGATGATGGTGGTCATGGTGATGGTGATGATGGTGATGGTGGTGATGATGGTGGTGGTGATGGTGGTGATGATGGTGGTCGTGGTGATGGTGGTGGTGTGATGGTGGTGATGATGGTGATGGTGATGGTGGTGGTGGTGGTGATGGTGGTGGTGGTGATGGTGGTGGTGATGATGATGGTGGTGGTGGTGGTAGCGGTGGTGACGGCCATGGTGGTGAGGGTGTGGGGCCCAGTCCGCAGTGCAAGGTTCTCATCCTGAGGCAGAGTGAGTGTCTGCCACAGCCCCTGCTCTGTGTCTGCTCCCCCCACCACCACCGTCAGTCCACGCCGCAGCTCTGTGCACTCCTGTTTTCTTCTCGAGAAAGGTTGCATGTCTGCGTGGGTGACAGCGTGTAAATGCCACTGCTAAAGAGTCTGTCACGGACCACGAGGGGACCCTCCCCATGCCCGTGCCGGCAGCTGATGCGCCCCGCTGACCCTGGCAGGTGGGAGCGGGGGCCGAGCGGCCCTGCGCTCGAGCTCTTGATGGAGCTACATGCCGGGAGACAAGCCGGTCAGCACCCCGAGGGCAGGAGGACGCGGAGCACGAGCAGGGGCTTCCTCCTAGAGCCACGATCGCCATCCCGTCAGGAGAGAAGTGTCAGCGCTTTGGCAGGAGGCCCACACTCGCATCTCCCCAGTGTGTACAAAGCAGGTTCACACTGACACCCTCGTCAGAGGTGTAAGATAAATAGTGTGCTCCTGTTGGCTACCAGCACGAGATGCGCAGCACATCT
>NW_012267297.1:1243677-1307621 GCF_000151885.1 Dipodomys ordii | reverse complement strand
CACTTCCAGCTTTTTTCTTTTTGCTTATGTGGTGCTGAAGAATCGAACCCAGGGCCTCAGGCATGCAAGGCAAGCGCTCTACCACTGAGCCACCTGCCCAGCCCTGTTTTTTTAGTTTATCCCGGTCTAATGCCAACTTGTAGGCGGGGATGAATTTCCGATTAGGGTATCTGTGTAGCACATGACACCGCTCACGGTCTTTTTCAACATCTGCCCCCTTGCATTTGATGTTGTCTTGGTATCAGAATTCTGCTAACATGCAAACCTCGGCTCCTGCAGCCCCGCTGGACTTAATTCTGTGTGGGGCTGCGTGTGAGGAGTCTGTGCCCAGTGTCTGGTCAGCATTGGAACTCGAGGAAGCTGGACCTGAGACAGGGTGACCACACCCTGTCTGCGTGCATGGACGGGTGTGGGGGGGAACGGATGTTTCCTGCCCACCTCGAGGTCCCATCGTAACCTCCGGGCCCCCACCCTCGTCCAGCCCATCCATCCTGGAGATGAGAGGTACCCTGACCTTACCCCTGAGGGAAGAGGCCAGCATTCTGAGACTTCATTCATCCATCCATTCATTCATGCACGCATATATCCACCTGTGCAGACAGGCAGACCCACAAGGAGAAAAAAGGTTTTTTTGAGTCAGATGATAAATTTGGGTTTGAAACTGGATATCATCTTTTATATTATAATCATGTGACCATGATGTGGGCCTCACCTTTCCGTACCCTTCCTTGTGTGTCAGATCAGGACAAATGATGACCTACTATGCTTTTTGTTTTTGTTTGTTTGAATAAAGATTTAGCCGGGCGCTGATGGCTCACGCCTGTCATCCTAGCTACTCAGGAGGCTGAGATCTGAGGATCGCAGTTCAAAGCCAGCCTGGGCAGGAAAATCTAATGAGGTTCTTATCTGCAGTAAACTATTCGGAAAAAGCTAGAAGTGGTGCTGTGGCTCAAGTGGTAGAGCACCAGCCTTGAACATAAAGAGGCTCAGGGACAGCACCCAGGCCCCGAGTTCAAGACCCAGCACCAGCCCAAAAGAAAAAAAAAGATCTAAGAATGCATGCAAAATCACCTGACATGTAGGCTAGATGGTTATGGATCAGAATGTTCTAGGCCAGCAATATTATATATCCAGCCTCAGGGTAGAAATTCATACTGAGCACCACGCATCGAGTCTGTCCTTATTTATCGCATTAATTAATCAACTTATTATAAAGTAGTATGAACTCCAAGTGAGGGAGTGGGAAATGAGATATTTCTTATTAATTCATGAATTAATTAGAGACCCCAAGACAGTGAATGGAGATGAGACAAGATGTTCCTTATTGGTTAGCTTTACTTAAAAGACACTATTTATGTATTTAAATTTCCGGCCACGTCAGGGCTGGCACTGAGGGCCCCTGGCTTGCTAGGTGGGTGCTCTACTACTTGAGCCACACCTCCAGCCCACCCCTCCCACAGAGCAGACCCCAAGAGTGAAGAGAAATGGGGCGAGATTTTCCTTCCTGGGCACCCACGCATCCTGTGAGATGGAGGTCCTGTAGTGTATTCCTCGGCTCAGATGTAGCTCAGCAGTGGAACTAACCAACTAGCATGCCTGAGTCTCTGGGTTCCATGGTAGGGGTGTGGGGGAGGCTGTAATGTCGGCCGACAAATAGATGCTCAGTAATAGGCGCTCTACCACTTGAGCCACAGCTCTACTTCCGGTTTTCCTGTGGTTCCTTGGAGATCAGTCTCATGGACTTCCCTGCTCTGGGTAGCTTTGAACTGCGATCCTCTAGTTCTCAGCCTCCCGAGTAGCTGCGATGACAGGCGTGAGCCATGGGGCCCGGCGAGTTTTAGTTATGTAGATAGATATGTGCAGGCTTTGGTGATGGCCCAGAGCATACGATGGTCAGCTCTCCTGGAGGAGCATAACAGGCAGGGGAGGGGAGGGGAGAAGCTTTTGGAAGTGGGTGCACACAGTCTGAAAGGCAGCGTTGCCCCCACGCTTGTCTTGGACTACAGGCTATCTCTCAGCCACCTCCTCCTGTCTGAAATGGTTTGAATTCAACGCGACCTCTTGGTTTGTCGGCCGTCCCATTACCACAGACTCCGTAATGTATGGCCTTGTAAAAACGCTGCTCTCTATCGGTACGGAGTGCGGGAGACCCGTTCTTCTGAGTGTCCCTGTGGGCCCCCGACTGTTTCATGGGTACAGTGAGCAGATCGTGTGTGGAGACACACTCCGGGAACGTTTCCAGAGAGCAAATAAAAACCTCCTTGCGGACGGGAGGAAGCCATTAGCGTTCACAGGCCGCCGGGGCAGAGAGCGGCCCCGCTTTGACAGGTGCAGGAATGTAATCGGGCGTCGGGGATCGGCAGGATTACAGTCCCCTGGGAACGAAGTGAGCTGTCACTTTTTTTTTTTTTTTTGGCCAGATTCTAAATCTTTTGCTTCTTTTCGAGAACCAGTTCTTGGAAGCTAGCAAATATTATATATATTTTATATGCCATATTATATATTTTTATTATATGTTTTATGTTATTTATATCATTACATATTTATTTATATTATTTTTATCTATATTATATATATATTTTTTTTCCCTCTCCCCAGCTCTTTAAGGCTGTCTTTCACTGACAGTTCAATGCTGTTCAGTTCGCTGTTGGGGTTTTTTTGTGTGTGTTTTCCTGAAACTCTGAGACGCGGCCGTCCAGCGTTGGTTTCCTTGCTGGCCGGCACGCAGGCCGTCCACAGGGGCTCTCGGGACTGTGGTCATACTCCATAGCTGCACCGAGACATGGAGAGACTGCACTGGTGTGAACCACCGAGCCACGCGTCTCGTCTGTGCGCCAGACGGGCGATCGATGCAGGTCTCCTCCTTGGCCGACTGACCACAGCAAGAAGGGTTCCAGGAGGTTTCCTGCCAAGAACTGGGGTTTGAGCTTCCTCCGCCACCGAATGTCCCTGGCATCTTATTCTGGAGTCATTAGTGTGCTTTGCTGTCTGTCTGAAGGATCTGAGGACCTCTGATCTGTGTGTGTGTGTGTGCCAGTACTGGGTCTTGAACTCAGGGCCAGGTTTTGTCGCCAGCCTCCGCTGCTCCTTTGGCCTGGCCAAGAGCAGCCTCAAGATGGTTTCTAACAGATGCATCCAGGGGTCCCCAGCCATGGGGAGACCTCCCCGCATCCTGCAGACTCCTGCATGTACACCTGGCATCGCAAATCCCAGCTCTCCTCGTTTTCCTCTGTGGTTTCTGCAGTGGCCTCTTTGGGTGACCGTCAAAAGTCTGCCAGGAAAGCACCAGAGATGAGAGACTGGGCTGAGCCGGGTGCTGTGGCTCACGCCTGTCGTCCCAGTCACTCAGGAGGCTGAGATCTGAGGATTATGGTTCGAAGCCAGCCTGGGCAGGAAAGTCTGTGAGGCTCTGATCTCCAATGAACCACCAGAAAGCCAGAAGTGGCACTGTGGCTCACGTGGTAGAGCGCCAGCCTTGAGTGAAAGAGCTCAGGAGGGACAGCGCCCAGGCCCTGAGTTCAAGATCCAGGACTGACAAAGAAAAGACAAAAAGAGACAGGGCTGGATATGGAAGTTGGCTTTGGTGACCTCTAGAAGGCATCAAGGTCACTGGTAGACAGGAGGACAAGACTTGGGGTATTACATGGTTCTGGCCATGTATAATCGTGTGTTTCTCTCTCTCTCTCTCTTTCTCTCTCTCCCCCCCTCCCTTTCTCCCTCTCCCCCCCACTGTGTCTGCAGGGAGTCGACAAGCTGAAGATGAAGGCCCGGACCGAGTGCTGTTCCCCCAAGTTCTGGCTGGTGCTGGCGGTGCTGGCGGTGTCCGGCAGCCGGGCCCGATCCCAGAAGAGCTCCCCCAGCATCGGCATCGCGGTCATCCTCGTGGGCACCTCGGACGAGGTGGCCATCAAGGACGCCCACGAGAAAGATGACTTCCACCACCTGTCCGTGGTGCCCCGCGTGGAGCTCGTGGCCATGAACGAGACCGACCCCAAGAGCATCATCACGCGCATCTGCGACCTCATGTCTGACCGCAAGGTGCAGGGCGTGGTGTTCGCCGACGACACGGACCAGGAGGCCATCGCCCAGATCCTCGACTTCATCTCCGCGCAGACGCTCACCCCCATCCTGGGCATCCACGGCGGCTCCTCCATGATCATGGCGGATAAGGTGAGTGAGGGGGCGGGGCCTGGGTGGGCGGGGCCCAGGGCTCAGACCAGTGCCGGGCTGGCAGAAGTGGCTCAGGGTGCGTCGGGTGGGTGTGCTGTCAGCTTTGTGCGGAGACCGGACGCTGGGTTCTAGAACCTTCCATGTTGTGTGTCTGGAAGTGAACCCGGTAGCTCTGACATGTGGGGCTCGGTGGCCTTGTGGAAGCAGAGCTCTCTACTTGCCTGAAGGTTTAGGCTCTCTTTCCGAGCTGGTTAGGAGAATTTAAAAAAGATAAAAACGAACCTGGAGGCGGGTTGCTGGTCTCCATGGAGACGACACCGCCCATCTGTCCATCCGTCCATCCATCCGTCCATCTATCCCGTCCATCCATCCATGCCCTTGCCTGGGTTGCAGACCCTGGGATCGCCTTGACCAAGCTCCCCCCAACTCTGGGGGTGTTAGATCTGAAGGCAGTGGTTCCCCCAGCCCTTCCCTCTCCCGCTGGATTGATCGTCTTGGCGGCTGCGATGTCAGCTTCGAGCCAGGGCCTTGTACTTGGCTCTGTTTTGTTTTCCTGTGTGCAGTGTCTGGTTTCCCCCCCTCCCGCCTCTTCCCTCCTTCCTGCCCCCCCCACCCTACCCCCTTCCATCTAGGCCTATGGATTACCACTCACTGAGCCTCCCCGTGCGCGGCCCTCGGCCCTTGTCCCTCATGGGGTGATTTAGTTCACCACAGCATCGTGTGTGTGTGCGTGCACGTGTGTGGGTATGTTGCACGCATACGCGATCGCCTGGGATTTCTAGAATGGTCTCTAACCCTAGCAACGGCGTCCTCCCACTTCTGGCCCTCACCATGTTTTCAACTCTGCCCCTTGTTTTGTTCTTCAGAGACACGCTACGAGGTTAATAGCTTTTGTCAGCCCCTCCAGGCTCGGCCCCATGCCCCTTGCGAGTCCAAGGCCCCGAACTCCTGACGCGGCCCTAGGCCAAGGGGAGCAACAGCCTCCTGTGTCCCCACCCATCACGGAAGTCGGCCGTGGCCGGTGTCTCCTTGGCTTGCCCTCTGCACAGATCTAGGACAGGCCCGGGCCCGGGCATCAGCTTGAGACCACAGGAGACACACATTTCTGGTGTTCACCGGCTGTGCGCACGCATCACGGCTGTCAGGAAAAACATCTGCCCTGCCCGGCCATGCCCCGGCCCTGCGCCCACAGGGACAGGACAGGACCCGGGGTCCCCCCATCCCAGCCCATCCAGAAGACAAAGCGGGAGACGAGGTTCCCACAGGAGCCTGAAAAGGCATAGCTGGCTTTCTACCCAAATAGTCTCTACAAGTGAGGAAGCGAAGAGGAGGGGGAAGAGGGAGAGAAGGAGGAAGGAAGGGAGGCCGGATAGGCAGTGGGTCAGAGGCTGGTTCACCAAGCATCGGGTGCTTGTCCGGTGGCCACAGTGAAGACTGCATTTGGTTCCCCCAGGGCTGAGGTCTTGGTGGCACCGAGATTTCTGGAAGTTTTCTGGAGAGTGAGATTCACAGACTGTGAGGTGTCTCACAAAGGCATATAAATCATCACAGTCCACCGCATAGGAGAAAGAGAACCCTTCACAGGATATTTTTGTTGTTTTGCTGGTCCTGGGGGTTGAACTCAGAGCCTAGGCACTGTCCCTGAGCTCTTTTACTCTAGGCTGGTGCTCTACCACTTGAGCCACAGCACCACTTCCATTTTCTGGTGGTTTATTGGAGATCAGAGTCTCATGGACTTTCGCCGGGCTGGCTTTGAACGGCGATCCTCATAGCTCTCTGAGTAGCTGGGGTGACAGGTGTGAGCCACTGGCTTCCAGCTCCAAGGAGATGTTGGTAGAGGAAAGATGTCATTGTCACAAAGCCTTTGTTACCATCAGGTTGATACTTGAGAATCTGGTCTGATAGTGTGTGGTCACTTTTGCTGGGTCCAACCGACCAATACAAATGTCATGGGCATTCCAGTTTCCTGCTGAGACAATGCGTGTTGTTCTGTGGCAAGAAGATACAGGGGAAGGGGTGAACAAGAGGGGTTCAAAGCCCAGAATGGAGTCTTAAGTTCCTGTGCGGGACTTGGGCCCAGTGATCAACTCTGCCTCCCAGGGTTGATTTTCTGGCTTATGCAATGAGGACAATGTGTCGGGCCTCTGGTCATGGGGGATTAAATGAGATGATGCGTAGCCCAATGTGCCCAGGCCGGCTCTCAGTGGATGTGCGGAAGGCTGAAGGAAGTCAGCTGATTCCATAGCTCCAGGAGAGGATGGGGAATGGAACCATGTCAGCCCCAGTGGCGTGGACGGCTCTGAAATGGAGAGAGCCCAGCGGAAGGGGAAACTGAGGCTGGAGCTGGAGTCTTGATCTCTCTCCACCAGGAAGACTGAGGCTCATTAGAACCTAGACGGTGGACCCAGCCAGAACCATACCTTCGGTTCCAGGATTTTAACCAGGGAAGCTGGGCGCTCGGGGCGGAAGACAGTTCAGAATAGTAACAAGGCATGTTTTAAAAAATGTATGAAGTGCTTTTTTGGCAGTTCCCCACCTGAGAATCAAGAACCTATTTTACTCCGCCGTGTTATAATTGCTTTTATTCTCCCTGAGATCCTGGATTTCGGGTGCCCATCGGAGCCCAAAGTAATGAACTGAAGGCTAGACACATTTCCATTTCTTTCCGGAGACTTCCCCCTGATAGGCTGACATCTTCCATGGGTTTTCCCCTGTTGGCTCAGAGAGGTTAAGTAACTAATCCAGGATCTCAATGCTCAGAGCAAGATGAGACTGGGATTCAGAGCCACCAGACGATCTCTTTTGAAGTCCCAGACTTACTTTCTATTCTTTATTTTTTTTCCTTAATACAGTTCTGCCGCACACCGACCTGTTTCCACTTGTGGGCTCCGAAACAGATCATGCATCTTCATTGCATGTAGAGACTGAGTGATCCCACCTTAGAGCATTTGGGAGATAAAAACTGAGTCAAACAGTTGTGGAAATGTGTTGCCAATGGGCCAGGCGCCGCTGGCTTGTGCCCGTCATCCCAGCTACTCTGGAGGCTGAGATCTGAGGATCACAGTTTGAAGCCAGCCTGGACAGGAAAGTCCAAGAGACTCTTATCTTCAGTGAAATTACTCAGAAAACTCCAGAAGTGGTGCTGTAGCTCAAGTGGTAGAGCACTAGCCTTGAGCAAAAGAAGCTCAGGGATGGCACCCAGGCCCTGAGTTCAGGTCCAATGACTGAGATACACACACACTAAAGTACTGGGGACAGTTCTGTGCGGAGACTGTAGATAAATGTGGTAGGGAATTGGCATTGTCTAGTGGGTGGCAGCCAGGGCAGTGGGTGTGGCCAGGACAGTGGGTGTGGCCTGTGCAATGGGTGTGGCCTGGGCAATGGGCGTGGCCTAGACTGTGGGCGAGGTCTGGACAGAGGGTGGTGGGTGGGGCAATGGGCATGGCCTGGACAGTGGGAGTGGGTGTGGCCAGGACAGTGGGTGTGGCCTGGGCAATGGGTATGGCCTGGGCGGTGGGCGTGGCCTAGACTGTGGGCGAGGTCTGGACAGAGGGTGGTGGGTGGGGCAATGAGCATGGCCTGGACAGTGGGAGTGGGTGTGGCCAGGACAGTGGGTGTGGCCAGGACAGTGGGTGTGGCCTGGGCAATGGGCATGGCTGGGGCAAGTGGCAGGTAGCAGGACAGAGGTACCTAGAAGATCAGGCCAAAGAAGCCATTTGCCATCTCTAGAGCCGCACACTTGGGAGAGGGGGGTGAGGGGTCAGGACCAGGGCTGAGGTGAGGAGGGCTGGCAGCTCGTATGATGTCAGGGTCATTTCCCATGGGCACGGGTGTTTTGGGGGTGGCTCCCCTCCCCTCTCTTAGCTGCTCAGAGGGGAGGGGAGCTAGGAAGAACTCTCTCCCTTTCCACCGCAAAAGGCCTCTTCTTGAGGTCATTAGGATGGGCCAGGAAGATCTGTGGCTCTTTTACTCTGTCTCCTCCTTGTCCTCCACACCCCTTCTCCCCCCCTCCTCCCCCCCCCGCAGGATCCCATGAGAAAATGTGTTTGTAGAGGCAAGGAAAGTGTGTGGGGAGAGGCCAGGTGCTGGTGCTCACGCCAGTCATCCCAGCCACTCAGGTGGGTGAGATCTGAGGATGGCGGTTCAAAGCCAGCCTGGGCCAGAAAAAGTCCACAAGACTCTTTATCTTCAGGAAGCCACCAAAAAGCCAGAAGCGGAGGTGTGGCTCAAGTGGTAGAACACCAGGCTTGAGTGAGAAAGGCTCAGGGACAGCGCCCAGGCCCTGAGTTCAAGCCCTAGGACTGGCAAAAAAATAAATAATAACTAATTTCTCCTCATTCCTCCACTGAGGAAGACTGTGTTTCTGGTTGGCCCAGCACCCTCTCTCTTAGAATCGAGCCTAGAAGAGGCCGTTTGTATTTGTCCACGCAACATCCCTCCATAGTGAGGGCGCTTGGCACCATGAGCGAGCCCCGCTTCCATTCTCCACAGCTGCGATCTTGGCTGGTCCCCGAGACCCTTCTCCACTGTGTGGGGAACAGGTGTTCCCCCTTTCCGGAGCCTTCCCTACTAGGAAGCCTTGGGAGAAGTTTGGAATGCGTAGAGATGGTCTTTTGGATATTGTCATGATATTGGGGGGGAGATAGCAAGTTCTCGCAACTTAGAGACCGGAGCATGGTCTTGCAGAATTTGTTTGTTGTCACCAGCCAACGATAGCGTTACTTCAAATACCAGTTGTATCTCCACTGGGGGTGGGGGGAGAGCTCAGCTGGGCACCAGTGGCTCCCGCCTGTCATCCCACCTACTTGGGAGGCTGAGATCTGAGGATCAAGGTTCAAAGCCAGACCGGGTAGGAAAGTCCATAAGACTCTTATCTCCAATAAACCACCAGAAAACCGGAAGTGGCTCCGTGGCTCAAGTGGTAGAGCGCCAGCCTTGTGTGAAAGAGCTCAGGGACAGCGCCCAGGCCCCCAGTTCAAGCCCAAGACCAACACACATGCACACAAAAAGATCTCTGTGGCCCCAGCACGCTGAAATCACTCACACACAGACAAGTGAATGGGAACGTTTTCCTCCACTCATCCCCCCCCTCTTTTCACAGTTCCGTCTAGGAAGGGGAGTCGGAAGCTGCGGCTCTCACTTCTCATCTCTCACCTGGATTTGGTGGGCTTGCAAGTCATTCTCCACCTCTGCACACGGTGATTGTCGACCTGGCTCGTGTCTGGCCCCGGGCTGCGATGGCAGAGTGTTCTGATTGTCACCGGTCTGGGGGAGTGCACACGGGGACCTCGTGATGTGCTTCCAGCCACCACATGTTTGGGAATTTGGCCCAGCATTCCTCCACACGCACGCATGCACTGGAGGTTTAAGGAACCACATTGTGAGGTTCATCTCATTGCCTCGGTGGTTTCCTGGAAGTAAAAAGTGGTGGCTGTGTGATCTGGGCCAAATGACTCCACCTCTCTGAGCCTTGATCTTTCCTCCTCCATAAAACAGCAATACGGGGCGGGTGGGAGCCTATTTTCTTGAGGCGACACCCAATACATGAATGAGGGAAACTGAGGCACATGGGGTCTGGAGGAGAAGGTTACAGCGTGGCAGGCAGGAATCGGAGGGGAGCTGGTGGGGGTGGGGGACCAGGGCAGGCTGTTGCCCCCCCAGGGAAGCACCCCGGTTCTCCCTCCCAGGCCCTGGTCCCACAGCCTGCTGCCTCCCGGGGTTCCGCTCAGGTTTGGAGTCAGTGCTTTAACTGTTCATCAGGTCTGCGCTCACGATGCCATCACTTCTGGAAATACCTTTGCGGATGCAATCTGGGTGAACCCCCCCATCCTCTTCACTCCCAAACCAGAAAGCGCGCCTCTCTCCCCCTCCCTTATCCCCTTCCGTGGTGTGGTGTGTCCATCACGACTCTGATGAATCGTTGCTGCGTGTGTACTCGCTCTCCGGCCTCGTCGAGGCCAGACTCTACAAGGAAACGGCCTCCTCCTTCTCCTCACACCCCCAGAACGATCTGGCCGCCCAGGGCGAGCCTTTAATACGTATTTAGTGGGACGTGTGGATGATTTAATTATTTCGGGGCAGAAGATGGCAGTTGCCATTAAGAGGCAAGTTGTTGGAAAACCCAAATGAAAGGGCGGATAATAGGATTAATCTCTCTGGTTATTGACAGATTCGTCCCCTGCCCTCCTTCCCCCCCCCCCCCCCCCCCACTGCAGCCTCTTACCTCCCCTCCGCCCTCCCGTCCCCACATCCGGTCCAGCACCAGCAATCTGCCCGCCTCTTGTTTCCAGTGTTACGATCCTCAGCGTCCACTTTGTTTCTATCAAGCAGACGTGGCAGCAGCAGGGCGGTCTTGGGCCAGGTGTGCAGGCTTCAGCGGCAGAGCTGTTTCGCTGTGTTGGATACACACACACCGTTGTGCAGTGGTGATCTTGTTGTTGTTGTTGTTGGTCGTGGGGCTTGAACTCAGGGCCTGGGCGCTGTCCCTGAGTCCTTTCACTCAAGGCTCGCACTCTGCCACGTGAGCCACAGCGCCACTTCTGGTTTGCTGGTGGCTCATTGGAGATGAGTCTTATGGATTTTCCTGCCCAGGCTGGCTTTGAACCATGATCCTCAGATCTCAGCCTCCTGAGTAGCTGGGATGACGGGCATGAGCCTCTGGCGCCCAGTGGCAATGATAATCTTGACATTGGTAGTCCTCTTCCAAAAGAGGGGTCAGAGAGCAATAGCTGAGCTTGATGGAAAGTTCTAGAAAGAATGGTATGGAATTAATAGGATGGGTCAAACTTCATCAGTGCCATTCAGTTCCTGAGAGGTAACAGTGAGGGAATGTGGAACTTCCTTTGACGACTGATGCATTCATTCATCACACACTCATTCATTCATTCATTCACAAGTCATTTTGTGAGTGTGCACCGTCTAGGTCCTGAAGGCAGAGGTGGCCGGGGAGGCGTGGCCTTCAGGGAGGCGTGGCCTTCAGGGAGGCGTGGCCTCTGTGGCCTTCAGGGAGGCGTGGCTGTCCCTGCTGTCCCTGGCCCTCCCCCCCCCAGCCTAGCCCTTAGCAGGCACAAGCTCACTTGTTAAAGGGAGTGGACGAGGGGGGGGAGGGCTGGGATCCCCACATAACCCCAATGGCTGAGGGCGGGGGGGGGCGACAGGGGAGGGGGACGGAGCATGGTGGGAACGGCCGCCAGCCTCCCCAGCCTCCTCCTCCTCCTGCCTTTCTCCCTCCTCCTCTTCCTTCTATCTTCTTCCTTCTCTTCCTCTCTACCTCTGTGTCTCTCTCTCAACTCCTTTTGTCTCTGACTCTCTCTCCCTTCTCTTCTTTTTTCCTCTTTTTTCCTTTCTCTTGCTGCCTCCTCCTTCCTCCTCTGCCACTCTCTTGTCTCCTTTGTCCCTCTGTGTCTCTCTGACTCTCTCTCCCTCCTCTTTTTCCCTTCTTCCTCCTCTTCTTTCCTCTACTACCTTCTTCCTTCTTCTCCTCAAGTTCAAGGCCATCCTACACTGTGTAGTAAGACCTCAATCCTGGCACAAGGCCAGGCTCCGCTGGGAAGCCTTGCAGCTGAGGGACACACCAGAGCCATCCACTTCCGGGCACTGGGGCGGGAATGCTCCTGCTACTCCGGAGTAGATCTAGAACTCTTGTTCTGACAGGGAGAGAGGGAGAAAGAGGGGGGCGAGGCGGGGGAGAGACTGGGATACCATCTTCAGCCTACATCCGATGTTCCTTCTCTTGGATCTGAGTCCTCCTTCCCCTCCTCCTCTGCCTTCTCCCCACCCCGAATCTGGTTCACACTCTGTCCTTTTTCATCCTCCGTGCTCCATCCTGGCAGTGCTGTGCCCCCCCCCCACACCTGACATTGCTCAAAGCCACCCCCCCCCCACGGCCTCGGCCCAGCTCGGGGCGCTGCCCCACATTGGAGAGCCGGTGTGTGGCCGTTCGGGTCCGAGGGTCAGAACCAGGCGTTTAACGAGGCCAGCCGAGGACCCGTGTCCCTGATGGGCCGGCGGCCACACGCATGGCCACGCCCCCCCCATGGGCTTCGTGCTCAGGGAGGAGGCGGGGCCACGCGGGTCTCCAATGCCGGCGCTCCAGAGGGCAGACGGACCCCAGACCCTGACCTGTGGGCTCTGTCTGCTTCTGGATCTTTCTCACCAGATCCAGACCCTCTCTTACTGAGCAATCTGGGCCTCGGTTTCCATAGCAGGACCAGCTGTGCCCCAACCTCCTCCCTCCCTCCGCCCTCTGCTCTGCTCTGCTTCCCAGCTCTGAGCTGGGTTTCTCTGGCTCAGCTTTAAAAAAGTTTTTTCTTTTTGTGCCAGTCATGGGACTTGAACTCAGGGCCTGGCCGCTGTCCCTCAGCTCTTCTGCTCAAGGCTGGCGCTCTACCACTTGAGCCACAGCGCCACTTCCGGTTTCCTGGTGGTTCGTTGGAGATGAAAGTCTCACGGCTTTGCACTGTGATCCTCGCATTTCAGCCTCCTGGGTGGCTGGGATGACAGGCGTGCGCTGCAGTGGCCGGCTCTTTTTGCCTGTCTGGAGCGCCAGCAGGATCCCTGAGCCCCTCCTCTCTCTCCACTCCTTCGCCTGCTCTCCATCCTCATCTCTGCCATCATCATCATCATCCTCTTCATCTAGTCTTCGCTTCCTTGGCATCTGTTTCCTAATCACAACCAACCCCCTCTTCCCCCCCCTCCCCCGGTCATTCATTGAGGCTTCTTGGGACAATGTACTGTGGTTCTTATTTATTGATGAGAGAGGATAAAGTAAAGACACGATTCCACCTCTTCTCATACAACCCTGAACAGCACCTGGCCGGGCTGGCAGGTCACCATGTCACCTGCATCCCAGCGCCCGCCCCATGCCAGCCCCTCCCTCGGGGCCTCAGGCCTCTCTGTCTCCATCTGCCTGAGAAGGGCTTGGGATTGAAAGTTCACTCTAGAAGTTTCCAGTAGGATTTCTAAGAGTCGGGGTCGGGGGGAGGCAGCCTGTGAGGTGAACGTGGACACGCGTGATGAATGTGGACTTCCAGGCATGCCCGCCCTCCCTCGGCCCCGCACGGAAGGCTGCGATGCGGCGCTGTGCCGGAGACCACTCGCGCGCACATCCCACTCGGAACCTCGGGGACGGGCCCAGTGTCCTTATTTTGTCACCGAGGCCAGCGAAGATGGAGCGCCTCGCCCAGAGCCACGCGTGCGCTCTCCAGGAGCTGACCCGATTTTCCGCATTACCAGGTCGGGCTGCGCAGGACATTAACCTCGGAGAAGCGGCCCTCCTTTCTAGTAGCTCCCGGTTTAGCAGATAAATGTGATTAAAAGCAAGTGCTCTCTCTCTCTCTCTTTAACTAGAGCCGGGGCACAGGCAAATCAAATCAAATTGGGACAGCTGTGTGCTAACGCATCACATAGGTGATAAAAGCAGTCACCACTTAATAAAGCAGGGGACCCCGCGTATGGGGGGGCATCGATCAAAGCCAGCCAGGGCAGGGAAGTCCTCCAGACTCTGATCTCCAATGAGCCACCAAAAAAAGCCCAAGTTGGAGCTGTGACTGGCTCAAGCGGTAGAGCGCCTTCTGCTCCCTGCGAGCGGCCGGCCCCCGAGCCCCAACCTCAGGACCAGACCCAAAAAAGGAAAAAAAGAAAGGAAAAGCCACGGATGATGTTTTCCGACACCTTATTACGGTTTTCAAGGCAGACTTAACCTCCTTCATCTTAACTTGCAACACACCCCGAGTCCCAGTGGGGAAACTGAGTCTGGCATGGTTTCTTCGTGAAGGGTGGACAACCGTTATTCTGTGATGTGGGCTGGGAGGGGGGGGGGCATCTCCCATGATGCACCTGGCTGTGCTGGGGGAATTCTTGGGGACCCGGATGAGGGCTTTTGTGTGCAATACAGAGGAAAATCACCACCGAGACCATAGGTTGTGATCCTCAGCTTAGTGAGCGAGGAGACGGAGCCATTCCCACAAGGGACCGCCATGCCCAGCCCATGGCCCAGCCCCTCAGCCTGTCCTGGGGGGACATCTGTGCCTTTCATTCAGTGTTGATATTAAGCTCTGTCCGGTTAGAACCAGAACCAGGTTATTGAGGCCATAATGGAAAGAAAATGCCCTGGGTTTTGTCTTTTGTTTCGTTTGTTTCTTCCATTTATTGACCTGTTTCCTGTCAGCTGAAATAGATTTCCTAGCCCGGGACCAGTGCCTAATACCTGTCATCCCAGCTACCCAGGAGGCTGAGAGCTATGGATCACGGTTCGAAGCCAGCTTGGGGTGGGAAAGTCCGTGAGACTCTGGTCTCCAGTGAACCACCAAAGAGCCAGAATGGAGCTGTGGCTCAAGTGGTAGAGTGCCAGCCTTGAGTGAAAGAGCCCAGGGACAGTGCCCAGGCCCTGAGTTCAAGACCCAGGTCTGGCACAACAACAACAAAAAGATTTCACACTAACATTTTTTTTTAAAAGGGCATTAAACACACTTTACGCTGCTGGGTGTGTATAGAGTGTGCAGGCACACAAGGCCCGCAGAACCCAGCACCCTCTGGCACCTTCCAGAGAGATGTGGGAATTCATGGCAAAAGAGTTATCAAAGAAATCTGAGTTGTTGGGCTGGGCAGGTGGCTCAGTGGTAGAGTGCTTGCTTTGTATGCATGAGGCCCTGGGTTCGATTCTTCAGCACCCCATAAACAGAAAAAACCAGAAGTGGTGCTGTGGCTCAAGTGGTAGAGTGCTAGCCTTGAGCTGAAGAGCTGAGGGACAGAGCCCAGGCCCAGAGTTCAAGCCCCATGACCGACAAAAAAAAATCTGAGTCCAGTTGGATTTTTATAAATAAGGGGATCTTGATAGGGTTGCTACTTGCTACTCATATACATATATATGTACATATATACAAACATATATAATATTATATATATATATATATTTCTTTTTTAAGTGCCTCTTTTGACCAAAAAATAAATAAAACCCCCAAAACCAGACATAACTGTTTTGTGTGACTTTTGGGGCTGTTGGTGCTTGCTGCTCTAATGGACGTCTCCTGGCTGTTTAATAGTTACCAACTCCCGGGCGCCCTGAGAATTAAATAATTTCTTGCTGCCTCCTGGCCTGCCTAGTTTCCCAAGGTCCCGTCCCACGGATTTAATATCCTGCCAGTGCCTGAAGGTGCAGACATTTTAAAAGAAAAGTGTATTTAATTTCTACTTTGAAGTAGCTTTTGATTTGATTGTCCGCCCCAAAAGAAAAAAAAGAAGAGAAAACTATTAAAACCACAGCAAAAGTGAGTGCCGCCCTCCCCCGCCCGCCCAGACACATTTGATGCAGATATTGGATCGCATCTGCAGTGCTCCGATGCGTCTGAAGTGTGTTCATGTGTGTGCTCATGACGAGTGTGTGTGTGTGTGTGTGTGTGACTGTGTGTGTGTGTGGTGTACTGTAGATTCTGGAGAGCATAAAAAATGTCAAAGGAGAATTTTCAAGATGTTTTCTCCTGAGCCCATTATGAATGTGTGTATGAATAACATAAAATCGTATATTTTAATATGCTTATATATAAAATTATATGTTAAAGTATATGTATAAAATTATGCATATTTATCTATTTAGATAAATTATATGTACTTTGTATTTTATATGAATATAAAGGTTTACACATAGGTAAAAACTTGGAGGTTCTGGGGTTTGAACACAGTGTCTCGCACTTGCTAGGCAGCCATTCGACCACAGAACCATGCTTCCAGCCCTGTGTTGCACTGGTTACTTTTGCAATAAGAACTTGCTTCCCCCCCCCCAGGCTTATACCTGGCCTGTGATTTCTTTTCTGCTTCCCCTCATTGCTGGGACTACAGGTGTGTGCCACCACACCTGCCCTCTTTCATTCGAGAGGAGTCTCATGCGCTTGTCCTTGCCCCATGAGCCCATCTGCCTCTGGGACGTCAGGAACATGACCCTGAGCTGGGCTGTGGCTTGGTGGCGTGTCTCCTGCGTGTCCTTGGGGCTGGCCTTGAACTGTCATCCTCCTGTTCTTTAGCCTCGCGTGTAGCTATGATGACAGATGTAACCACTGCCACCTGGATCGTATTGTAACGCATTTTTCTAAAGCGATAAGACAGTGTTTCCCAGGGCCAGGAGTAAGAACGGCCTTCCGGCCTTTCACGAGTAGCTGGGCAGGCGTGGGGTGGGACCGGGCCTTGAACGCGGACGCGTCGCGCGCCGGGCATGGGAGAGAAATGGTGTGGAGACCCTGAGCTCAGTCGTTTGTCTCCTCATTGATCCTCAGCCGGCCTAGAACTCACCGCATGGCCCAGGCAGCCTCAGCCCTGCAGTCCTCCTGCCTTGGCCTCCCCGGCTTGTATTAAAGGCAGGTGCCACCAGGCCCAGCCTCCTTTTCTGTGTGGATGAAAACTGACACCTCCTCGGACCTTGCCGTCACCCTGTTTCCATCGCGAGCTGTGGAAGTTCACCTTCCACGTGAGCCTGTTTACACACACACACACACACACACACACACACACACACACTTTATCCAGTTATCTATAGTCAAGTCCTGGAACTGGTCCAGGATTCATTACCCAGTTCACGAGTCTGAGGCATGAGAGGCCGTGGGGCCTACGGGAGGTTCGGTGAAGGGTGGGCGAGGTGATTCGATCGCATCTCAGCTCGGAGGAGACTCGCGTGCTGTGGGGACCGTGGGCTGTTGCCAGGTCTGGTGGCCAGGCTCGCCGCAGGCCTCTCTCACAAGACTCGGGGTCGAGGCTGCAGGGCTGTGGGCACCGAATCCCTGGTTATCCAGAGCGGGTAGAAACCTGGGAAAGATGAGGCAGAGAGCGCAAGGCAGCCCCTGCCCTGGCCGGCTTGCGGGAGAGCGCGCAGCTTCCCCATGCTCAGCCCACTGCTCGTGCAGCTACCAAGTCATCGTACTTTTCCTCTCTTTTAAATAGACTACCACATTTAAAACCAGGCGTGGTGGCTCACGCCTGTAATCCTAGCTACTCAGGAGGCTGAGATCTGAGGATCTTGGTTCAAAGCCAGCCCAAGCAGGAAAGGCCATGAGACTCTTATCTCCAATAAACTACTCAGAAAACTGGAAGTGGTGCTGTGGCTCAAGTGGTAGAGTTCTAGCCTTGAGCTGAAGTGTTCAGGGACTAGCACATTTTTATTATTGTTGTTATTATTATTATTTATTATGTTATTATTGACAGAACCTGGCATTCTGTCCCTGAGCTTTGTCACTGGAGACTAGTGCTCTACCCCTTGAACCACAGGGGTTTTTTGTTTGTTTGTTTGTTTGTTTTGGGTCCAGTCGTGGAGGGCCTGGGCGCTGTCCCTCAGCTCTTCAGCTCAAAGCTAGCGCTCTACCACTTGAGTCACAGCACCACTTACGGCTTTTTTCTTACGTGGTGCTGAGGAATCGAACCCAGGGCCTCGAGCATGCAAGGCAAGTGCTCTACCACTGAGCCACCTTCCCAGCCCCGACCACAGGGGTTTTGTTTGTTTGTTTTGTTTTGTTTTGGGTGCTTAATTGATGAGCCTCACATACTTTCCTGCCCTGGCACTGGTTTCCAACTCTGGCCTCAGGCCCACGCCCCCCACAAGCAGGGATTACAGGTGTGAGCCACTGGCGTCTGACTTCACATGATGATGATGGTGATGGTGATGGTGGTGATGATGATGATGAATTTTTAAGAAGGCCATTGGGACTACGGAGTGAAGGGCCATGCTTCCAATCAGATCTGCCTGGCGCTGCCGGGAGGCAGAACTACATGGTTGTCAACGTGCTTGTGTCTCTGGGGGACGATGACCGGAGCTCGGGTCTATCATGGCTGCTGGAGGCGGTGTGGGCCCAGCTGTGCCCCCACGATCGCCTTGCACACAGAGAGCTCGGGGACAGCGCCCAGGCCCCGAGTTCAAGCCCCAGGACTGGCCAAAAAAAAAAAAAAAAAGTAGTGCTGGCGGAGACTTCTGGCTCCATTCAGGCTAGCAGACTAGGCTTGGAGGAATGATTTCCTTCATGGGGTCTCCGTCTGCTCATCTGTGGGATCCAAGCCCCCCCAAAAAGCCTCAGCTCTTGTTCGGGGTTAAGATGCCGCTGGGGGCCCTGTCCATCCAGGCTGCTTAGGTCAAGAACCCCCGGGGTTCTTGGCTTTGAGGGAAGATTCGCACAGCGCTCCGCCGTGCCGCCACCCCGATGCCTATTTATAAAATAAAAAAACAGCAACAGAGGAAAACTATGATTACTTAATAGACGCATGAATATAGGGTATTATTCACACCATAGCGGGGAATGATTTTTTTCGTACTTTTTTTTTTTTTTTCTGGAAGAGTCAAGCTGAAAGGATTTGCTTTCTAGAAATTTGTGAGGAAAACATGTCAAGGCAAATAACTGTAGACTCCGAGAGAGAATAATATAAAAATGAAGTCTATGAAAACCAAAAATCAGCTACGTAGAATTGTTTCAGAGATATTAATAAGGCTGCATGCCGGTGGCTCACACCTGTAACTACAGCCGCTCAGGAGGCTGAGATCTGAGGATCTCGGTTCAAAGCCAGCCTGGGGCGGGAAAGTCCATGAGACTCTGATCTCCATTGAAGCACCAAAAAGCTAGATGCAGAACTGTGGCTCAAAATGGGAGAGCATCAGCCTTGGGTAAAAGCAGCTCAGGGACAGTGTCCCGGCCCCAAAAATTCAAGTTTTAGGACCACAAAAATAACTAAGAAGGAAAAAACAATAGGGAAATGTCCAGGGGCATTTTAGGACAGTAAAACGGTGGGAAGCCGTGTAACTTCCGATTTTCTGCATACTGGGTGTTGTAGCGCTCTCGTCATGTTATTTTCTCCTGCTTTCCCTTTAAATAATCAGTAATAGTGCAAAGGAGCTGCCGTCGGATATATACAGTGCCGTCTTGATCCACGGCCCCCTTCCCAGGCCCTCCCCACCCCTGCCCTCGCTCTTCTGCATTTTGTTGGATCCACACTGGATTATTGGCTGCCTTCTCCCCCTCTTCATTGTTCACCCATTATGTTATTTGAGTGCATTATATTAATTCACATGAATTGCACTGTATTAACTTACATTCCTTAATTTCATTATATTGACTAACATTGCATCCCTGAGACGGCTCTGACTTTCCCGTAATCCCATGAGGTAGGAGACACGGAATGGTGGCTAAAGTTGACCCCCTGAGCCGGGTGCTGTGGCTCATGCCTGTCATCCCAGCCACTCAGGAGGCTGAGATCTGAGGATCACCGTTTTAAGCCAGTCAGGGGCAGGAAAGTCCATGAGACTCTGATCTCCAATGAACCACGAGAAAACCAGAAGTGACGCTGTGGCTCACATGGTAGAGCTCCAGCCTTGAGTGAAAGAGCTCAGGGACAGGCCCCGAGTTCAAGACCCAGGACTGGTGGGCACACATGCACATATGCACATGCCCAGACTTTCACTCACGCACACACATGCACACACATTCAGGTCAGCCATCTGCAGCTGTCCCCCTCCCCCCTCGCTGCCCGGATGACTCTGCCTTGACGGCTGGCTTAGCCCCTCCATCCTCCATTCCTCCTCTTCCTCCTCCTCTTCCTCCTCTTCCTCTTCCTTCTCCTCCTCCTCCTCCTCCTCCTCCTCTTCCTCCTCCATCCCTGGCTGTGCACAGTGGGTTTTTCCTTCTTTTTTGTATGGTGTGCCCCCCATAATTTCTCTGCTTCAAAGCCTGTCCCCCCCCACCCCTCCCCAGGAGGCTGAGCTAAGTGCTTGTCCTAGAACTGAGTGCCCCCCATCCCCCCTCCTCATTCCCCCTTCCTGGGAGGAGGGCCCGGCCCCTTCCCACCCCTCAGGAGCCCCCTGTGCCAGGCTGGCCCCGTGCCCCTCAGGGCTGGGCCTAAATGAAGTGCTGACTTCACCCCAAACCCTCCCGAGAGCAGAAGAGGTCGGAGGACACCACCTGGATGGCACAGAAGAGTTTGCAGAAGCCTTGGGGGGGGAGAGGGAGGGGAGGAAGGGAGAGAAAAGTGGGAGAGAGGGAGGGGAGGGAGGGAGGGGGAAGAGGGGGAGAGGGAGCAAAAGGAAGGAAAGGGAAAGAAGCAAGAGGAAGGGAGAACTGGAGGGTGGGAAGGTGAGGGGGATGGAAGCGGGGGGGGGGGTCCTCTCCTCCTCCGGGAAGGCCAGACCCAGCTCCTGCGTTCAGGTTCAGAAGCAAATGGCCAAGGAGCAGAGGAGGAGACGAGCAAGCCAGCCTCCATGTCTCCTCTACTTCTGCCCTCGTTTTACAGCTGTCTGTCCCCCCACTGTGGCCTCCCCTCCCATGGCCTCCCCTCCCGTGGGTGCTCCCCATCTCTGAGCCCGCGTCTCTTCTTCCCACGCCCCAGGAGACCAGGGCCTGGCCCCCGTGGCACCGCGTAACAATGTCACCTCCCAGGGGCCACCGAAGGTGGCCGTCACTGGCCAGCCTGAGTGTGACTGTGGCAGGGTTGGGTTCAAACCTATGAGTCTCTGGGGATTAGGAGAGATTGACTTTGTGTTTCTGTGACCCCCCCCCCGACAAAATGGCACCTCCCTTTCAACAGGAGTCCCGCCTGGCCTCGGTGCCCACATCGGTGGAGGGGGTCGGGTCTGCAGCTCGGCGCCTGCGCCCTGGCCTCGGGGTACCAAGCCCCTTCCCTGCCCCTCCCATCCCGACCGGACCTCAGGACGCAGGGCCAGTGGTCAGATTTATTTGGGCCTACAAGGGTGGTTAGTTAAACGATCAACCCCACGTCGCGGCTCAAGTTAAGGATAACACCGCAGCAGCACCGTTGGAGAGCTTGAGTCATGCTGAATTATTCAGGCTGCCTTTTACAATTTCCACATCGAGGGGAAATAAAAAAGCTGTTAACAATGCCACCACAATCCATAAATAAAATGAATAATGCAGATCTCCTGTCTCACTGCGACGGCTGCACGGCCTTCCCCGCGCTCACCACGAACACGGGGAACCACCAAAGCCGGCCCCACGCCCTGGCTGCTCGCAGGAACCCCCATCTGACTTCACACACCTGCGCATGCAGACTCGCAAACATGCAGTGCACGCGCAAGCACACGTGCATGTGTGCACGCGAACATCCAAGCACACACCTTCACACTTGTTGCACACAGGATGCACATTAACTCACAAATGTGTGCACGTACACAAGCACACAGGTACACACACTCCACACAGCACAGAACGTGCATGCACACATACAAACACACGTGCTATGCACACATGCACACACATGCTGGTATGCATTTGCACACTCATGCACATAGTGCACACACACCAGTATGCACGCACACATATAGGCCTGGGTGTGCATGCTCTTGCACACACACACGCCCTCCATGCATCTCACAGGCGAGATAAAAAGCAGTGGCCAGGTCTGTCCCCTTGTCTGGTATGGGTGCTCCTTGCCGCTGCTGGTTCTGGCCCCACGCCCCGCACTGCTCCAGGGTCCACGCATAACTTCTTTTGATGGTGGGGGGAGAACTGCCAACAGTGCCAGGGTCGCAGCTCCATGCCCCCCTGCCCCCCGTGGGCGGGCAGCCGGCCCAGGAGCACTTTCTCACAAGCCCAAGCATCTGCTGGTTTGCAGGCATCCTGACCTCTGGCAAGCCTCCGCTGGCGAGCCTCCCTGCCTCCACTGAGCCTCACACCCCCCCCCCGCCCCAGCTCAGCCGGGAGCTTGGTGCTGCCCAGCAGATTCCAGGCCTGGCCCAGGCAGCTGGCTCACCTGGCTGACCTCGCTCCCATTCCCTGGGAACCACCAAGCAAACAGCACCCGGATCTAAAGCTCCAGTCAGTGCTTTCTTCCATGGGAATCTTCCAGCTCCTTCTAGAAGGCCCCTTTGCCACTCTTGTTCTGCGCCTGCCATCATGACAGAGAGCTGGAAATGGGGTAGGAAGCCCTCTGTGGTCGTTAGCAGGGAGGGCGAGGGAGAACCTCTTTGGATGTGCTGCCGGATAATTAAATAATTCACATCCCAGGCAGAAAAGAGGAGAAAAAGAGCCCGCAAATAAGAGAGGAGGCCCAGCTCTGTAATGCACGGCTTAGCAAAGGGTTTTTATTTTTCTAATTGAAGTGTAGAGATTTCATCCCTCCTAATGAAGCATGCACGCGCGTGTGCCTGTGTGTGCATGTTGGTGTGTCTCTTTCAAGGCCGTCACCTGTGCATTTCCATAACCAGGTTAATACGTGTTTGGGCCCCCCCGCTTGCTTTCTCTGCAGCCGTCCACCTTTGTGTGGGGGGGAGGCCAGGGGCATCGTGAGGGGAGGCAGGAGAGGGGCAGAGCCTCCCTGGGCCCCAGAGGCTGAACATCACCGGTTGCCATGGCAACCAGGGGTGGGACTGCTGTGCTTCCTTGAGCACTGGTAACCACAGAGCCCGCCTTCGCCACCGCCACCCCGGTGCAAATCACAGGGAGAAAGACCCCAGCTTGAAACGGCAGTGCCTTTTCCAGCAGGGGGGGAGCAGGGGGGGGAAGAGGGGTGCAAGAAGCAGCACAGTGTGACGTCCGTTTTTCTGGTGTTCATTTTGTGCATCAGTTCCCAGGCTTGAACTTGGGGACCCAGCTGCCGTCCCTGAGCTCTTCCGCTCAAGGCTGGCGATCTACCACTTGAGCCACCGTGTCATTCTCGCCTGTTGGTGGTTCATTGCAGATAAGAGTCTCAAAGACTTTTCCTGCCCAGGCTGGTCTTGAACTTCCATCCTCCAGTCTCAGCCTGCTGAGTAGCTCGCCTTCAGGCTCCGATTTATAGTGGGTGTCACGTCCCACGGTGCTGGCTGTAGTAGCCAGCCTCGTGTGGACATGGTGTTCTCTCTGTTGAGCTAAGTGTGCATGAGCAGCCTGTTGAGAGGGCTAGAGGGACAGGTGTCTGCTTGCCACAGATGCGGAGCGATGGAAAGATCACAGATGAATCACTGTCGGTTCGCCGTCATCCTGCAGATGTCTCCCGTGTCTCCCTGCGGGCGGTAGACTTGTGGCCTCATTCCACTCACGGGAAACTGCAGGTGTGTGCGCGTGTGTGCTAGCGCACGCGTGCACGTCTCCTAACATAGGCGGGTGATTGCTTTGTGATGATTATCTCCTTGGATTCTTGCTATGGGATGATTGTGGTGTGAAGAAGGACAGCCAATGAACCTCATGAATCCCAAGCACCAGAACAAAATTTTTTAAAAAATACCCCCCCCACACACACAAAAGAAACAAAAAGCCCACCTTTTAGCCACAATGTTTAGGAGAAGGAAAATTGCATGCATGTTTTATCTCTACTTTTCCACTTCTTAGGAAAGACAAGAGCTGGTTTGAATAGGCTTTAAAAATCTAGAAGTTCTGTTTTGTTTTGATATTGCCTAAAACAGCCCCAGAAGCCCTTCCTGTGCCTTGAATACACCTTTCCCTGCCTCTCCTTGTCTCTTCTCTCTAAATCTAAATATATTCCCACATCTCCTTTCCCTAACGACCCCACTCTCTTCTCAAAAACCAACCCACTCATAATTAATTTTAAATCATTTTCTGCTCAAGGAATTTGAAAATCCCCGAATATCCAGCAATTGTTTTATAGTTATGATGTCAGAAGTTCTTATATATTTTTGTGACAGCTCCTTCCTTCCTTCCTTCCTTCCTTCCTTCCTTCCTTCCTTCCTTCCTTCCTTCCTACCTTCCTTCCTTTTTGTTGATTGTGGTCTTGAACTCAGGGACCCAGGCACTGTCCCTGAGCTCTTTCACTCAAGGCTGGTGCTCTACCACTTGAGCCACAGCTCCATTTCCTGTTTTCAGGTAGTCCTTTGGAGATCAGAGTCTCACAGACTTTGCTGCCCAGGCTGGCTTTGAACCATGATCCTCAGATCTCAGCCTCTTGAGTAGCTGGGATGACAGGTGTGAGCCACCCGTGCCTGGCTGACTATCATAATAATGCTTTCTTGTGGTTCTGATTCTCCTTTCTCATTTAGGTCTGAACCATGTTCTCAGGTGCTTTTATTTGAGATGTCGTGGCTCTGTGCTCAGGGTGCTTTACCGCTCACTGTGCCGGAGTTCAGTGTTCTGCTTAGTGTTTGTGCCAATACTGTGGCTTGAACCCAGGGCCTCACCCTCTTGCTTGGCTTTCTGGCTTAGGGTTGGCGCTTCACGGCTTGAGCCACACATCCATCCAGAGCCCATCCAGGGCCCATCTGACATCTTTTGAGTTATTTAGAGAGAAAGAGTCTTTTGGATTTCTCTGTCCAGGTCAGCTTTGAACCGCCACCCTCAGATCTCAGCCTCCTGAGGAGCTGGGATGACAGGCGGGAGCCACAGGCGCCGGGCTCAGTGTCCGTTCTTTTACGTCTTTGGCCCCGACGCTGCCTGCTCACCCAGTTCTGCCCTAGGTTTAGGTCCATGCCCGCAGACGTAGAGAACCCAGCCGCGGTCGGCCATGGGTTCCGACCTGGAGGAGGGCACTGTGATTCAATTTAACCCAAGATGAAAGTCCAGCACACACAGAATGTAGAGGGAAAAGAGCCAAAACCACGGCTGACATTTAAAGCCAGATTTAGAAGACCAAAGAGATGGAAGTGGAGAGAAAAGTTGAAAGTAATATTCCCTGACAGGGAGACCCAGAAAATCAGAATCCAGGTCCCTTGTTGCTCGAAAACCAAGAGAGAAGACCTTGGCTGTGTGTGACTTTTCCAATGTCAATTTCAATGACTTCAAATTGAATAAAATTAGCCAGGGCCCCGTGGCGGCTCAGCCTGTCATCCCAGCTACTCAGGAGGCTGAAATCTGAGGATCAAGGTTCAAAGCCAGCCCAGGCAGAAAAGTCCATGAGACTCTGCTCTCCACTGAACCACCAGAAAACCAGAAGTGGCGCTGTGGCTGTGGCCTTGAGTGAAAGAGCTGAGGGGCAGCACTCAGGCCCTGAGTTCAAGCCCCAGGACCAGCAAAAAATATTAAGTTAAAAATGGATTTCCAGTTGTGTGAGATACATATTTGGAAGGATCTAGAGCCACAAGCTGGACAGGGGGGTGTGGCTCGGGGGTGGAGCACCAGCGGGGAGCCAGTGTACCTGGGACAGTGCGGGTGTTGGGGGGGGGGTTTCTCTTCTTTGTTGGACGGATGAAAGGCCTAGGGGACCTGATTATGGGTGGAAATGGAGGCTGAGGGAGCCGGAAGCTCCTTAGGAAGTGATGCATGGGAAGGTGGAAGAGGCTGGGAGCTGGGGAGGGGCTGGGGCTCCCTAGGGAGCCGGTGGTCACCACAGGGTCCTGTCGCCTGGGGTGAGGTCTTGTCTCCTGGGTTGTGGCTGTCACCTGGTTTGTGGTTCCGTCGCTGGTTTGTGGTCTCCGAGCTGCACATCTTCACCTTGTGGAGAATACACCTTGTGGAGAAAGCTGCACCGAGGTCCTGCTACGCTGTCTTCTCTTACGTGGAATACGGTGTCTTACCCACAGTGTGGGGCTTTGTGCGTGTTTGTTGAATTGATCTTTATTGCGTTTGAATCAAGTAGCTAATGCGAGAATCAAACTTTGATTCTGTGGCTGAGTTCGCAGACATTTGCCTTTTTTTTTCTTTTGCAAGTCTCATAAAATAGGGGTCCCTGATGATGGAGAGCATCGACAGACATAAGAAGCACGCTCTCCTCAGACCCTTTTTTTCTTTATGGCGTGTTCTGGGACTTGAACTCAGGGCCTGGGCGCTGTCCCTGAGCTCTTTCACTCAAGGCTGGTGCTCTTCCACTTGAGCCACAGCTCCACTTCTGGTTTTCTGGTGGTTCATTGGCAATCAGAGATTCATGGTCTTTCCTGCCCAGGCTGGCTTTGAACCGCAATCCTCAGATCTCAGCCTAGTGAACCACAGGTGCCTGGCTAAGAAACACCCCCCCCTCCTTTTTTTTTTTTCCAGAAAAGCAAATACCATTTCCCAAATTCTGTGTGCAGTTTCTGGGGATTTATGACCCTGTTGGGGCAGCGTTAGTGTCTCAACTCCGCCTTTCTCTGAGTGCCTAGGCCCCCTCTACTCCTGCTTCCTTCAGAAGATGAACTCTTAACTCCGCAAGGAACTAGGGAAACAATTTTTGCTTTTTTTTTTCCTGGTAATATTGGGGTTTGAACTCAGGGCTGGGGCCCTGTCCTTTAGCATTTTTGCTCAAGGCTGGCACTCTACCCCTTGATCCATGCCTCCACTTCAGCTTTTGGATTGCTAACTGGAGATAGAGTCTCGCAGCTTTGTCTGTCCAGGGCTGGCTTCAAACCACCCAAGTTTCAGGTCTCAGCTTCCTGAGCAGCTGGGATTACAGGCATGAGCCGCTGGCCCTGGCTCTCTTTCTGCTTCTTAAAGTTGCATCCCAGAATCAGTTGGCCAGCCGGAAAGGCTGGATGGGTGGGGATTCCAGAACATTCTTGGTGTTGGGGGGAATGGGGATGGGACGCAGGGGGAGGGTCCTGGCCTGGATGCCCTTGGCTGGAAGCGCCTGGGTCCCCTGATTCCCCCCCACCCCACCGCCCTGGCTCCCTGGCCACAAACACCACCGCCCCCCCTCCCTGTGCGCAGTGGCGGGAACAAGGAGGCTCATCAGAGCTCTGTTCTGGGGCCCGTGCTAAGTGACAAGATTAATTTCCGCAATCAAGCAGCTTAATTTGGACACTTTTTTTTTTCTTTCTTTCCCTTTCCCCCCTCTGTGTTGCTGATTGAAATTGAGGCCAGTGGTGGTGGTGGTAAGATTTCTGTCCTTGCCTGGCAAAGTTCTCCCGCGGCTGTGGAAGAGGGGAGGCCAGGAGACTGGGGGAGGAGGGAGAGGGGGGAGGGGGGAGGAGGAGAGGGGGAGGAGCAGGGGGATCCTAGCACGGAGGTCTCACTGCGGGCCTTTCCTCTCACCCCTTACATGAAGTGTTCTGGGGACCTTCGTGCAATTGTCCACCTAGTACCCCCTCCCCCATACTGTTCTAGAATGTTCCATCAAGGGAATGAAAGTATTTTCCCCACTACCTTTTCTTTTCTTTCTTTTGTAAAAAATATATTTTTTTATTATAAAGATACTGTACAGAGGGGTTACAGTTACATGAGTAAGGTAATGAGTCCATTTTCTGCCCTGGGCTGGCTTTGAACCGCCATCCTCAGATCTCAGCCTCCTGAGTCTCTGGGATGACAGGCGTGAGCTACTGTGCGTGGCTGAAGACATTTCTTTAAAAAATAATAAACATGCAGATGGCGGACGTGTCGATGTTGGGCGTCCGAGGGCCTGGGGAGGGGCGGTGGGGGTGCCTAGCACTGCCCCAGGGGGTGCTGTGACAGCTTGCAAATCAAGAGTGGACCCGGAGGACGTCATAGTAAGAGAAAGCAAGCCGGGCACCTGGTGACCTTGCTTAAACCACGCATCGGGATCAGCCGAACCCAGAAGCCGAGAGAAGAATGGAAGCTTTACGACAGGTTTGGCGTGCAGCCGGGGGATATGATGGTGAAGGAATCTAGGATTCCACTCGGTGGGGGGAGAGCTCACGGTGTGGTTCGTAAGAGCGGGCTTGGTTGCTCGCTCATTTGTGAGACGTACAACAGCACACATGTAGATGGAGCCGTCGTGTGGGGCTGGGGAGTGGCTTTGTGGCAGAAAGTTCGCCTAGCATGCACAAGGCCCTGGGTTCGATACTTCTGTACCACATAAATCAAGTAAATTAATAATAGTAATAGTAATAATATAACAATAATAAAGCCACTGCATTGTAGTCCATAAAGGTGTAAATATTCCATTAGAGAAAAGGAAAGAAAAAAAATGAAAAGGGAATAAACACGGGAACATTTAACCCACTCGGGTCTTCTACACCCGGCCTCAGAGCCGGAGGAGGGAGGGCCGAGTAGCTGCCGGCTTTAGTGCCAGCCCTCTGTGAGTCAGTGGCGCTTTGGGGCTCCAGCTTCTTCATGGTCCAGTAGAGGTGACACCCTGGTCCACGCCACGGGCGGCCTCTGCGGGGAGGGCGGCTCTGCTCCCACGTGGAGCTGATCGAGCCCTGGAAGATGAGAGAAACACACACACACACACACACACACACACACACACATTTGGCCATTCCACTCTGTGTGTGTGTATATATGTATGTGTATGTGTACGTGATAAAATGCTCCAGGAATCTGTGACCCTTCCTGGGCAGCCTAGAAAGATCCACACAATGTGAGACACCACCATCCGTGGGAATTCCAGCTCTTATGCCCAGGGTCTTGATGAAACCTGGATGTCTTGGCTCAGTCACTTAAAAATATTTATAAAGTCCCTGATCATGATTATGATTATTAGTCAGTCATGGGGTTTGAACTCAGGGCCTGGGCGCTGTCCCTCAGCTCTTCAGCTCAAGGCTGGCGCTCTACCACTTGAGCCACAGCGCCACTTGTTTTCTGCTGGTTCATTGGAGATCAGAGCCTTAAGGACTTTTCCTGCCCAGCTGGCCTCGAACTGCAATCCTCAGATTTCAGCCTCCTGCTTGACTAGGATGACAGGCGTGAGCCACTGGGACCTAGCATGGAGAACATTGTTATTGCTGCAAAGTGCCTTTCTAGAACTCATGGCTCTAGAATGCCCTGGAGGTGAGCAGCTAGAACCCGGTGTGCATGACCTTTCTCTCTGCTGGAGGAGCTAGGCCGTGTGCATGGATTCAGGGGAGGTTTTCACGGGTGTGACTAGAGCAGCACGCTGGGGGAGATCAGCACGTGAATCCTGTGTTCCAGAACCAGGTTTGAAGCCAGCCCAGGCACGAAGACGCTTGTTCTCCAAAAAACAGCAAAACGCTGAAAGTAGAACTGTGTCTCAAGTGGTAGAGCACCAGCCTGGAGGGCAAAAGCTCAGAGATGAGTTCAAGCCCCAGGACTGGCACTAAAATAGGTGTAGGAGGCGGAGGGAAGTAGGTAGGACTAGGCTGGGAAGAACCCCACGTAACCTAGGAACACGGGCAAAGCTGAAGAACCCGCCCCCCTCCCCCCCAGCGGTGGGCAGCATTCTGGCGATCGGTTCTGGTCAGGGGCTCTGGCCACGGGCTGCCCTGAGACAGAAGCTTTGGGCTTATCGGGGAGAATGCCACGCCCCCTGAGGGCCGACTTCCTGCCTCAGTTTACACTCAGTTTACTACCTGCTGGGTAGCCGCAGGCCAGCTACTCATCACAGAGTTGCGGGTGTTTGGCTGTGTTCTCAGACATGATATGGAAGCATTTTCTTTTCCTCCTTTTTTCTTCTTTTTTCTTTTTTGCACTACTGACATTGGAGCTTGGGGCCCCCAGGCTTGGATATTTGGAAACAGTCGCTGTCCGTCGTGGCCCGGGGATCTGATTCTTCCTTTGTCTCTTGGTGTCTTTGGCTGGACTTCAGACTCCTGTGGGGCAGGGTCATGGCTGATCTTCTGCATGTCCAGCAAGAAACCGGGTGTTAATGGCCGGGTACCCACTAGCGGGGATCGTGAGTGGACCGTGGGGAGCGGCGGTGGGCTCCCGGCTCAACCCCGTCCCAGAGCAGGTGAGTGGCCTTTGTTTTTGCAGAGATCAGAGCCCAAGGACTCGACCCCAGGGCCGGCTGGGCACAGGGCCAGCTGTCTTCTGTCTGAGGGTCATGTCTGGTCCTGTCACGCAACGGCGTCCGTGGGAGTCTTGGCCACGTTCCCTTAGGGAGGAAGTTGTTGTCATTGGGTCTGGCCAAGATGGCTTCCTTTCTTATCCCTGGCTGGGCATGGGTCTCCTGGGCTGGCTGGAAGGACGTGGCCTGATCATCGCTGCTCAGTCCTTGGGACTCCTAGTGCAGTGTTCTCTCTCTTATTCTCTTTCTCTCTCTCTCTATTCCTTTCTCTGTCTATTTCTCTCTGTCTCTTTGTCTCTCTGTCTTTCTCTCTCTCTTTCTCTCTCTGGCTTGTTTTATAACCTCTCTACATGGACATGGTAGAGTTTGGCTGAGTGTTACAAACTGTGTGAGTTGTTTGCCTGCTTCTCCCCTGGTGGAGATAGTGTTAAATCGTCCTTGTATTGTTTTATTATTTTTATTTTCTGTGCCGGTCCCAGGTCTTGAACTCAGGGCCTGGGCGCTATCTTTGAGCTTATTTTTTGCTCAGGGCTAGCTAGCTAGCATGCTCCCTTGAATCACAGCTCCAACTTTTGGCATTTTTTTTTGTTAGCTCCTTACGGATAAGAGTCCTAGGGACTTTCTTGCCGTGGGCTGGCTTTGAACCATGAATCTTGATCTCAGCCTCCCGAGTAGCTAGAATGACAAGCGTGAGCCACCAGCGCCCGGTTTGGAACTTATTCTTAAGAGTACAAATTGTTAACACTTGCTGATCTGCTAGAATATTCTCTTTGAGGCCAAAAAGGAGCAAACAAGGACTTTGTGTCTCACATGCTTATACATTTTGATCGGATGTGAAGCGTCTGTCCGTGGTAACGTGAGGTCTTTGGTTTATCAGCGCGTTGTGGATGCACGAGCTCTGGGTGAAGGTTTGTCACTCGTGTCGCTGGTTCGGCTCAGCCTCAGGGACGCGTTTATGGGGAACTGAATAATCTCATTCTTCTTCATTGTAACGCACGCCGCGTGCGCACGGGGAGATCGCGTTTCCTTGTTATCAGAGGGCTTTGAGTTTAGACAAGCTAATTTTTTATAGACGCCCCAAGGAGGAGAGCTAGAGTGCTGTTTCCAACAATTCATGGAGATTTAAGTAATGGTGAAGAGCTCAGTTTAGCTAACACCCCAAGGGAGGAGAAACTTAAGAGGGGCTCCGATGGCATCCACACTTGTTCTGGTACGGGGCAGGGTGAAGGACGTGTCGTTCTGTGGGGACCCTCAGGAGAGCCCAGGAAGCGTGGATCCGTGGCCTCCTCCACACCAGCAGGAAGGTTCTAGTTCCTGCCTTAGCCCTGCTCATTGCTGAGTGCTCCCTCAGAGTGCATCTTTCCAACTCTCCCCCCGCCATCTTTCTACAGTCAGAACAATCGGAGGCCCCTGATCACCTCTCCTCCTTTCTCTTCCCTTCTCCTCCCTTCCCTCCTTCTCTTCCTCCTTCCCTCCCTCGCTCCCTCCCTCCGTCCCTCCTTCCCACTGATTTGTTATTATGTACCGCAGCTGCCCGGAGGATTTTAAATAGACCCATAATGGCACAGCAGTGCCTCTCTTGGAAGTTTAAATATAACCAACTTTCTTGTTTATCTTGCCTGCGGAGGCAGCCGGGACGGAAGTAACACCTGAAGCGCTCGGCTGTGGACTAGAGAGGCAGGCCCCGGGGTCCTGCCCAGAGGCCAGGGTTAGCGATGTATCCCGAGATCTGAGGTCATTGGGGTGAGGACGTGTCTCTTGGACAGACAGGGCCTGCAGGGGCCAGGCAGGCCCGAGGGACAGCGGCTGCAGGAGCCCACCTCCCATGCTCATTTTGTTCACTCACCTATTGGTTTAACCAATTGTGTGTGTGTATGTGCGCACGCGCACGCACGCTGACACTAGGACTTGAATTCAGGGCCTGGGCTCCAGCTCTTAGAATTTTCATTCACAGCTGTAGTGCTCTACCATTTGAGCCATGGCTCCACTTCCAGCTTTTTTGTTTGGCGATTCATTGAAGTTAAGAGTCTCATGGAGGGGGCTAGGAAGGTGGCTCAGTGGTAGAGCGCTTGCCTTGCATGCATGAGGCCCTGGGTTCGATTCCTCAGCACCACATAAGCAAAAAGAAAAAAGCCGGAAGTGGCGCTGTGGCTCAAGTGGTAGAGCGCTAGCCTTGAGCTGAAGAGCTGAGGGACAGCACCCAGGCCCAGAGTTCAGGTCCCATGACTGGACCCAAAAAAAAAAAAAAAGAGTCTCATGGACTTTCCTGCCCTGGGCTGGCTTTGAACTCAGATCTCAGCCCCTTCCTGAGTAGCTAGGATTACAAGCATGAGCCACTATGCCCAGCTGGTTGCCTCAACTCTTAAGGGACAAGCCACACATTAGAAATCCCCTCCCTCCTCCCCCCCCCTTCCCATGAAACAGGTGCCATGGGGGGTGGGCGGGATGGAGACAGTGGCCCAGCAAATCACCTTGTTCTCGAAGGAAAGAGCGGCCATGGCTGCCAGCCCCTGACTCCCGGCTCGGCCGTGTTTCCTTGGACTTAACAAATGTCAAGCCTGGATATGCACGCAGCCGTCCAATGAATATTTATCAAGCAGCAGTGATTGTGGCAGTGACTTTGAGGTCAGTGGAAGGAAGGGGCCGCTGGGAAATGAAGCAGCTTGTTAAACTCAGCGTCTCCACGTTGGGATGGCAAGTGGCTCCGAGCGGAGATTTTCAGGAAGAGGAGGAGGAGGAGGAAGAGGCATCCCAGGTTCATGCAGGAATGCTCTGGAAGCCCTACTTGTCCAAGGAAGGGAATACAAGTGACCAGATGTTCCATGAAAAAGAATTTCAGTTTTATAGAGCATAAACACGGTGCTAAACGTAGCTTTGTTGGCCTAGATAGATGTAGGACTGGAGAGAGAGAGAGAGAGTCAGAGAAAGAGTTGGTTGTGTGCCGGCCCTGGGGCTTGAACTCAGGGCCTGGGCACTGTCCCTGAACTTTTGTGCTCAAAACTGGTGCTCTACCACTTGAGCCACAGCACCACTTCTGGCTTTTCAGTGGTTCATTGGAGATAAGAGTCTTATGGACTCTTCCTGCCCTGGGCTGGCTTCGAAGCACAGCTCTCAGATCTCAGCCGCGTGAGGAGCTGGGGTTCCCTGTGTTCTCAGAGGTAGTAGGGATTTCTTTGGATTTTTTTTTGTCTGCCACATGGGTTCTGTCAGGACCAGGGCCTTGAACTTCCCAGACCCCAGAAACAAATGCCTGCAAGAGTCATATCTGTGCTGCTCCGAAGAGACACAGCCTGTAACATTTCGTGAAAGTAGCCCACATGGACTGAAGCAGTATTTTATTTAACAAAGAAAAAAAAATCCCCAAACCAGGCAGCCCACTGGCGGCTCCCGCCTGTCATCCCAGCTACTCAGGCAGCTGAGACCTGAGGATCGCAGTTTGAAGCCAGCCCAGGTAGGAAAGTGTGAGACTTTTCATCTCCAGTTAGCTAGCAAAAAAGCCAGACATGGAGGTGTGGCTCAAATGGTAGAGTGTTAACCTTGAGTGAAAAAGCTCAGGGAGGGCTGGGAAGGTGGCTCAGTGGTAGAGTGCTTGCCTTGCATGCCTGAGGCCCTGGGTTCGATTCCTCAGCACTACATAAGCAAAAAGTAAAAAGTCGGAAGTGGCGCTGTGGCTCAAGTGGTAGAGCGCTAGCCTTGAGCTGAAGAGCTGAGGGACAGTGCCCAGGCCCAGAGTTCAGTCCCCATAACCGGACCCCCCCCAAAAAAAAGCTCAGGGACAGCGCCCAGTTCTTGAGTTCCAGCCCCAGGACATAGATTTGCACACACGAGCGCACGCGCGCGTACACACACACACACACACACACACACACGGATACAGTGCTGGGCAAGTTGTCCCTCCTTTGAGGGGCTGGCACTGATTAGACGGAAGCAGAGGTGATGTATGTACGGGGCTCTGGTATGATTTTTGGGGTGAGGAGAAACTCAGGTCTTGTGTAAGCCCCACCTGTGAGGTTCCAGTGTGCACTCTGCAGCGGCGTACTCAGCCCTTTGGGCCTTGGGTCCCCAGCTCTTCCTGCAAGATGGGCAGGACAGACAGATTTTAAGGTCTTGGAGGTCATGTTCTAAAACCTTCAGAGAGTCAGATGGCGGACAGAGAGACAGACAGAGACTCCCGGTGCAAAGCCTGTGTGTCTCACAAGGGTGTTTACAGATGGTGACTTTTTCATTCAGATATGATATATCTATATATGTCAATATATATCTGTATAGATTGATGTTAGTAGATACTAAGTCTGTAGATGATAGAGAGAGATAAGTAGACAGATGATAGATATATAGATTATAGGCAGATAGATGGTGGATAGATAGGGAAATAGGTAGACAGGTGGTAGATTGGTAGGTAGATAGAGAGATTGTAGTTAGATAGGTGGTAGATAAAGTAGATTGGTAGATAGATAGACAGATGGATAGATAGTAGATAGTAGGTAGTTAGCTGGCTAGTTGATATAGAGAGATAGTGAGATAAGTAGATAGTTGGTAGATAGGTAGTAGATTAGATAGATGGTAGATAGAGATGTAGATAGTGGATGGGTAGGTAGAGAGAAGGTGGACAGATGGTAGATTAGGTAGATTTGTAGATAGATGGATGGATAGATAGATGAATGGATCTTGATATCTGAGTTGCTAATTGCCCGCTCTCAAGGTGAATGGACCTTTTCATCTCAAGTGACCCCCAAGCTTTTGTGGGCTGGGGATGGGCCTGTGGGACGGTGTGTGGGTCCAGCTGTGGGGGTGTGGCCTGGGCCTGGGCAAGCCCTGCCCCAGGTGTCTGGCTGAGGGCTCCCAGTGGGATAAAAAACACCCTGTGTCAGAGCACCCGGCCTGCCCCCGCCCCCAGTCCCCAGCCCCCAGTCCCCAGCCACCCCACGGCGAGGCTTTCTCCACAGTCCAACTGCTCTGGCTTTGTTACACGCTGCAGAGCGCAGGCCTCCATTCGTGTAACTCTTTCAGCAGTGCGCCTGCGCCTGACTCTTGGGCCCATGTCTCAGGCACGCGCATGGAGGCTCCTGGAGTTCACGTCGAGGGACTCGCAGACCCATGGAGTCCGCGATGAGGAAGGACGACCCACCACCCTGGCTTCTTTCTCCAGAGAAGAATTCAACCCCGCGTTCCCATGACGATCGCCTCCTTCATCCATCCATGGCCATCTGCGCCGCCGCTACCCTCCCATAACCTTTCAAACCAAAGAAATGTTGGGCTGGGAGGAAGCTCAGCAGCAGAGCGCTGGCCTAGCAAGGAAAAGGTCCTGGGTTTGATTCCCCAGGACCCAAAAAAGAAAAAGACCCGGAGGGAACGGCTCCATTTCAAATCCCTCCTGCACACGTCTCATGGCTAAGCCACCCAAGTTGTGCGCTCTGGCCGTCCATCCTGGCTTCCCAGAGGTAGGCAGAGCTGGGCCAATGGTTCCTTTAAGTCCTGCAAAGTCTGAGCATCCTGAGGAATGAAGCTGGGGCTGCTGGCATCCGCCTGCCCTGGGGACCTGGCTTGGGCACCGGGCGGCTCTTCTCGTGCCAGGCGAGCTGGCAGCGGAGATGCAGGCGATGGCGGCACGCACCCGCAGTGCAGTCTGGCTTCCGTGCCCGGGACGGAGACGGGGTGGCTCGGTGGCCATCTGGACGCAGGAGGACGAAGCCTGAATTTGGTGATCATGGCTGAGCAGAACGCGCATCGGGTGCTTGATGGACTCGAAGCACCTGCCAAGGATTTGTGCAGCGATGGTACCTTGCGCCAGGCCTACCGTTACTCATTTCTAGATTATTCAGGTGCTTTTGACAACTCGGTGAGGGAGGGTGAAGCGAAAAACAGAAGGAGGTCTCTGTTGGACTCTTGAGAAAGGATTTGATTTTACTTTTGGCTGGAGGTGAATTAAGGCAAAAATGGTTTACTCTCGCACGCCGTGGACTCTAGGCATGCCGTCCACCAGGTTTTGTTCGCTTGATTTGGGGAGGGGGCTGGAATCAGCCAGGGCTGATGGACAGTGCATTCTGGGGAGGGGGAGCACTGGGGGGGGGACTCATCCACCTTGAGCTTCTAATTTGTAGGACGATGCCTTGAAATGGATCCGTTGCTTAGCGACGGCTGCTGGCCTGTTCCCATAGAAACAGAGATGGTCCATGCGCAGGGAGCAGACGTATGGAGGCCACACCCCCTTGTCTCTCCCCCCTCCCCACTCTCTGCTTTAACTTTTTCCCCTCCCTACTTCCAGTGAGGCCTGGAAGACACAGATTTCAAAGGTGCCCAAGCCCCGCCCCCCATCAGAGCTTGACTGACAGGAGAACTTGCCAATGACTGTGCTCCCGTGCAAAAGCCACAGGGTGGGGCCAGAACCTCCCCTTCAGACTAAAGAAGACAGAGCAGAGAGCAAAGGCTCTGGGAGGACCCTGGGACTTGGAGGGCTCTCCTGCCCCCCTCTCCCCCGGTGACCCGTGGTGAGGATGAACCCAGGGGAAAGGGACTTTTGGTGAAGGGAGGAAGGAGAGGCCAAGATGGCGTACAGGCTGACAGTCGCCATATTGGCAAGGCTGCTCCTGGGGGCTCAGCTGTCTCTATTCAGAGCCTCTGGTGGACATCACTTGGTCCTGGACATGGTGGCCATTCCTGTTATGTACCCTGGCCTTTGACTGGCACCCATGGACCTCCTCCCACCAGAAGCCCGCCTCCTGGAGGGTACCCAGTAATCATCTCCCCCAAGCTCTTGCCATACTCCACTTTGAACGTGGCCGGCGAAGAGCAAGCTGGGGCAGCAGCGGGCACGCCCAGTAATGGAATGCACTGTTATTATTATTATTGTTATTATTATTTTAATAGGTGGCTAATCCTGGGGCCTGCTCCCGTCCCTGAGCCGTCTGTGTACAAGGCTAGCACTCTTACCACTTGAGCCAGAGCTTCCTTTCCAGCTTTTTTTTGTTGGCTCATTGAGATAAGTCCCCTGGACCTTCCTTCCCCAGGCTGGCTTTGAACTGAGATCCTCCTGAGTAGCAAAAGATCGCAGGTGTAAGCCACCAGCGCCTGGCTAACAGTATGCAGTCTTTCCAGATCTTTCTGACCCTGCCTTACCAGCTATGATAGTTTGAATTAAAACCATTCCTTCTGTGTTTACTTCTGTCTGCTCCCTCCTCTTCTACCCCCCCCTCCCCTGGACCCCCAGGCCAGGCTGGGGAAGAGGGTAAGAGATGACCACCTGGGCCCTGTCCTCCATGCTTGTCACCTGAGCTCGGCTCCTTCCAGCCCTTCTCGCCCAGGGAGCGCCTCTGTGTCTTAGGCGGCCTTGGGAAGGGAGCAGGGTGGCTGCGGCTCTGCCTGGTACCATCCGCCCCCCCAGCCTCACCTGCCCCCTGGCCCTTCATGCCATCCAAAATTCTGTGAATTTTGTCAGGCACCGGAGGCTCCCGCCTGTCATCCCAGCAACTCAGGAGGCTGAGATCTGAGGATCACAGTTCCAAGCCAGCCTGGCCAGGAAAGTCCATGAGACTCTTCTCCAATGAACCACCAGAAAACCGGAAGTGGTGCTGTGGCTCGAGTGGTAGAGCACCAGCCTTGAGTAGAAAGAGCTCAGGGACAGCGCCTAGGCCCGGAGTTCAAGACCCAGGACCTGCACCAAAAACGAAAAAGAGAAAGTGGAAATGACTTTGCCCAGAGGACTGGTGGGAGATAAGAATTATAAAGTAGAATTGGCTTCAAAGTTGCAGAGACTTGTATGGCTGACTCCCGACATCTGTGCGTCTTCTCCTCATGTCTGAGGCTCTCAGAAGGGGAGAGAGAAGCAGGCCTTCCGGGTCAGGTCTCTGGGTATGTCTGTTTTGTTGTTGAATAGGAGACGTGGTGAGCTCAGAGGGAGATGACTTGGGGGGAGGGAGGACTGCGGGGGGGGGGAGCACTCAGAGGACACAGGGTCAAAGGTCAGTTCATGAGATGGGGGGTGTGCTGCTGAGAAGATGGGTCCCTGACTCAGGGCTGGAGGTTGGAGAGGCAACCGCAGAAGGTGGGTGTCATTCTGGGCTGTGCCCCCAGTTCCGGAAGAGATCAGAGGTTAGAACAGAGCCAGTTATCTGATAACTGGGCCAGTTATCAGAGGAAACCTATTTCCAGCAGATGCTTCCAGAATCCTGGCCCAGGAGGTGGTAGTGGGGAGCGTGCACGCTTTAACCCCACACAGGGCCAAGCACCTTGAACCCCCCCCTTCTGAGTCACCCAACGTGGGGGCCCTCTGAGCAGTGCACAAGAACACCCTGTCACTGGAGTTCTGGGGCCTGAGGAAAGTTCCAGAGCGCTCCAAGGGTTGCTCTCCTCACTTTCAGTCTGTTCCCCTCTCCCACTGCAGCTCTGCCGGCCCCTCCCTCCGTCTCACTCCAGGTAGCAGTGTCTCATCCCTGTGGGCGGGGACGGGGATGATGGGGAACTCCATCCTGTCGGTGGTCAGCGCTCCCGGGGGGCTAGGCCCCAGTCCTCGCTCTGGGGGGTCCCAGTGCAGGACACCCCATTCAAATGACCCTAGCCGCCAGTTTCCTCTGAGATGCTCCTCCTGCCCATGGAGGAAGCGGTAAAGATTAGTGATGGTTAAATTTTCTCCAGATACTTACTTGTGCCTGTGTGTGTGTGTGTGTGTGTGTGTGTGTGTGATGACCCCCGGGCAGATGTGCAGGCCTAACCCAAGGCCCCTCTGCCCCACCCCTCTCCCTGGTCCAGCTGCCACAGGCATTGGCCGGCTTGGGCATTTCCCTGGGGCCCGGGAAGGCCGGGTGACTTGGTTTAATGAGCCATAGGTGGCGATCATGGCCGCTTCCACTTGGGTGGACAACAGGGCGGTGTCAGCAGGACTCAGCACCACGGTGTCCCTCAGCACCGGGCTTCTGGAAGGCTGCCACTGGCTATCAAGAGTTCACCACCTCCGGCTCGCAAGGCTAGGGGGTCACACGCCACCTGGCTGGTCTAAAGACACTGCCTCTGACTTAATGAGGTTTCTAAGTGTGTGCAGGAGAGGAAGGCAAAAAATAAATAAAAAATCAGGACATTGTAAGAAGCAAGAAGCATCCCCAGGCGCTTCCCTGGGGTGGCCTTGAAATGTGGAAATGGGCAATTGGTCAGCTGCAGGCCCGCTAACTGAGTTCGCCCTTGGCAGGCTGTGGATGGACGGCTGGGATGCCAGTTCCTTTTTTTCCTCTTGGTGGGAGACAGAAGGTCCTGTGGGCGGGGCTTAGCGCCATTGCTGGTCCCTGGCCTGAGCAAAGAGAGTGGGGGGGGAGGGTGGAGGCGGGCCTCAGAGTTTGTCTGGATGTGCTGGAGTCAAAGTTGCTGAGTCCTTCTCTCAGAGGAACCCACTTCCGGCCTGTGAGCAGGCCCGTGGCCTCCCAGGAAGAAATGTGTCTCACGCCTCGCCCCGTGGCCCCGCGGGCACTGGGTGACTTTAGTGTCTAAGGGTCTGGGAGTTATTTCCATTTTCCTTCCCTTTGTGACCTTAGTTTTTTTTGGGGGGAGGGGTTTTGGTGTATCAGTCCTGGGCCTTGAACTCAGGGCCTGGGTGCTGTCCCTGAGCTCTTTTGCTCAAGGCTGGTGCTCTACCACTTGAGCCACAGTGCCACTTCCGATTTTCTGGTGGTTCATTGGAGATCAGAGTCTTACGGACTATTCTGCCCAAGCTGGCTTTGAACCTTGATCCTCTAGATCTCAACCTCCTGATTAGCTGGGATGACAGGTGTGAGCCACCAGTCCCTGGCAAGAATGGATTTTTGCCCTGTGCGATGTGGATAGACTGAAGGCCAGCCAGCCAAGTCAGGGAGGTGAAGAAATGGGGGTGTTTTCTTTGGAAGCATGAGACTGGATCCCACCACACTGTTGGGAGGCTGCGATGTCTCCATGTGCTGTGCCCCCCGCCCCGGGACTGAAGAGGGGTTACTAGAGAGTAGGGTGCAGCGCATTCCTGTAATCAGCAGTGTATTTGAATTGAAGGCCAAAGGCAACTTTGGACTCTGAGATTGGGTGGACGTGTGTAGAAACGTGACCAGGTGAGATGGGAGAAGCCCAGCGGGCGGTGCATCAGAATCTTCTTTCTCTCTGTGTGACATTCCTCTCCCATGGGGATAGTTCCAGACTTCAGGAGAATGAGGGTCTTAAACCTATGATCAGCCAAGGTATGTCTGAAACTTTCTCATGACCAGCTATTCAGAAAGAAAGGTAGCTGGGCGGGGCACTGGTAGCTCACGCCTGTCATCACAGCTACTTAGGAAGCTGAGATCTAAGGATTGCCAGCCCGGGCAGGAAAGTCCATGAGACTCTGATCTCCAATGAACACTGGAAAACCAGAAGTGCTGCGGCTCAAGTGGTAGAGTACCAGCCTTAAGCAACAAAAGTCAGGGACAGTGCTTAAGACCTGAGTTCAAGCCCCAGGACTAGTAAGAAAGAAAGGAAGAAGGGAAGGCAGGTAAGGAGGAAGGAAAAATCGAGCATTATTTCTAAGTTTAATGGTTGGTTTTGGAGGAGAGAGACTCTAGACTCTGTGATCTACGTTGAGAAGAGGGTTCCTTTGTTTGTGTGGCCTGCTTGGGAGGGAAAAAATGATTAAGAAAAAGGAAGAAGGGCAGAGTCAGAGAGAGAGAGAGAAGCTGCTTCTGCAGTCCTTCGAATGTCCTTGCATGCTACTACACCTTGGTGTTTAGAATATTTCTGAGCCCTGATGCACCCATTTACCTAAATTATATCTTCAGACTTGGTGTGTGTGTGTATGTGCCCGTTCTGGGGCTTGAACTCAGGGCCTGGACACTGTTCCTGAGCTCTTTCACTCAAGGCTGGTGCTTTACCACTTGAGCCACAGTTCCACTTAGGGCTTTTTGGTGGCTCATTAGAAATAAGAATCTCATGGATTTTCCTGCTCAGGCTGGCTTTGAACCTCCACCCTCAGATCTCAGCCTCCTGAGTAGCTGGGATGACAGGCGGGAGCTACCAGTGCTTGCCTTTCTCCCTCCCCGCCCCCTCTCTCTATATACATATTTCCTTCCTTCCTTCCTTCCTTCCTTCCTTCCTTCCTTCCTTCCTTCCTTCCTTTCTTTCCTTCTTTCTTTCTTAATTTCTTTCTTTCCTTATAATATCCAGTAGATACTCTTTTGCATCAGATCCTACCTGTTTTTAATAGGTCTTAAGAAGGAGAGAAAGAATATGAAAGACAGCTTCTGAGCTAAGCCTGGGCAGGGTCCACAGGGAGAGGGGAGGCAAGGGGAGGATGGAAGGGGCTACAGGGTTCCCCAGGGGTTTTGAAGTCTGCATTTGTTGTCCCTCTTTTGTGGAGCATGTCCCGCAGAGAGGCCTGGCCTTCTTGAATAGACCCTCCCCCTCCTCCCGCAGCCCTCCTCCTCCGCAGCCAGCCACCTGCGGGGCTCCTCATGGACTCAGACACAAGGCCTCTGGGCAGAACAAGCCTCGTCCAGCTGCCTTGATGCCCCTTTGAGTCACTCAGAGAACTGTTTCCAGGAGGCGCAGTGCGGGGCGGCTGGACGGGGCTGGCTTTGCAGTCAGCCGGGTTGCAGCTTTCAATTGTGGCTGCTACTAGTCGGGGCGAGGCCGGGGTGGGGGGGGGCGGGGAGGGGGAGGTGGGCTGCGTGCATCTGGCCCTGCCTTGTGGGGGTGGGGGGGGCCTGGCTTCAAGATGCCACTTCGCTCTGCTCGGCTCTGAGGATGCACGTGGAGACACGGCCCCAGGGTGGGGATGGTCCCGCCTGGTGTCCTGTGTGACTGGACGCGTGTGCGGTTCCTGGAAAACCAGGCTGGCCAGCCACCTGGCGAGCTGACAAGAGCTGGATGCCAAGTAGGGCAGAAGGAGATTAGCTCCGTGAAGGCCTCAGAGCATCTGTCTGTCTGTCTTACTTCTCTGTCTATCTATCTATTCATTCTCTATCATCTATTATCTATCCATCATCTATCCAGCCAGCATCTATCCAGCCAGCATCTATCCACTATATCTGTTTATCTATCCATCCATTCATCTATCTACTATCTACCATCATCTGTAGTTCTGTGTTATATATGTCTACGATCTATCAAGCTATCTATCTCTCTCTTATCTATATCTACCTACCTATCATCTTCCATATCTCTCTATCCATCCCCATACCTACATTTATCATCTATCTATATACCAATGTCTATTTTCTATCCATCTTATTTTGTCTGTCATCTCTAGATCTATCATCTATCAATATCCTATATGTCTGTATCTATCCACCCATCTATTATTTATCCATCCATTCAACTTTCTGTCATCCATCTATTCATCCATCCATTTATCTATCCATCCATCTTATCTAGCTATCATCTATCCATCCATCCATCCGTCTATCCATCCATCTTTTTATCTATCATCTACCCATCCATTCATCATCTATCTTATCTATCCATCTTGCCATTCTCTATATCTATCATCTATCTATCTTTTCTATTATCTGGCTATATCTATTTCTCTCCCTGTTCATTCATTTTATCTTATCATCTATCTACCTATCATCTGTCTACCTACATCTATCTATACTCATATTTATATATCTATCATCTGTCTATATCAGTATTTTCTGTTCATCTATCCACCTAAATTTATCTTGCCTTATATATCTTGTCTGTCATCTATGTACAAACATATCTGTCTATATCAGTCATCTGTCTCTCTGTCCAAGCATCTTATATGATACCATCTATCTGGTATCGTCTAGCTACATCTACCTATCATCTGTGTATCTTGTCCGTCATTATCTGGTCAGTTTCTCTCCCTTTCTACTCATTTATCTACCTACCTATCATATATCTATCTATATCTACCTACCTATCTGTCTGTCTCTCTAAGTCTATCCATCAGTCAATCTATCGGTTCTCCACAGAGTTGACCACACTGGGAGTCTATAAGGTTTAGTTGTGTGTTGTGTAGGAATAGAGTTTAATGGGTCAACTTTTTCTGACACATGGAATTAAATTAGGGCCCCAAATTGTCTTGTCTTCAGACCTACTTTCTCCTTGTGGCTTTGGAGCTCTGGTTGGACAGCTGTGGGGGCTACAGCAGCTGGGGACAATGGGGTCTCCTTGCTTAGCTTGGCTTAGGCATTCTTTCCAGAAGAAAATAAAGTGTTTAAAAAGTAGACAGAAGGGCCCAGGGAGCTTCCTCGAGCCTCTGGGAAGATCGCTCAGCTCAGCAGCGGTGTGCAGAACCGCTGTGGAGCTGGGGTTCAGCATACTTCCTTCGGGGTCCAGCCCTGCTGGTAGCTTTGAAACCCGGGCAGCGTGCTTCACTCTGTTTGGCTCATTGCTTCAAACATGGGAAGTGTAAATGAGTGTGAGACAGACCTCGCGCGCCGACCTCCAATCCTGGGTTCACTTTCCAGCTCCGCCCCTCAGCGGACAGGCGACTCTGGACTGCTTAACCTTTTGTGTCTCCCTTTGCTGACATAAAATGTGCAGAAAGTCGTTATTATACTGCTGGATCGATATCATGATCAAAAAATGATGTACACAGCTGGACGCCGCGGCTCATGTCTGGCATCCCTCCTACTCGGGAGGCTGAGATCTGAGGATCGCGGTTCAAAGCCAGCCTGGGCAGGAAAGTCCATGAGACTCTGAGCTCCAGTGAATCACCAGAAAACCGAAAGTGGAGCTGTTGCTCATGCGGTAGAGTTGCCAGCCTTTGAGCAAAAGAATGCTCAGGGCCAGTGCCCAGGCCCTGAGTTCAAGCCCCAGGACACCCCAAACGAAGACGAAGGGCTGGCGGCGTGGCTGGCCTTCCCCTTCTGTCCTGGTTTTAATCATCATCACGGAGATGGAGTGGACAGTGCGGTGGCTCCTGGGAGTGGGTGGTTTCCAGAGGGCTCTGATTGGCAGGCGATCATAAGAACAGAAGCGCACAGGTGGGAGGGGAGCTGGGGGGAGGGGGGACAAGCATACGGTACGCGGGCGTTGCGGTGGGAGACCAGAATAGAACGGGGTGTGCGGGGACAAAAATGTGAGACTGATGGCCTGTCGTGAGCGCTCGCGTGTGCCCACGGGCTCCACGGGAGACGAGGAGAGGCCCCCCGTCGGTCCCGGGCTCTGTGGTGTTCATCTCAACACAGATCAGACAGGAGCAACACGAGGGTGGAGGCCAGGAACGGAGCAGAGAACCTAGTTAAATGAAAGCAACAGCAACCAGCAAGCTGGGAAATGAGTGAACGGCGAGTGGAGGGGGAGGGAGGGAGGACAGGCGAGGGTGAGCCACTGCCCGTTGAAAAGCCGGCTCTGCACGGCCTTCTTGGAATTACACCAGCCAGAGCCGGGCTGGACCGTAAGCGTGGGAACGGAAAGACAACGAAGAGAGAGCGAGGGACGGGGAGGAAATCTGGACCTAAAAAAAGAATAACAAGCTGGCACCAGTGGCCCCCGCCTGTCATCCCAGCCACTCAGGAGGCTGAGATCTGAGGATCGCGGTTCAAAGCCAGCCCGGGCAGGAAAGCCAGTGAGACTCCTATCTCCAACGAACCTCCAGAAAGCTGGAAATGGTGCTGTGGCTCAATGGTAGAGTGCCAGCCTTGAGCACAAAGAGGCTCAGTCCCAGCGCCCAGGCCCTGAGTTCAAACCCCACAGCTGACAACAATAACATCAAAAATAACAATAATAACAATCATTAATAGTAATATGATTACAAAAGAGGGAGATTGAAGTTTTATATGTATGCATATGTACACGCACACACAGGAGAAAGGTTAAGAGAGTGTTAGAGTGTTAGTCAGTGCAGGCCTGAGCACACACATCAGTCAACGCTGGGAATGTACAAGCTGGAGAGGGTTCCAGGGGCAGAAGCCCTTTGGACAGCTAACTTGCAATTGAACAGGACGAATCCCTGTCCTTTTGCTGATCAAATTCGCGAACGTCGAAGACATTACGGCTGTGAGGTGTGTGTGTGGGGGGGGGGGTCAGCCTGGTTTTACTGGGGATAGGGGAGGCAAAGTGTGTGTAAAGGTATTTCTGGGAGCACCTCCCTCTTTTTTCTGTAAATGCCTGCATGGTAAAACTCGCAGCCAAGGTCCCGCGAGCCATTTCGGGCCACGTTTTATAAAAAGAAATGAAAAGTGAGAAAAAATCCAGGAAAAAAATGTGGGTCTGGAAGCAAAGAAAGTGTGGAGCCTTGGGTTCTCCACAGCGTGGGAATCTGCAGGTGGGAAGGCGGGAGGAGCCGTAGGTCCCTCTGCGGGTCTAACCATGCCCTCAGCTCAATGTCCCCCCACCCCCATGGGATGAGATCACCCCCAACTTCCCACTACTGTAGGGAATGGTGGCGCACAGCTATAATCCCGGCATCCTGGAAGGTGGATGATGAGCTCCAGGCCCGGCCTGAGAGAGAGACAAGGAGTAGCTCTATTACTGTCCCCACGCCCCGCCCCCAAACAAGCAAACAAGAGTTCCTGCTCTGCAAGTGTTTGATGTTGAAATCCCCCCACAAGCAGATCTATGGCCTCCCTCCCCCCCACTCCGCCCACTTCTGGGTGGAGGTGACAGGCAGGGCTCGTGGGCCAGAATGTCCAACCTCAGCTGGGATTGTACCACATTGGGAGTCACGTGGGATTTGCGGGATTCATCTGTAAAAGAAGACAGAAATCCGTTAGGAGCCTCTGACACAGCTGTGTCACAATCCTTTCAGATGTACAGAACCCTTACTCTGTGTGTGTGTGTGTGTGTGTGTGTGTGTGTGCTGGTCCTAGGGCTTGAACTCAGCACCTGAGCTCTTTTGCTCAAGGCTGGTGCTCTACCACTTGAGCCACAGCGCCACTTTTGGTTTTCTGGTAGCCAATTAGAGATTAGAGTCATGTGGACTTTGCTCCCTGGGCTGGCTTTGAACCACGATCCTCAGATCTCAGCCTCCTGCATAGCTGGGATGACAGGTGTGAGCCACCAGCACCTGGTGAATCTCTCAATGTTGACCTGTGAAGAAAAGGCTAGTTTCCTTTTAGGCAGTGCTAGTGAGCTGTGTCTGGCACGGTGAAGTGGCCTGGTGACGAAGAACCATCAAGGTCACCCATCTGCCAGGTTGGCGGATGAGCAGATGAGCCACCTTTGAAGCCAGGACCTAGTCTGGAGAAGGCTCTGTCTTGAGACCTGGAACTGGGACCAGTTGTGGGTCATTCCCACACGGTGGTCATAGCCACACACGACCACGGGTGGGCACAGGAAGCGTCCCTGAGACACTGCCCACATTGCCAGCAGCTGGAGGGAGGTTCGGAAGGTTCAGGGGACCAAGAAGAAGGCAAGATTAGCTCTCATGGCTGGAAGTCACAGCGGCCAGCCAGGGGTCCAGCACCCTGTGGGGGAGAGGGGCAGTTTTGAGATGTGGCTCAGGTGGTAGAGCACCTGCCCCAAACAAAGCAGAGTGAGTTTGTGAGACCCCAAGTCCCAACCTCCACCCCACAGAAGTCCTGGATTAGTAAGAAAATGTCATTCTGCTTCTTTGATAGGGGGTTTTGAGAGCTAAGAGTTGTTCCTCTGTGGTTTTCTTTTTCCTTCCTTTTTTAGGCCAGTCCTGGGGCTTGAACTCAGGGCTTGAGCTTCTTTTACTCTACCACTTGAGCCACAGCTCCACTTCCAGCTTTTTCTGTGTGTGTGGTACTGAGGACTCAAATGCAGGGCTTCATGCATGCTAGGCGAGCACTCTACCCCTGAGCCACCTTCCCAGCCCAACCTCTGTGTGTTTTTAAGTGACCACAGGAATTGTTTCAATCGAAGGAAGAAAATGTGGCATCCGGCTGCTTTTGTATACATTGTTTAAATAGTAATTCTCAGCGCAGCCCAAAGCTACACAATGGCACTTAAATACCGGCGGGCAGGCTTGGCAATGAGTGTGGGTAGCTGATAAGTATTGATTCTTCTGAAGGAAACCTGAAATCTTAACAAAGTCAATGTGCAATCATTTGAAGAAGAGGGTTTTTTATTTTAGTTATTTAAAATCAGAGAATCTGACTTCATAAAGGACAACTCCCACCAGCCTGATCTAATCTTTGGAGTTGAAAATAAAAGGCTGGGCAGATCAAGGAAAAAGATGGGCATGTAGTTCAAGTAGACGGCAGATGGGATTTGGATAGGAAACTACTCGGCCTGTCCACCAGCCCTGGCCTGGTCCACCACGGGACGAAGCTACAGCTCACTGCTAAGGCCCAGAGTTACATGGGTTTCCAGCTGGCATTTGGCACTTGGTGGAACTATTCATACCTGTGGATTTGCCTTTTGCTTGTTCTCAGACCTGGCTGAGAGGCTGGGCGTGGTGGCTCCCGCCTGTCATCCCAGCTACTCAGGAGGCTGAGATCTGGAGGATTGCGGTTCAAAGCCAGCCTGGAAAGGAGAGTTCATGAGACTCTTATCTCTAATGAACCACCAGAAAACCAGAAGTGGAGCTGTGGCTCAAGTGGTAGAGTGCCAGCCTTGCAAAGGAACTTGAGGTCAGTGCCCAGGCCCTGAGTTCAAGCCCCACGACCTACAAAAATGAAAATAGAATAGGAGGTGTGGCCTTGGCGCGTGGATTACGACAGCTATCCATCTAGACGGGAGTTTGATGATGTCTCTGATGGCCTCTTCAGTGCCTTTCATCAAAGAGGGCAGAGAACCCAGGGCCTCATGGGCAGCAGGAGGGACTGGATAGACAGGTGGATGCACTTCCTCAGCCTGCAGAGCTTGCTGGCTCCACTACGTAAGTGAAGACAATGGTGTGGTTACTCTGGAAGATGTGGAGAACAACCTGGCCCTCGTTCACCTTGGTTTCTTGGGGGGGGGGGGTCCCGGTATACTCTGAGATCTGGGGCTGGCATGATTTCAGGGAGAGTTCCAGCCACACCTCTGAAGGCGGACGTGTTGGCATCAGCCGGCGAGGCCAAGTTACCATGAGAGCTCTGCTCTGCCCGGCAAGCCACGTGGGCCAGTGCCAGCCCGCACTCCCCGGTAGATAACATTTTATTTCCTCCAAATCCTCCTTAATGCCATTTTATTTTCATTTGGGGACACGCCTGTCTCTTTGGAGGGCAGATGAATGATTGGTTTGGGGAGTGGTGAATCCAGTCGCCGTCGTTCTGATTGGGGGCTCCTACCGCATTCCAGTACACGGGGTCCGCTCTTCCCACCTGGAGACCCCCGGGGAACCGACGGCTGATGCTGAGTGGGGGAAAGTTCAGTGCTGTCTCAGGACATCTCTCCCTGGACTCGGCCACGGTGGGGGCAAAGGGCTGTGAACCTGGGGCCAAAGGAACCCGAGCCCTCCACGTTCGTCCACTCTGCCCAGAGCAGGGATGACGGAGGAATATCTCCCTTTACCAAGGATCGCTTGGTGAGCCCCACGTGGACAGACCTTGTCACTGCTTCTGGAAACAGTGGCTTTCTGCTCTTTTTTTCCGGGGGGGGAGGGGACAGCCCTGCAGGTGAATCAAATAGCAAAATGCTCTGAGCACCACCCCCCTTCAGAGCTCCTCTCCACCACGCCTTTCCATCAGCGAAATCGGTGATCCACTCAGATGGGCACGGAAAGATATATTACTAATTTATTAATTTTTAATTCACTAATGATAACATAATTTATTATTAATTCAGTTATCATATAACACTCATTTGCCATTGATGATAATACAACTGAATATTAACTTATTATCAAGTTATCATAAAACTCATTCATTTGCCATCAATGATAATACAATTGAATATTAACCTATTGTTAAGTTAGTTATATAACTTATTCATTTGCCATCAATGATAATACAATTGAATATTAACCTATTGTTAAGCTAGCTATCATATAACATTAATTTACCATCGATGACGATACCATTGAATATTAACCTTTGATTATAATGTAATTTGATATTATTATTACATATACATATTTATTATATCCGAGACACAGGTCATCATCTTTGCTACTCTGAAAGAAAGCCGCCGCCGGCCCGCTGAGCACTTCCCCTTCACCTGCTCTCCACCCCGTAGGCTCTCACCCTTCGGCCCGTCATGAACCAGGGAATTTTGACAGCACGCACAGCTTAGGTTTTAGTGTTTCTCACTTGATACTCAGCAAGCTGCCTGCTCTCCGCGCCTCGGTCTCAGTTACGGATCTGTTCTTCTCTCATCCTGCAAATGCCGTTCTCTCTGGCGGCGTGGAGTGGGCATGATTGTACGCATCTGCCTCCATGAATAGAGCCTGATTGTTATTGATAACCCTTCTCCCTAATCAGTAGCTAACTTAATGCTCGCACTGTTTCTCTTGATCCATTTCATTTCCCTTTTTTTTTTTTTTTGGCAATTTTCCCCCCTATTTCTCTACTTATTATTCCTTTGCATTGACCTAAAAGCACCTTGGAGCTGGGTGCTTGGAACTCACGCTTGACATCCCAGCTACTTGGGAGGCTAAGATCAGAGGATCGCGGTTCAAAGCCAGCTTGCGCAGGAAACTCTGTAAGACCCTTTATCTCCAGTTAACCAGCAAAAAGTCCAAAGTGGCTCTGTGGCTCATGTGATAGGGTGCTAGCCTTGAGCAAAAGAAGCTCAGGGACAGCGCCCAGATCCCAAGTTCAAGCCCTACAACCAGCCAAGGAAACAAAACAGTTAAAGAAACTAGATCACCAGGGCTTGGCCACCGTTTGCCACCCACAGTTCAGCACCATTTACCCCAGGAAGCGGCCGTGACTTGGGGCAAATGACCCCGTCTCAAGTGAGGGACAGTCTTGGAAGTGGGGTGAGCTGGATCTTACCGCTGTGGGGTTGGGGGACATTGTGGATCGGCAGGAAATGGGAACGAGGAGCCGGCCGATTTCGTGCACTGCCAGTAGGATAACAGGAGGGAAAGCCGTTCCCGTCCCTTCTTAGCGAACACACGCTGTGGGCGTCAAAATTCCAAGAGTACACAGCTCACATGTGGCACGCGGCTGGAGGCTCTCGTAGAAATTTATCTGCCCCGGGCTGATCACCCCTCTCCCTCCAGCACAGCCATTTCTTGGGGCAGGCTACAGCGAGGTTTTGGGGGCCAGCTGGGATCAGGAATCCGTCCCTGCCCTTGGCCTGGTCAGGTTTGGTCACTCACTGGCTGCTGCTCTGAGACACCGTTTCGTAACACCAGCAGGGGACGCTGCTGGTCCTCGGTCCCCTGCCAGGATGGGTGTTTGACCACAACACCTTCCACTTGGCTCGCCTGGAGATTGCGCCTAGATTTGTGCCTGGAGAACGTGCCTAGATTTGTGGCTGCAGTCATCGCTTGCCCAGCCTGTCGCCATTTGCAACAGATAGCCAGAAGCGAGTTCAGGCTCAGCCTTGGCCAAACGCGTAAGGCCGGGGTCCTCACTATGCTGAGAAACCATAACTCCTCTCTCTCTCTCTCTTTGCTTTTCCAGTCCTGGGGCTTAAACTCTGGGCCTGGGCGCTGACCCTGATGCCTCTTCTAGTGGTTCATTGGAGATAAGAGCCTCATGGACTTTCCTGCCTGGGCTGGCTTCAAACCACAATCCTCAGATCTCAGCCTCCCGAGTAGCTGGGGTGGCAGGCAGGAGCCACGCATGTGCAGCTTTTGTCTCGTGGTTTCTGTTTGGCTTCCATCAACTCAGTTGGGTGCCAGACCCCAGCGCCATTGGGGCTCCCTGGTTTAGTGGATGGTGGAGGTAGGTGTTGAGGGGGACGCAGGGGGTCAGAACAGGGTGAGATGGTGCTGAATCAGGTGGGGGGGGGTGGGGGGAAGGAGAGGACAGACCCACCTCCATAGTCTCCTTTCGAACTTCTACTGCACCCTGGCATTCTCTTGCTTGGAGACAGACAAGGTCACTGACAAGGTCACTCGTCACCACAGGGGAAAGGAACTAAGAAAAAGCAGGACCGAAGAGGGTCAGGTTCACTCACTCTCATTAGTAGAAGACTCACCAGGGGTTTTCTAGAAGCGGGTGCTTTCGATGTATGGGAGCCACACAGATCCACTGTGCGCAGAGGCTGGGTGTGCATCCCGGGCTCTGGGTACCCCGCCGCTCACCCATCCCAGGCCAGCCTGGGGTGTCTGGTGAGGCCCTGCTTGCTGGCGCTTGGCTGGTCCACACCTGACTGGAGGAACTCTGCCCTCAGCACCTGCTTATTTCTATAGTTGTAAGGCCTAGGCACTGTCTCTGAGCTCTTTCTCTCCCGGCTGGTGCTCTACTGCTTGAGCCACAGCTCCACTTTCAGAATTTGGGTGGTTCATTGGAGATCACAGCCCAGGCTGGCTTCGAACCTTGAACCTCAGACCTCTCGGCTTCCTGAGTAGCTGGGATAACTAGCGTGAGCCACTGGTGCCCAGCCACTTACTCATTCTTGGTGGTCCCTATGGGACCAGATGCCCAGAGATCTCTGCCTGGCATCGTCCATGCCAGCCTGCGGGCTGTGCAGGGTTCAGGCAGTGAGGGACAAATGCAGCTGGGCAGAGCTGAGGGCTGGCCAAGGTCTGTGGGAACAGTCGGTTATTTCTCACCGTGTGTGTGTGTGTGTGTGTGTGTGTGTGTGCACGTGTGCACGCACATGTGTCAGCAGCTCTGACTTGCCCTGCCGCTCCCCCCTCCATCCACACCCAGCCTCTCCCCCCACACCCAGACCCCATGTGTTGCTCTGCTGATTTTTTCTGGACCCTAGGAGAGAACACACACACACACACACACGCACGCACGCACGCACGCACGCACATGCGCATATACATGTGCGCACACACACATACTTTGGTCACACCAGTCAGTTGCACAGGAGGCTTCATTCTACGTGTGCACCCCTGCATACCAGGCGCCTGGTCCACCCACCCCGCGTTCCTCCCTCCTCCTCCCCCCTTCCCCAGCCCATCCCACCGAGCTCCACCCTTCCATTCTCCCAGGGGGACTTAGAGCCTGTGGATCACATCCGCCCTCCTCTACCCCTCTGTCCACCTTCGTTCCTCTCACCAGAACCCACAGCTGGGACAAGGCCGGCTTCACACTCCAGGCACTCATCATCTTCATCACCATCATCATCATCACCATCATCATCACCATCTTCATCATCATTATCAATAGTATTATTTTGATGCCCATCCTGGGCCTTGAACTCAGGGCCCAGCTGTCCCTGGGCTTTTCTTTGCTCAAGCCGGGTGCTTTATCACTTGAGCCACAGCTCCACTTGTAGCATCTTGATGGGGAATCACAGACTTCCCTTCCTAAGCTGGCTTTGAACTGCGATCCTCAGATCGCAGCCTCCTGAGTGGCTGGGATGCCAGGCGGGAGCCACGGCGCCCGGCTCCACATCTGTGTGTGTGCAGGTTGTGCACGGGGTCCTCGCTAGGCCACATCTCCCACTCTGTCCTCCCCAGGAGACACGCGTGGGAGCCCAGTCCCATACATGTATGTGATTTAGCCTTGCTGGGGGAGGGGAAGCCAAAGAAAGCGATCGCCCTGAAAATAAACGCTGATGGGCAGGAAGCTCGGTGTGCACTGCCACCAAAGACCGACTGACCTCTCTCTCCCTCCCTCCCTTCCTTTTTCCATTTCCCTATCACTTTCCTTTCCTACCTCTTCCTTTCCTACCTCTTCCTCTCGCTCCCTCCCTTCCTCTCCCTCTTTCTCCCTCCCACCCTCCCTACAGGACGACTCGTCCATGTTCTTCCAGTTCGGGCCGTCCATCGAGCAGCAGGCTTCGGTCATGCTAAACATTATGGAAGAGTACGACTGGTACATCTTCTCCATTGTCACCACCTACTTCCCCGGGTACCAGGACTTCGTGAACAAGATCCGCAGCACCATCGAGAACAGCTTCGTGGGCTGGGAGCTGGAGGAGGTGCTGCTGCTGGACATGTCGCTGGACGACGGGGACTCCAAGATCCAGAACCAGCTGAAGAAGCTGCAGACCCCCATCATCCTGCTCTACTGCACCAAGGAGGAGGCCACCTACATCTTCGAGGTGGCGCACTCCGTGGGGCTCACGGGCTATGGCTACACGTGGATCGTGCCCAGCCTGGTGGCCGGCGACACGGACACGGTGCCGGCCGAGTTCCCCACAGGGCTCATCTCGGTCTCGTACGACGAGTGGGACTACGGGCTGTCTGCGCGCGTGCGCGACGGCATCGCCATCATCACCACGGCCGCGTCGGACATGCTGTCCGAGCACAGCTTCATCCCCGAGCCCAAGAGCAGCTGCTACAACACGCACGAGAAGCGCATCTACCAGTCCAACATGCTCAACCGGTGAGTGTGGGTGTGGGCGGCCTGCCGGGGCATGCGCAGGAGCACGCGCAGGGGAGGGCGTGTGCATGTGTGCATGTGTGCATGCGCATAGAGGCCCTGGAAGAGGCCTGGCCACAGAGGCTCAGAAGTGGTGGAAGAGGCAGCAGGAGGAAGGCCAGCCTCCAGCGGCCGGCGATCACCAGGGCCCAGCCCCGGCTGTGCCCTGCACTTGTTCTAGGAAACCCGTGCCAGCGCCCGGTGCCCGGGTGCCCAAGTGCTTGACCTCATCCCTTCCCCCCTTCCCCATGGACAGCAGACAGTAATGAAATCTGGAGGTACATGGATCTATGTGGACTCAAACCCAGGCCTTTCAGGTCCCTGAGGGTCTGTTCAGATGGGGTAGGCTTAGGGAGATGGGAGTTCCAGTTCACAGACAGCAGCTATGCTGCGTGGGGACACCGAAGGTGTTCCCTGGGGGCGGGGATGAGGCCAGGTGGCAGGCAGGAGGGATGCAGGCTCAGCCAGAGGTCAGAGTGGCTCCTGTCAGTCACCGTGTTGCCATGACAGTGTACCAGGGACGTTTCTGTCAGTCACTTTGTCGCCATGACAGTGTACCCAGGAGGTTTCTGTCAGTCACCTTATTTTCATGACCGTGTACCAGGGAGGTTCCTGTCCGGCACCTTGTTGCCATGACAACGTGCTGGGATGGTTTCTGTCCGGCACCTTGTTGCCATAACAACATGACAGGGTGGTTCCTGTCGATCACTTTGTTGCCATGACAATGTATGTGCCAGAAACAACTTCAGACACTCCTCCACCTCCCTGGGGTATTCAGTGCCCACACGTCTTTGGTTCTGTGGGTTCTGAGCAAACGTGGCCGCCGACCAGTGGGAGAGGCTGCTGGCCTCCTGATGGGCTGGAAGGAAGGAGGGGGAGGGGACCAGAGACCCAGCCACCCCTTCCCACCCCCAGACAGTGCCACCACCCGGACGGCCCGTGTTCTCTGTGTGAAGCCGCTTTGCCTAACGGCCTCCCATTCTGTCCGCGTGGCTCTCTTGGGAGTGTTCATTGACTGCTTCCAGAAGATTCTATCCCAGGGCTGTGTGGTCTTATTTTCTCATCAAGCAGTTACGCAGGCACTTTGTAAAAATTCAGATTATCTCAAGAAAATTACAGTGGTCTCACCACCAAGTAGGTAGGAATGAGCATTGTTCAGGGAAATCATGAAACTCCTTCTAGAAACCTCCCTGTGTCTGTGTCAGGGTGGGTGTGAATCCATCCCAGGCCACAAGGGAGACTTTGGCAGACTTGATACTTGATAGCGTGGCTTTATTTCATTGCCTGTCTTGAGAATCCAGGGGTTGGAGGTGTGGCTCAGTTGGTAGAGCACCAACCAATGTGCAAAAGCGTCAGGTACTGAATTTGAGTCCCAGTCTTGGACTGAGAGAGAGAGAGAGAGAGAGAGAGAGTCCATTTTTAACTTACTTTAAGGAATACTGAACTGTACCAAAGGCATCCAGGAGCAGTGCCCACACACCCGCCACCCTGCTTAAGAAATAAAGAACTAGAGAGCAAAGGAAGGGGGTCATGCTCACCACCTGACTTACGTAACTGTCACCCCTCAGCAATCACCTTTATCATAACAATGAAACAATCTTTCTTTAAAAAAAAAATTGAAAGGCAACCGGGCACTGGTGGCTCCCGCCTGTCATCCCAGCTACTCAGGAGGCTGAGATCTGAGGATCGAGGTTCAAAGCCAGCCCAGGCAGGAAGGTCCGTGAGACTCTGATCTCCCATGAACCACCAGAAAACCAGAAGTGGAGCTGTGGCTCAAGTGGTAGAGTGCCAGCCTTGAGCTGAAGTGCTCAGGGACAGCTCCCAGGCCCTGAGTTCAAGACCCAGGACCAACAAAACAAATTAAAAAGAAAACCTGTAAACAGCTGGCTGTTTGCCCAGGAGGGCTTTTCCATGGGCCAGTTGCTCTGTTCTCAGCCCAGGCCTCAGGTTCCATAGAAAGTTCTAGCAGTGAGCCACCAGCACCACCCCCATGCCCGGAGTACTTCGCTCCTTTGGCCAGCTGTCTCTCTAGATCTCTGACAAGGTTCGCCGTCTCCTCTTAGGGAAACATTCTTCCCTGGCAAAGCTCAGAAAGCATGGTGGAGGCCACACTAGGAGGACAGAGCCATGGTCCCAGTGCCTAGGGCCCCGAGGGTGGAGAAAGTCTTACCTCAGAGGTCAGAGAGGGGTCGTATGTCAGAGGTCGTGGGTCAGAACACGCATGACATGAAGTCTGACCAGCATCGCTCCACATGCTTTGGGCCAAGGATGCAGGAAATCAAAGTGGATGCTTTTCCCACAGCTCCTCCTCCTCCATATCCCACTGAGTCGGTATCAAGAGGGTGGAGTTTATCATCATCATCATTATTATCATTATCATTATTATTAAATATTCACTGTGCAGAAGGGTGCTGGATGGGAATAGAAAAAGCTCAGCTACTTGCTTCCTTCATTTTCCCATGGCCTTTCCAGATCCTTCTCCTATTCCCTCCTCTCTTCCTCCTCGTCCTCTCCCTTCCCTCCCCCTCCTTTCCCTCTCTCCCTCCCTACCTTCTCCCTTTCTGCACCCCCCCCCTTCCCCGAACAAAAGTCTGCCAGCAACGTTAGGTCACGTCAGCACACTGGAAGTCTACAGTAATACCATCATTTGTCTTGTTGACTTGAAGAACGGGTGCGGTTTCCTCCTCGCCGTCTGTGGAGGGGGTGGACAGGCCGCACGTGTCCCGTAGATGATGATTGAAGGCCCGGCTGGTCCCCCTCCCAGCCGCCCAGGGCCCAGCCGCCTTCTGTGAGCGAGTTCTGCGCATGCTCGCGTGGGCCCCATGCCTTTCACCTGGGAAGGTGGAGGCTCAGAGGCGGTGGACGGCTGGGAACAGACCCACGGGTGAAGAGACTCCCGCCTGTGTCTCAGGAGCTCGGAAGGGCTGTTGTGGGATTCCTCGTAGGACGGAGATTTGTGGACATACCACAATGGTTTGTGCAGATCCAGAAAGAAAGCTGCACTGGTGGCCACAAGTGACCACGGGTGTCCACGGTGCCAGTGGCTCAAGTGGTAGAGTGCCAGCCCAGCCAGGGCCAAGCCCTGAGTTCTAATCCCAGCACTGCCAAAGCAATGGATTGCAGACCGGCTTTCCCCAGTCTGTGTTGGTGAGCCCCGCTGATGTTTATAAACATCGTTAACCCTGGGGCAGCCAGGCCCTGCCGTAGCCACCTGCCTCTCGGAGAATCTCCGATAAATTCTTCCCTCAAAGATGAGACCAGGCTAAAGCCCAAATCAGGCTGGGAACCAATGCCCAGCACCCGCCAGCCACGGGCGTATCGCTGTGTGAAATGCCCATCACCTGCTGTGCCCAGATGCACCATTGCTTGTCTTTCTACCTTTTTTTCTTCTTCTTTTTTTCTTTGGTCCATTGTAGGACTTGAACTCAGGGCCTGGGCGCTGTCCCTGCGCTCTTCAGCTCAAGGCTGGTGCTCTACCACTTGAACCACAGCTCCACTTCAGGTTTTCTGGTGGTTCATTGGAGATCAGAGTCTCACGGACCTTCCTGCCCAGGCTGGCTTTGAACCATGATCCTCAGGTCTCAGCCTCCTGAGTAGCTGGGATAACAGGTGTGAGCCACCAGCGCCTGGCTGGTTTTCTCCTTTAGGAAGGATGAGTTCTTTTTTTCTTTATTCCCTCTCTGTGTGTCAAAGACTCATTCTCTGGATTTGTGGAAAGGAGATGGGAGAGGCTGAGATGGTCCGTGGGGAGGGGGAGGAGCGGGCGGCACATGGCGGCTGCTTTTCTGCACCTCACAGAACACCACGGGGCCCCAGCCCCCTCGGTGACCGCTCCCACGGCAGGCGTGGGACCCGTGGGTGTCTCTGACCCAGTATGGGGAACCGGGGTGCGAGCAGTGCCTGGACTTCGTGGGAAGAGAGAGAGGCAGGGCACACCTGGGAAGGTTCACTTGGCCGGGCAGATTTCTAGAAACATCCATAGAACTCAGATCAGGAGTCAAGGCCAGCATGGCTGACGACGCTCAATGGAAGCCAGCCAGAATTGCCTTCTAGTCCTGCTGTGTGGTCTCAGTGGTTCATTTATGACAGGTGATGGGGTGAGGAGGAGGAGGAGGAGGAGGAGGAGGAGGAGGAGGAGGAGATTTAATAGCTTCTAGATCAGCCAGCTCCTTGATCTTCTCCCCCCGCCCCGCCCGCCATGGCAAACCCCAAAACGTCACGGAGGAATGCTCCTCTCCCCGCCCCCCACGCACATGCATGTGTGCCTGTGTTCACCAACACATTTTAAAAATAGGAGCCCTGGTTGCCATGACGCCCATTGCTACCTAGCAACCGTGCTCCTCCGCTCTGTGCCTTTTACCTTCAGGGAGCAGCGCTGTCCCGGAGCGGCCCCTAGCGGCCCGGCTCCACCAGGCTCCCCTTCCTTCCCTGCCTCCCCACCTGGCCAGGAGGAGCCCACGCGGGCCCAGGGGCCGTCTGAAGGTGCCCAGCATCCCGTGCCACGAGAGAGTCACTTGGGACCTGTTGTGTGCACAAAGCACACATGTTGATCTACGGGAATCCGCAGAGCACGTTTGTGCCCCAAAGACCCCTTTCGTCCTCTGAGAACCGTAGGGAGTATTGGATGAAGTGACCCAAATAAATCAATTTGGCCAGCCTGGTGGCTCACACCTGGAATCCCAGCTACTCAGGAGGCTGAGATCTGAGGATCAACCAGCCCAGGCAGGAAAGTCGGTGAGACTCTTATCTCCAATGAATCACCAAAAATCTAGAAGTGGAGCTGTGGCCCAAGTGGTAGAGCACCATCCTTACATGAAAAAAAAGCTCAGAGACAGTGCCCAGGTCTTAAGTTCAAGCCTTGGGACTGGCAGAGAGAGAGAGGGAGAGTAGGAGAGGGAGAGAGAGAGGTTTGCTATGATCTTCAGAAGTTGAATGTTCTCTTTTAGATTTAAAAAAAATCTTTTAGGAGCCAAGTGCTCGTGGCTCACGCCTGTCGTCCCAGCTACTCGGGAGGCTGAGATCTGAAGATTGTGGTTCGAAGCCAGCCCGGGCAGGAAAGTCCAATGATCTCCAATGAACCACCAGAAAACTGGAAGTGGAGCTGTGGTTCGAGTGGTAGAGCGCCAGCTTTCACAAGAGCTCAGGGACAGCGCCCAGGCCCTGAGTTCAAGCCCCAGGACTGCCCCCCCCAAAAAAAAGGTCTTTTAGAATGTTCCCATGTGGTCATGATGTCAACAGCCGGGGCTGTTGCACACATTCTTGTTTCGTTGGGCTGAGAAGGGAAACTGAGGCCCAGACACTGGTGGGGATGAGAAGCCAACCCTGCAGGGCCCTCCGTGGGTTTGAACCCCTGCCATGGGTGTGGCTACATTTGTTTGGCCCGCAGAAGCCAGACAGATTCAAAGGTGACCATGGCGCTGATGTGTAAACTTGAACTCAGCACTTGGGGCCGGGGGGGGGGGGGACTTCCTTCCCCAGCCTGCTTCAGAACAGGGCACAGAGGTGAATGTTTCCTTGGAGAATCTATTCATTACCAGCCACGGACCTTCCCCCCAGCCCCCCCCATCAACAACGCCCTGACTCCCCAGCACCTCACTTTCCTCTCTGTGTAATTTATAACTCACCCCCCAACACCCCCGATCACAGACTTGAAAGCTTGCGATTCAATGAGCACGCGCACGGGTCCTGATGAGAAATTGATGCTTTTCTAAATTTCGGAGCACACAAGTGGTTTTGAAATGCAAGTTATTAGCGCTGGAAAATGGCCTGCTTTGTATTACCACACTGTTATTATATTTAATGGGATTGCTCCCCGACGTGCTGCAGAATGGAAGGGGAGAGTGGTGTTCAGAATGAGCAAGAAATGGGGGGCGGGGAGGAGGGAGGCCGCAGGGAGGAGGAGAGACAGTGGGGACCCGGCCTCACCTTGGGCCGATCGCCCCAGGAGCAGGGAGCCGCCCGCCTTCGGGGCAGCGGGTTTAGAGCCCCAGGGGGTGGGGGGTGAGTGGGTTTTATCATGTGTGGCATTTCTGGGGTTTGGAGGGGGGGTTCCCAGCCTTGGCCACACACTCGAAGCCTAGCTGCAGACCCCATGGAAAAACACGCGGAAGGAATGATAGCATTGTTTCCCAATAGGGTAGCGCATCTTCCTAATTAAAGACGGGAGGGAGGGAGGGGAGAATTGGTGGATTCTGTCTGTGGGGAGGACCACGGCAGATCTTCCAGGTTACATCTCACCAAAGGGCAGTGATGACACAAACGATTCGGTGGCCATCAGCTCAGCACTGTGTTCCCCGCGTACAGCCATCGACCAACATGGCCGCCTTCTCATTCAGTGATTGAGGCCTGGAGCTGTGAGCCTCCACGTCCCGGCCAGCAGGGGGCAACTCCGAGGCCAGATCCCATGTTAGGGCCATGACCTCGGCTTCTGCCACCCTGGGCTGATGGCATAAGGGGGTGGGGGAGAGCTGGTCATTTTTCCATCATCACCACGTGGCTTCCTCCGGGCTGTTCTCATAGCAGCTTCTAAGATGGGGCTGACTGCTCGGGTGTGGACCAGAAAGGACTTGAGGCGAGCAGTCGCCCTTCATTCTGCCCTCACCCCGCTATTCTGTGTCCGGTGGTTCTAGTTTTTTAAGCACACAGAGGGTTTTCTGGGTTTCAGAACAGGATCCATGAGGCAAAGTTGGGTTCTGTTGTTGGAGGTTAAGGACATACATGCATGCATATGTGTATGTGTGTGTGCGTGTGTGTGTGCGCGTGCGTGTGTGTGTGTGTGTGTGTGTGTGTGTGTGTGTGCCAGTCCTGTGGCTTGAACTCCAGGCCTGGGCACTGCCCCTGAGCTCTTTCACTCAAGGCTGGCGCTCTACCACTTTGAGCCACAGCTCCACTTCTGGTTTTCTGGTGGGTTCATGGGAGAGCAGAGTCTCACGGACTTTCCTGCCCAGGGCTGGCCTCCAACCACGATCCTCCGACCTCAGCCTCCTGAGTAGCATGAGTCCCCGGCACCAGCCTTAAAGGGTTTTCTTTTTGTCCCTGGCATTGGGATGGAGACCCATCTTGGGAGAGAAAAGCAGAAAGACTGCTCTGATGAGCAGAGACGCAGGCACTGACAATTGAGACTTCCACCCAGACGTGCTGGCATTTTGTGTCTGGGGGCGGCTCGTTCGCCGTGTTCTCTGTTCCTCGCCCCTCTCCTCCCCCCTCCCCATATGTCTCCCTCGTTCCCTCGCCCACCCTGCTCCTGCTTTTCTTTCTGTCTCTCTCTCTTCTTGGAGCTTATTTCCCTTCAGAAGAAAAAAAAAAAAAGGATCTTGTCACAGAACAGAATATTACTTTTCTCAAACCCCTTGCCCATAGCTCCAGAAGTCTCTGGAGGTTTTTAATGAGTGGCCAATCCGTGCACCACCCCTTCCCTCTTTCCCCCGTTGGGCTGGTCTTCCTGCGTTCCTTTCTCCTCTGGGGTTCACTAGTCACCATCTTTCCCTCCATCCCCATCATCCTCAGCTCTTCCCTCCTTTGTTGTGTGTGTGCTGGTCCTGGGGCTTGAACTCAGGGCCTGACCACTGTCCCTGAGCTCTTTCGCTCAAGGCTGGTGCTCTACCACTTTGAGCCACTGGGCCACTTTCAGTTTTCTGGTGGTTCATTGGAGATCAGAGTCTCACGGGCTTTCCTGCCCAGGCTGGCCTCAAACCGCTATCCTCAGATCTCAGCCTCCAAGTAGCGGGGGTGAGGGTGGGTAGTCTCCCATTGGGAGCTGTTTTGGAAAGCCAGCCGTACCCTTGAAGGCCTGGGGGAGGTTGCTAAGTGTCTTGTTCTCTGAGGAAGATTCAGCCAGCTTGATGAATGAGAGCAAAATGATTTCATCCAGAAGGATCATTCATTCATTCATGCATGCATGCATTCATTCGTTCATCAGCAACGACTGTTGCCCGTGCTGCTGGCTCTGCGCCTAGTGGAGACGGAAGAGCTTTTCCTGGTGCATAAGCTCCACTCACAGAGGCGGCACGGCACAGCTGGTGAGAGCCGGGAGGATGGGGGCCACGCTGGCATTCTACCAAAGCCGGGGGGGGGCGGGAGGGAGGAAGGAGACCCCCGCGGGGCTCGGCCTCCTCCTCCTGCCCACCTCGGTCCCTCGTTCTTACAGCTCTGCCCTGCGCTGTGCCGGCTCCCGGCTGTTCGTAAATAGGGGGGCAGTCGAATATTCTGAAGCCTTCCTCCAGACAGCCCCCCCCAGCCCCCACGCGCACGAAGCAGCGCCCCGGCCACCCCATCCCTCCACAATGGCCGCCTGAGTCTCTACCCTTGTTTCCAGCTCACAAACCTGAGCCCTAATCACCATCATCATTGTAATAACGAGGTGCATGTGCACCCCGTCATGTGCCCGCCCCCCGCCCCCCGGGTAACCACGGGGCTTCGGGGAGAGCGAAAGGAACAAGCCTTGATTTCCCAGTGAAGAAAGGAAGAGCCGGAGCCCGCACCGCCCCACGGCAAAGCCCCCCACAGCCCAGGGTAAAACGCTTCCACGGTCCCGATCCCATGTCCACGCAGCCACGCGGGGATGTGAGGGACGGCCAGTTACCCCTGGGCACCTGGGCGCTGTCCCTCAGCCTCAAGGCTGGCGCTCTACCACGTGAGCCACGGCACCACTTCTGGTTTTCTAATGGTTTATTAGAGATAAGAGTCTCACGGACTTTCCTGCCCGGGGCTGGCTTTGAACCGTGATCCTCAGATCTCAGCCTCGTGAGTAGCTGGATGACAGGTGGGAGCCACAGTCCCCGGCTGACAACAAAGAATGACAGAGCCAGGCACCAGACATCCCACTGCTCAGGAGGCTGAGCTGTGAGGGCCGCAGTTCAAATCCAGCCTGGGTGGGAAAGTCCATGAGGCTTTGATCTCCAATGAACCACCAGAAAACCAGAAGTGGCGCTGTGGCTGAAGTGGTAGAGCACCAGCCTTGAGTGAAAGAGCTCAGGGACAGCGCCCAGGCCCTGAGTTCAAGACCCACCACTGACAAAAATGTAGCAGAAATATAAAGCAGGCCCAGTCTGTGGTGTTGGAGTGAAGAGTGGACAACATGTTCAATATCTCTGTGTGAAGGTGGAAAGATGGAAGAGCGAGGGGGTGGGTAGGGGGGTGGGTTTGGGAAGGGGGAGGGAGTGGAGGGAAGGCTGAGTCCGATCAGGTGCCTGGCTCACATGGATGGAAGGGTCTGGATGCCGCCTCTCTGTGCACCTGACAGACTAGACGAATGTGGAAGAAAGGGAGATGTTGCTAATACAGGCTCAGTAGTCCGGCTTTGCCGTCCGTGCCCGGAGAACATTTCTCTAATTCACAGTGATGATGAAATGAAATAAAACACATGCACCTCTCAAAACCTGGAGCCCTGGCCCCCTCCCCCTCCTCCCCTCCTCCCTCCCACTGCCCTGCTCCCCCCTCCTTCCCCTCCCTCCCACCTCCTCCCTGCCCTCCTTCCTTTCTTCCCTATACTCAGAGCTGTACCATCTGCTGACTAATTCCTCATCTGTGCTTTGATTTCCCCAGCAAGGGACTGGATTCCTCCCTTCTGGGGATGGGGGAGACCCCATTATCCCGAGGCAAGCTGGGGGTCCCCCCCCCGGGGAGGAGAACAGAGCCAGAATTGTCTGCAGGAGACCTCCGTCCACTGGTTCCTGAGGCCTCTTCCACGTCTAGCGTATTAGCATTCTGCAGATATGTACTGAATGCCCCTGGGGTGCAGATTCCACACCAGGACCCCCCTTTCCCCTTCCCCCGGTTCCCCGCTCCCCAGTGCATAGTTAGGCATATTCAAAATGGTGCTGCATTTATGGTTGGGTGGCTTTTTTTTTGATTGGTCAGTTGGTTGAACTCAGGGCCTGGACATTTTGTCCCTCAGCCTTTTTCACTCTACCATTTGGAGCCACAGCTCCACTTCCGGTGGTGGTTCATTGGATATAAGAGTCTCAGGGACTTTCTTGCCTGGGCTGGCCTTGAACCACGATCCTCAGATCTCAGCCTCCTGAGTAGCTGGGGTGACAGGCCAGTGTGGTTCTTTGTGAGGGGGAGGAGCTGAGGTCTGGGGTGGGTTCCCTGCCTTGGAGTGCAGATGGCATTCTAAGCGGGGATTTTGAGTCTGATTCTAGTTGTTATCTTGTCATTGTTTTGAATCGAGTTGCTTTTATTGCAAATCGGGTTTTCTTTTATTACCCCGCGTCACCTCTTCTCCCGACTGAGGTGTATTTGGGGATCAATCAGATCGGGGTTGTGAATTCCAGTGGGGCTGGAGTTCCTCGCTGTGTAGGGGCTGATTCTCTCCCAGGACGCCATCCGCCTCCACGCTGACCGCAGCGGGAGAGGGAACGCAGCAGGGCCAACATGCTCTTCCACGATGTCTGCACGAACATCTATCTGTACGCGTGCCAGACTTCCATACACATCCCAGACATCTACACACTTCCCTGACATCCACACGCATCCCTAACAGCCACACGCATCCCTAACGTCCACACGCGTCCCTAACGTCCACACGCGTCCCTAACGTCCACACGCGTCCCTAACGTCCACACGCGTCCCTAACGTCCACACGCGTCCCTAACGTCCACACGCATCCCTAACGATCCACACGCGTCCCTAACGTCCACACGCGTCCCTAACGTCCACACGCGTCCACACGCGTCCCTAACGTCCACACGCGTCCCTAACGTCCACACGCGTCCCTAACGTCCACACGCGTCCCTAACGTCCACACGCATCCCTAACGTCCACACGCATCCCTAACAGCCACACGCATCCCTAACGTCCACACGCATCCCTAACGTCCACACGCGTCCCTAACGTCTACACGCGTCCCTAACGTCCACACGCATCCCTAACAGCCACACGCATCCCTAACGTCCACACGCATCCCTAACATCCACACGCGTCCCTAACGTCCACACGCGTCCCTAACGTCCACACGCGTCCCTAACGTCCACA
>NW_012267297.1:1217293-1243317 GCF_000151885.1 Dipodomys ordii | reverse complement strand
TCCACACGCGTCCCTAACGTCCACACGCGTCCCTAACGTCCACACGCGTCCCTAACGTCCACATGCATCCCTAACGTCCACACGCATCCCTAACAGCCACACGCATCCCTAACGTCCACACGCGTCCCTAACAGCCACACGCATCCCTAACGTCCACACGCATCCCTGACATCTACACGCATCCCTGACATCCACACGCATCCCTGACATCCACACGTGTCCCTAACATCCACACGCATCCCTAACAGCCACACGCGTCCCAGACATCTACACCTGTCCCAGACGTCTACACCTGTCCCAGACGTCTACACCTGTCCCAGACGTCTTTATCTGTCCCAGACATCTACACGTGTCCCAGACGTCTACACAAGTCCCTAACATCTACACGTGTCCCAGACATCTACACGAGTCCCTGATGTCTACACACGTCCCAAATGTCTATACTCATCGCAGACGTCTACAGGTGTCCTTGAAATCTACCTGCATCCCAGACATCTACACGTGTCACCATGCGAATCAGAGGCTTGGACCCAAGAGGAAATGCCAGCCCTCTTGGGATGAGTTGTCTTCTTTTTCTTCTCCTTCTTTCTGTCTGTCTTTCTTCTTTCTTATCTCTGCCTTTTCCTTCTCCTCCTTTTCTTCTCCTTCTCCTCCTCATCTTCTTCTTTCCTCTTCCACTTCCTCTTCCTCCCCCGCCCCCTCCCCCCTCCTCCTCCTCCATGGTTGCACAAGATCTAGTGGTTTTCTGCATTCTTGCTGTTGTAATGGAGGGAGCAAAGCCTCACATCTCGCCTCATTGGGTGGGCAGGGTATTCAGGGTCGAAAGGCCTTCCTTTGGTCAGGAGGAGCTGTGGCTACGGTTCTAGGGCCCGCTGGAGCGAGCAGGGATGGCAGGGACGCGTGGCGGCTCCCAGCCCCTCCCAGCCAAGGGCAGTCCCCTCCTCCAACAGGAAATGAAGGAGAGGATGTCATTCATCAAACACATCTCCCTATGTTTCTTCCCCTTCACCCCTCCCCCTCCTCCCACCCTGTGACTTTTGTCCTTTTTGACAAATTCTGCATCCTTTTCATATGGCTTTCTCCAAAGCATCTCACACCATACCTGCCGGGGACCACCGCAACCATCACTCAGCAGTACTGAGCACACAGCACCCGCACTGCAAAACTATAGCTAAGTTCTAGGTGCTAAGTACTACCTGAAAAGATGGACCACTGTGTCCGGGCACCGAGTTTGGTCTTCATAACGTGGTAGGGATGTTTCAAAGGTGCCTATATTTATCATTCCGGAGCCTCCAGAGGCTTTGATGCTCTGAAGATCTGAGGACATGGAGCTACATGAAAATCTCAGCACTTTTGTCTCTCCTGTCATCTTTTTTTTTGGGGGGGGGCAAGGACAGGTGGGAGGCTAGAGTCCGATTTGGGCTGAGATTAAAGGCAGTGTCAACGTGACCCATCAGAGTTCAGAACCTGCAGGATGCTGAGGACCGGACAGAAAATGAGGACCACCTCGTAGACAATACAAGGCCTGGCTCTCCAAGAGCCGGTGTTGGGGCCAGCTCCGAATCATGAACACAGAAATGTACTATTTCCTACACTCCCAGATCCCCGGGGGACCATCGCTCTGCCGTTCATCTACAGAAAGAAGTTTTAGTGTTGCTGTTATGACTTTAAAAAAAGGAAAGTCTCCTCTCCAGCGTGCCTCCCTCCCCCCGGACTCCGGGAAGGAAGCCTCCTCACCAGCACATCTGCTTGCCTCCCGTTCTCTGGGACTTACTAACGGAGCTGACGGCGGACAGATTCTTCTGCCTCCGTGCGGGCTCCCATCAGGTAGCACCCAATGCGAGCTGACAGGCCGACATCTCCAATCCATCAGCGGTGGCTGGGGAGGGAGGGGGGATGGGAGGAGCGGGCTCTCGGAGTCACCCCTCCCTGGAGAAGGGCGGGCCACCTTGCCAAAGCAGAAGAGAAGAAGCCAAATCACACCCGCTTGGGGTCACCGCAGAACAACCTCGTGAGCGATCGAGCTAGAAAGAAAGAAAGAAGGAAAGAAAGAAAGAAAGGAAAGAAGGAAGGAAGGAAGAGCCAGATGCCAGTGGCTCATGCTTGTCATCCTAACTACTCAGGAGGCTGAGATCTGAGGATCTTGGTTCAAAGCCAGCCTGGACAGGAAAGTTTATGAGACTTTTACCTCCAAAGAATCACAGAAAAAGCCAGAAGTGCTGCTGTGGCTCAAGCTAGTGCCAAGGCCCTGAGTTCAAGTTCAAGCCCCAGGAACCAAACAAACAGAATGACTAGATCCTGGATTGCCCGCTTCTAGAATTTTCCTGGGGGCATGAAGGAAGCACCCATTGGCACGCCTCCTGTCAGGGCTAGCTCACAAACACGAATGGCCCTTGTGTGAGGAAGATGGGGGCTGACTTCTCCGTGGAAGAATATGTGTGTGGACTGCTACTCAGATAACATTCGAGATAATTTGATTCTTTGTTTCCTCGGGACAGAGGTCGGGGCCTCTAGCGGGCATGGGCCCAGCCTGCCTGGGATGTGGCAGGCTGAGCGGCACAGGAGAACGTACACTGGATGCCCCTGGCTGAACCTGTCGGCACCCGCAGAGGCGAGGATTTAGTGGAACAAAATCACCCATGGCCCCTTCCTATACCCTCCGGCCCTCAGGGCCCAATGTGGCTCAGTGGTAGAGCACTCGCCTTGTACACATGAAGCCCTGGGTTCGATTCCTCAGCACCACATATACAGAAAAAGCCAGAAGTGGTGCTGTGGCTCAGGTGGTAGAGCACCAGCCTTGAGCAGAGAGAGAGAGGCTCAGGGACAGCGCCCAGGCCCTGAGTTCAAGACCCACCAGGACTGGCAAAAAGCAACAAAAAATGGATAGAAAACATTGGCTTCCCTGATGGTCAGAGAGGCCCAAAAGTGTTCTGGAAAGGTGACATTGTAGAAAACAACCACCAGTCTTTCTGAGTTTTGCCTGTTCACCGCGGACGTCTCTCCAGCGGGCCTCCCGGGTGACACCCCCAACTCGCTCATGATTTGCAATCTCACCACTGTCTAGGGTCCAGCCCCCCCCCCGCCCCGTTCCTTCTGGCCTCTGAAACTTCTCCTTCCACGCATCAATTCCGGTCCACGCCTGTGGGGCTGAGCTAGACACAGCCCTGTGCCTGGGGATGTTCTAAGTAGACCTCCTGCACTAGCGGGTCAATCTCCGGACCAGAGCCCGCAGCACGGCGTGGAAGGACCCTCCTATTCATGGGGACCATGCAGATTATATAAACCAGCTGCGGCCGGGCAGCTCTGGCTCTGCGGGGCTCCGCTTTTAACTCTTGGGCATCATTGAGCTGCGGATTCGGGGACAAGCGAGGGCCGTGGTACACAAGAGGAGGGCAGATTGGCCCTCAAGGGGTCGCAGGTAGCCCGCCACACGTGCCCTCCTCTCCCCCGAGGGTGAAAGGACTGGGTGGGGCTGGCATTGTCCCTGGGTGACTGAGTCCATTCCACAGTCAGATCTGCTCTTCTGGCTGGTGTAGGAGACGCGAGACCCTGGTTAGCAGGGTGAGTAGCAGCAAGGGTGCTTGGTGGGCATCGTGAGACTCCATTTGCCATTTCATTAGGGAATCAAGGCTAAGGAGCCAAACAAAAACTGTAGGACAGGCCAGGCACCAGTGCTCCCGCCTGTCATCCCAGCTACTCAGGAGGCTGAGATCTAAGGATCGAGGTTCAGAGCCAGCCCTGGCAGGAAAGTCCGTGAGACTCTGATTTCCCATGAACCACCAGAAAACTGGAAGTGGAGCCTATGGCTCAAGTGGTAGAGTGCCAGCCTTGTCTGAAAGAGCTCAGGGATAGCTCCAGGCCCTGAATTCAGCCCCAGGACCAATTAAAACAACAGCAACAACAAAAACCCCAATTGTTTCAAGTACAAAGAGCTTGCTCATGGCACAAAAACCTCTTCCTAATACTTCTGCTCACTCACACATTGATTTGCAAAAGAGAGATAAATGTCTGTGGGCGTATGCATGTGGAATTGGTTCCCTGAATATGCCAGGCCGCTGGGCAGCTTTGTACAGACTAGAGATAGATCATCCCTCCAGGCACTTCCTGTGCAGGTGCTGGAAACTGAGGCAGCCATACCACTTACAAGGGAGCAGCGTCTGAGGAGATCTGCAAGGTGCACATTGCTTCCTGTCCAAGGAGGGAGAGTTCCTGTGGACACAAGCCCTGTGATGGGAGGGGGAGAAGATAATGAGTTTGGAGAGGGCGGAGTGGGGGGGGGGAGTTGGGACGTGAGTGAAGAGGCGAAAACAAGATGGAAGATGAAGGCTGGGCTTTCAGAGTCTTCCTACTGCCCAGCCTCTGCTCTGACCACAGCTTGGCCTCCTGAGCTAGAACGACCAGGTGCTGAGGAGGACAGATGGATGGACAGACGGACAGGATGTGCTCCTGTGACCAGACTTGCGGCATCCACCCCGCCGACCTGCTTCTTGGTTTAGTGGAGAGCCACTTAGGAGAGTTTCCACCGTAGATCTCTTCATCTCTTCTGAGCGCAAATGTGTCTGAGCTAAGGAAGCCATGAACAGAAGGAGAGACAGGGAGTCTTGTATCTGCATATGTATCTGTGTATGTATGTAGGTGTGTATGGATGTATGTAACTTCTTCATAGATATAGATATGGATATAAAAGAAAAGGTGTCACCAGTCTTCTGGGGCCGAGCAGGGTTCCTGGGACTTGGGCAGCATGTGAAGTGCCAGGGCTGAGATCCCAGTGGACCTGCTTAATACCGGATCATGTCACAGGCCTTTTGGTGAAGAGGGGCAGCCATGGAGGAAGGAAGAGGAGGAAAGTCCTGTGGGGAGTGTTTCCTGATTGTGAGTGAGGGAAAATGATGAGAGAGAGAGAGAGATCCAGAAATCACAAAAGACCCATCAGGTCAACTCTTGATGCCTGTATCTGTAGCCACGTCTCAGAAGTTCTGTAAACCACTGAAAGTATTTGCCCGAGAACTGCCAAGCTGTGTTCTGTAGGGCGAAGAGTCGATGTGTTCCGCGAAAGAGCTGCACAGGTTCAGCCAGCCTCCCAGGGGTCTCCTTGCTCCTCTGAACCTTGGCTTGCCTTTCCACTTGGGGGTGTGTGTGTGTGTGTGTCCGTCCTGGGGCATGCACTCAGGGCCTGGGCACAATCCCTGAGCTCTCATGCTCCAGGCTGGTGCCCTACCACCTGAGCCCCAGCTCCACTTCCAGCTTTTTTGCCAGTTAATTGGAGATGAGAGAGTCTCATAGACCTTCCTGCCCAGGCTGGCTTTAACCCATGATCCTCAGATCTAAGGCCTCCCGAGTTAAAGTTAAGGATCACAGGCATGAGCCACCGATCCCAGCTCCCTGTTCACGTTTTAAATGTGTCACCATCGCCTTAAAATGAAGCCAATTCAGGAAGCAGCTTGTCTCTAAATGTGAGAGAGGAAAAAAAATAGCACAGTCTATTGTGCCTATCAAGGCTTCCATACAGCCACAGATGGTGCAATTAGCACACAGCTGAGCCATGTTCCTCCTCCTCCTCCTCCTCTTCCTCCCCCTCCTCCCCACCCAGGAGCCTGGGGCAGCACCCACTTCCAGACCTCTTTAGGCTCTCTCCTCTGGATAGCTCTGCCTCTGGAGGCACTGTGACTCAGTGACATTCTGCAGACAGGGCACAGGGAGGGAGGGTGGGGCAGGAGGGGGTGTCCTGGGCAGGGAGGCTCTGCTCCCTAATACTCCCCAGTTCTCACTGGGGAAAGATCGTCCAAGGTTACACCTCAGAAGGAAATTTCTACCCACAAAACGTTGTCTTTGAAGACAACAGAACCATCCAGGGGCTGGTGGCTCACACCTGTAATCCCAGCTACCTAGGAAGCTGGCATCTGAAAATCAAGGTTCAAAGCCAGCCCCTGACAAGAGTCTGTGAGATTCTTTTTTTTTTTTTTCCCTCGACCTGGGGCTTGAAGTCTGGGCCTGGGCGCTGTCCCTCAGCCCTTAAGCTCAAGGCTAGTGCTCTACCCCTTGAGCCACAGCGCCACTTATGGCTTTTTTGAGCATTTTATTAGAGTCTCACGGACTTTTCTCCTGAGCTGGCTTTGAACCATGATCTTTAGATCTCAGCCTCCTAAGTAGCTAGGATTACAGGTGTGAGCCACCAGCACCTGGCTCATCTGTGAGATTGGTATCTCTAACCACTGAAAAGCTGGGAGTAGAGCACCAAGGTCCTGAGTTCGAGACCCGGGACCAGCACGTGCACACACACAACACACACACACTGAGGTGCTGGCCATTGTTTTCCTCTCCCCTGGGTGGTATCATTCATGGTGATCCAGAATGTGCATCCTGCAGTGAACTGGTGGGAGGCTTGGTTTTCCTTGCTCTGGGCCAGGGGGTCAGCCTTACCAGCCAGGCCTGTCTCCCACCACCCCACTCTGTGCTGCCCAGGTCTCCTGTTTCTCACTCACCCCTCCAGCTTGCACGGGTCATGTTCCAGCTTGCCCTGACCTCTACCTGTAGGCCACCAGGACTTCCACCTGTAGGTTGTCAGGGCTTCCACCTGTAGCTGTAGGTCACCAGGACTTCTACCTGTAGGTCACCAAGACTTCCACCTGTAGGTCACCAGGACATCTACCTGTGGCTGTGGATCACCAGAAATTCTACTTGTAGATCATCAGGACATTGCCTGTAAGTCATCAGGACTTCCACCTGTAGCTGTAGGTCACCAGGACTTCAACCACTTGGTCATCAGGACATCTACCTGTAGGTTGTCAGGACTTCTACCTGTAGGTCACCAGGACTTCTACCTGTAGGTTGTCAGGACTTCTACCTGTAGGTCACCAGGACTTCTACCTGTAGGTTGTCAGGACATCTATCTACCTGTAGATTGTCAGGACATCTACCTGTAGTTGTAGGTCACCAGGACTTCAACCTCTAGGTCATTAGGATGTCTGCCTGTAGGTTGTCAGGATATCTACCTGTAGCTGTAGGTCACCTGGACTTCCACCTGTAGCTGTAGGTCACCTGGACTTCCACCTGTAGCTGTAGGTCACCAGGACATCTACCTGTGGCTGTGGGTCACCAGAGATTCTACCTGTAGATCATCAGGACATCTACCTGTAAGTCATCAGGACTTCCACCTGTAGCTATAGGTCACCAGGACTTCAACCACTTGGTCATCAGGACATCTACCTGTAGGTTGTCAGGACTTCTACCTGTAGGGTGTCAGGACTTCTACCTGTAGGTTGTCAGGACATCTACCTGTAGCTGTAGGTCACCTGGACTTCTACCTGTAGGTTGTCAGGACATCTACCTGTAGCTGTAGGTCACCTGGACTTCCACCTGTCACTGAGGAAGTGGGCATGGAGACCCGTGACGACATGAAGTTGTGTGGTGTGCTGGGTGCAGCGGGAGGAGTTTTCAACTCCTAGCACTTGGGAGGCTTGGAGGCCGCTGGCGGTGAGGATCTGACCTGTGGGGGAGGGCTGGGGGCAGCTCAAGGCAGGCGGGGTCCCCCCCAGTCCTCATCCGGCCAGGTGTAGGAGACGCTGCAGGCCCATGGGGACCCTGCGCCCACAGGACCTGACTGACAGGTCCTGTTGACGCTGGCTTCTCTCCCCTCACCAGCGGTTGTCAGAGGACAAGGTGACGACCGAGTGACACCAGGTCAGCTGAGGTGACAGTGTGATCAGAGTAGGTTCTAGAATCACCTGAGGTGATTTTCATGCCAGCATTTGAAAGAAGTTCAAGGGATGGTTTTGGGGAAACAGATATTGCCATAATCTTAGAACTCACTGCAGAAAGATGGAGGTGGTCCTGAGAGTTTCCGAGCAAGAGTGACAATAGATAAACGACTCCGGCAAGAGGTCGTAAGGCTGCACACCTGCAGACCCAAGGTCGCTCCATGACTGCTGCGTATTTGAAGGGGGAGCGTTGAACTCTGCTGTGCCCCCAACATAGAAAATGTGTGTGGCACAGCCTGTCTTGTGTGTGTGTGTGTGTGTGTGTGTGTACTTGAACTCAGGGTCTGGCCACTGTCCCTGAGCTTTTCCACTCAAGGCTGGTGCTCTACCACTTGAGCTATAACTCCACTTCCAGCTTTTTGCTAATTCATTGGAGCAGAGTCTCATGGACTTTCCTGCCCAGGCTGGCTTTGAACCACGAGCCTCAGATCTCCGCCTCCTGAGTAGCCAGGATGACAGGCGTGGTCGGTGGTGCCTGGCTCCCTTCTTGGTTTTTATCAGTCCTCCTGATTTCCCTTTCCTTCCTGCCCATGTGGGTGGGGCGGGCGAGCACCCCACCCAGCCAAGTAGCCCTATGGCCGCAGTGGAGCCGGTGCGGGATCCTGACTGAGAGGAGCCGGTGCATGGCATAGCTGCTCGCCGTCCACGCGTGTTTTCCCCTTGGACGTTCCGCTGCCACCCCACCACGACGTTTGATGGTTTGAATTCGCGCCGTGTCTTATCTGGACCTGGAGTCCTTCAACTTGCCTCTAGGCTGAGCATTCTTACATCTCTGCACAACAACAGGAAATTAATTAGAAAATTAATTGGATCACTTATCTGCCCTATTGGAAAACTTTCCTTAGATGCTCACTCAGAGAGATAAGGCCGAGGGTGGCGGGTCTCTGAGCGGCCCCGCCTCTCTTTGGGGCCTGAGCCTCTGCTGAGCTGCCTTCCGCCTGGCCTGGCCCTGCAACCCCAGAGTCCTGGCAGACGCACCCCAGTACCAGCTCTGCTGCCCACAGCCTGCCCCTTCTCCTGGCCCCACTGGGACAGCTCCTCCCCACGACATCCGATGTGTCCCACGCCACACCACCCTCCCTTCCACTTCCGCTTCTTGTGACTCTGACCCAGTACTGAAACCGTAGCCATGGGGGGGAGGGGGCTGTGCTCTGACCTGGGGGGTCATTTCGGGCTTAACTGGATTCCTGAGGCACAGTGGCAGGGACAGTAGAGGGAGGGAGGGCAGGCTGGAAAGGAAGGAGAGAAAAGGAGGGAGGGAGGGAAGAAGAAGAGGAAGGGAGAAGGATGGAGGGCAGACAATGAAGGACAAGAGGGAAAGGAGGGAGAGGGAGGGAAAGGAGGTAGGGAGGGAGGGAAGGAAGGGAGCGAGGGAGGGATAGAATGACAGAAAAAAGGGAGGGGAAGAAGGAAAGAGGGAAGGAAGGGGGAGGAAGGAAGGAGGGAGGGAGGGTAGGAAGGAGGGAGGCAGGAAGGAAAGAAGGAGGGAGGGAGGAAAGAAGGAAGGAAGGAACGAAGGAAGGAAGGAAGGAAGGGAAAAAAAGGAAGGAGAGGGAGTGGCGTCTTCCCCAGGCTCCACAGGCCCGGCTCAGTCTCTGGGTGTCACCTAGGCGGGTGAGGGGACCCCAGCAGCCTGCGGTCCTGGTCTCTGTGAGGCGTGGGCAGGAGTCACGGCAGTGTGCCACCCTTTCTACCAACGTTATTATTAGTACCTTTTAAGTAGCTGCACAGAGTCCCATTGAATGAAGCGGTTGATGAACGCAGTGTGTCTTGGTCCACGTCCCCTCTCCCTTCCTCTCCCCCTCCCCTGCCCTCCCTCCCCTTCATTTTCTAGGATCCACAGGGGATCCTTGGCAGCCTCTCCCCCTTTTCTCCCCCTCTCTGTCTGCCCCTCTCCCCTCAGCCCTGCTCCGCCCCACAGGAGACTGTGGGAGGGGCCCCGACGGTGCGGACACAGTTCATTTGCTCTCTTTCCCACTTCCCCGGTGCCTTCCATGTCTCAGGACAGACGGCATTTGAACCGCTTGGCCTCGTCCCCGGGACATCTCGAGTGTGACAGGGACCCAGGTCAGGAGTGGGCCATGGAGCCCGTCCATGTGAGAATCGGATGGTCTCTCCGCACAGAATGTCCCTACACGCCTGGTCACCATGGCCTTCCTCCCTTTCCTTCCCCCAGTGACCCGGAAATGAACACCCGTGTTACTTCTTTTTGTGCAAATGGCTGAGAGGAAGTTGGGGGAAATCAGCTAATGGATACAGGGGAACATTTGGGTTTTTTTTTGGTTTGCTTGCACGTTTTTGGTTTTTACCCACTCAGATGTTTCTTTTTTAGCTTTAATCAGGGCCTCACTGACCCCCAACTGTCCCAAGACCCTACTTGTGTGCCACAGGAGTTGTTCAGCAGCCCAGAGCTGGGTGCTGGATGCTAGGTGCTGAGTACTGGGTGCTTCCTGCTCAGAAAGCTGGAGCTGTGCATTAGGAAAATGGAGAGAGCATTACCCTCTCCCAGAGAGAACGCCTCTCCCCTGGGCCACTCTCTGTCCAGGCCTAGCTCTCCTCCACCAACACCAACACCTACTTGCTTGGATCTTGACTTATTTTGGCTGTTCTCCGCGTGTGCCAGGGGGTTGTCATGGAGACGGCACCCAGCCTGTGGCGGGCGGGCGGCCCAGAGTTTGATCTACCCCCCCTCCCTCCCTCCTCCAACCCCTTTGATAATTGGAAGACACCAAACGTGGCATTTCTTCCAGCTACTTTCCTACCCCTCTCCTTCAATTACAAGGAATATGTGGGTATTTTAGATTTACCTTCCTATCATCACAGCCGCCTGGTGTGGAGGGGGGGGGTGCGGATGGGCAAGGACAAGGCCTCGAATGCTAATTACCCCTGGCTCTGCCCAGGCACCAAGGAATCCGAGGGAAGTCAAGCAGGCGCTCATCAAATTAACTCCACCACACTTTCCCGGGGATTAAGCCTTTGCCGAGGTTCGGAAAGATGTATTAGCGACGCCTTTCTGGCTTCCACCCTGACTGGCTCTCCGTCTGTCCATCTGTCCATCCATTCACCCGTGTCCAGGCACTCCCTGCAAACTGGAGCTGGACCTGTTTCTCCCCCCACCCTCATGATCATCCAAGAAATGATTTGTGGTAGGCCTCAGAAAACTGCCACCCGGGCTCTCCAGAACTAGGCCAGATGTGGGGACCTCCCCGCCCCGGGGTGGGGGAGGGGACTGGGGGGCAGCTCGACCTTAGAAAGGCGCTCCCCTCCCTCCCCCCTCTCTGGAGAGATGTTTCTTTCCTTTCTCAAAAAATGAAAAAGAAAAAAAAAGGATCTAGGAAACAAATCCATATCGGACCCCTTCGTGTGCCCTGGCTTCTTTTCTGAAAAGAGTTATCGTACTCAGTGAGAAACTAAACAAGTTCCATTGCTTTTTGTTCCCAAATGAAGGGGTTTACCTTGGTAAAGAGCGCTGAAGCATCCATTAATTTAGCATGTGCATGCAATATATTTTATATATCATAGGCCTTGTGTTTATCGTATATCAACGTCATTATATTCACTATGTGTGCATACTATGTATGCATAGATAATATGTATCTATCTATACACCGATGTGCTGGTGCTTGAACTCTGGGCCTTGTACTCTTTCTAGGCTTTTGTGTTCACACCTGGTGCTCTACTACTTGAGCCACAGCTCCACTTCTATCTTTTTGGTGGTTCGTTGGAGATAGGAGTCTCATGGGCTTTCCCATCTGGGTTGGCTTTGAACCACGATCTTCAGATCTCTGCCTCCTGAGTCACTAAGATACAGACATGAACCCCCAGTACCCGGCTTAATTTTGTATTTTTTAAGTCTGGAGAATAAACTTGGGCATTCTGTGCCAAACCAAGATAAACTCCCCTCGCCCTCCTAAAAACTCTTAACGGAGCCAAAGAAAACATCCAAGCTGTTGTTTTCTGCCTCTCACAGGGATTATAACTCTATAAGTGATTTCCTTCCCAAGTGTGATCTGAGAGCTAATTCTTCTGTAAGTCCGGTCAGCTTACTACTTACGTCCCACAAGGTTTGACTTTGGTTTCCCTATAAGGCAGATGAATTCCATGTCTTCTTCACTTCTGGGGGGCTGGTCCCTGTGAACTATGACAGGCCGGCAGTCCCTGGAGGATGGGGTTTTCTTGTTGTTTTTGTTTTTCTGTGAGTGTCTCTGCTGACCGGCAGCATGGGGTCAGTCTCTCTCTTGGGGCCACAGAGAGCCCGTGTGCTCTAGTGTGTTTTCCTCACAGATCTCGGCATCGGTGCCCGACCCAAGGGAGGATGAAAAGCAGTGGATGGAACCCTGGTTGGTAAACAGAAATGCATGCACCAATCATGATCCCCTGTTTGGAGGCCTTCGGGCCAGGGTTTGGAGTTTTAGTTCCACCATGCTAGAAATCCACGAGTCTTGGGGGTTCTCCTCTCCCACGACCGTGGACCTCTCTTGGCAGTGAAGTCTGTGGAAGGAGGGGACACAGCTTCAGAGCCAATCAGAAATAGGTGGCTTCAACTCCCAGGGTTGACAGCCGGGAGTTTGCCTTGATATAGCTATTACATAATCATCATAGCATACACTCTCATTTTATTTTATAGCACTGCTATGAGGATTTAAAATCATGTAAAATACCCGGAACAGAGCTCGGCAAATGTTGAGTGGGTGAAAGCGTTGTTGGAGATCTTCTTCCTATTATTATTATTATTACTATTATTACTATGCGGGCAGAGCTGAAATACGACTTCTAAGCCATCTCACAGATGTGGTAGTGAGCTGTGAGCTTCGTTCACCTTGGGGAGACAGAGTCGGGAGCTGTGTGCTGGGGAGTAGGAGAGAGATGTCGCTCCGCATATTTTGTGGATAATGCTAATGTGTTGTTGACTTTTTCACAGATTGGTTCTGGGAGCAGAAAGTTTAGTCTCCTTTCATTCATGTGTTACAGATGACATTACAGCAGAAAGGGGGGGCGTCACACTGTACCAGAATTCCGAGAGGCATCAGGAACCCAGCTTAGACCCCACATGGTTAAGTTTGACTCAATACCAAAACATTATGATAGAACAGTCCAGAAATATTGAACCAAAGGGCCTGAGGAAGGTTAGGACCCTGCTCAGGGCTGTCAAATTCTTGACCTGGAAGATGATCACGGATGCTGTGGCTGCCAGATAAGAACTCGGAGAGAAGCTCAGGCTCCAGATTGAGTCCTGATGGGCTCAAATTAGGGAAGATGGAGTTTAAATGAACAGAAAGAGAGGGCTGACCCGAGGTCTAGGAGGAAAACCAGCACGTCATCTTTCACGCATGGAAGGGACAGGAGTGGCCAATAAACTTGGGAGTGTCCACTGTTTGAAGTTGTACAATGTCACGAGTAGTGACGGCGACATACTCCTGATTTCTGTTCTGGTGACTTTGCTTTGATTATGGATGATGCTGTGAAAAGTCTCAGTAGGAAGGCAGAAGCAAAAGCCAAGATCACCTGGGTGAAGGAGTGTGTCTGGTGGGAAAATAGAGACGTCCTAGGTCAGTTATTGTTTTAAGAATTAAGAACAGGTAGAAAATGGAACTGTTCTTCAGAGGAGTTAAAAAAAAAAAAAACTCTGCAACTGTCCCTGGTCAACAAAGAGTTAATGGCATAAAATACAGTAATTTCAGAAGCATTAAAGAGCTGGTTTCCATGGAAACATCAACCTACAGAGGGAGGGAAAGAGCCAGGTCCCTTGACCAATCAGAAACAGTCTAGTTCTAGCCCTTGACCCTGACCAATTAGAAACTAGCCCAGCGCTAGCCCCCATCCCAGACCAATCAAAACCCTGCTCAACACAGCCAAGCCCTTCTCTGACCAATCAGAAACCAGCCTAGCTCTAGCTGCTCCCCCACCCCAGAGTCCCCCGACCAATTAGAAATTAGCCCAGCGCTAGCCCCTGACCCAAACCAATCAAAACCCAGCTCAACTCTAGCCCCTGACCATGACCAATCAGAAACCAGCCAAGCCCTAACACTCAGGATCCCATGGCCAATCAGGAACAGCTGAGCTCTACTTTCCCTCCCCCTGCAAGGAGCAGGATTACGTGTTTCTTTCCACCTCCCTGTGAAGAAGGGTTGGGGTCCAGGGCTGTCTTTTGCGGGGGCGGGGGGAGGTGGAAAAGAAAACATCAACAACCCATAGAATATGGGGGGGAAGTTGATGGGTGTCTTGAACCTAGCAAGTAAATGAATGAGCCGTTCTGATCTCTTCTCTCTCTACGCGCATCCCGTTGGGGACAGGGTGCTGTAATGGAGTGGGCTTTCAAACAAGGCTTCTTTCAGAGGCTCGGGAAACCCGAGGCTTTGGCCAACGCGCTCTGGGCACCTTTGCTTGTGGAACTGTGGTGCTGTAGGCTCGGTGCTCAGTGTTTCCAGTTCATTCCATCCCTTTTCCTGCCCTGGCCTCTGAGGCCCAGCCCTAGCGTGGGAGATGAGTCCTCACCCATTCTGCACACGGTGCTGGCGAAGCCACGTGCAGACTCTTCAGGGCCACTCGCCCTCGATGCCCTGCTGGCTGCCCTGGTCTGTCCTGGGATCCTAGAGGATCCTAGGCTCCTGACTGAAGACTAAGTTTTGCTTTCAGAGGTGTATTTCCTGTCCTACTGAGGCTCAAAGCCTTGGTCTTCTGTGTGCTTGACGCGAGTGTTCTACCTCAGAGACTGCGTTTTCCGTCAGAGAAAGTCCTTCGTGTTATCCTGCATCTGTGGCGCCATCTCTAAACACCGAGGGGCATCCTGGGTCCTCTGGGGGCAACTTTGTTTTGCCCCTGGAATATTCCCCCTCCCTTTCCCCTCTTCCTTTCCACCTGCCCTGTAATCACCCTTAGGAATCTCTTCTTGAAGAACTCTACCAATTACCAGAAGACTGGGCTATAACTGCCCTTTCCCCAGAGGGACAGTTCTTCCAGGTGTCTACTCCTTCTCCCCGTAACCAAAGCTGTCACTCACCCCAGAACCATTCACCTCGTTTTGCCCCTCCCCCTCCACTTCATTATGACATTAGCATATAATAGCTCCCAAGAGGGTCCGAGCTATGGTGTTTGCCACGTGTTGATTTTATTGATGAGATGAGGAGTAGAAAGCAAGCGGCTCCCCAGGGAGGAAGGGGGTAATGGGGACCCTTTGAGATGGGAGGGGAATGTGAGCTATCTGTATGAAAGTTTCCCTGGTAAGGAAACAGCAAACCAACCAACTTCCCAAGGGCCAGCCAGCCACGGGGCTGGGAGGAAAATGTCTAGACAGGCAGCATTTTGAGAAAGCAGAAAATGGAAGCGAAGAGGAAAAGGTCCTTATTTCTTTTCTTTGGGATTGGACCCAGGGCCCTTGGTTTCGCGCCAAGGGGTATACACATGCAAGGTTTCTTTTAATACGATTGAAAGTTCACAGGTGGAAGGCATCTGGTCAAAGCTGAATGTTCTAGAGAAATCTCTGCCAGTTGCTCTTCAGCCGGTTTTGGCAGAACTCCCAAGTGGTGTTGGCAACCCGGGAGCAAAAATGAACATCACGCAGAGACGCTTGTACCCTAAAGTTTCTCATAGGCGCAAAGAAGGTTCCATATCCTGCTTGGTAGGTGGTCAGCTGACCTTCGACTTGCCTGGAATTTTTTTTGGGGGGGGCGGAGATAGGAACTCCAACTTGGTACCTGAGGCTTTCACTCAAGGCAAGTGCTCTACCACTTGAGCCACAGCGCCACTTCTAGTTTTTTGGTGGTTCATTACAGATCAGAGTCTCAGGGACTTTCCTGCCCAGGCTGGCTTTGAACTGCGATCCTCAGATCTCAGCCTCCTGAGTAGCCCGATAACAGGTGTGAGCCACTGGTGCTTGGCTTCACTTGTTTATTTGTTTTGTTGTTGTTGTTGTTGCTACTTTGTTTTTTGTTTTTTACAAAAACCAATACATTGAATTGAAACTTCTTTGTACAACTGATAGTGAATAAATAATAAATAAATAGACGGGAAGGAAGGTGAGGAGGAGGGGAGGGGAGGAGAGAAACTGAGACTAAACACCATGCAAGGTCACACAGCTGCGTTGATGCAGGATTCGAACAGGGGACCTCAGTGGTAGCTGGCTCTGAAGCAATGCACCACTTCACTGCCTGAGCATGTGTGTGTGTGTGTGTGTGTGTGTGTGTGTGTGTGTGCGCGCACATGCACCTGTGTATGTGTGTATTAGTGCACACATGTGTGTGTTCTACCCTCTAGCCATATGTGTGTGTGTGCGTGTGTGTTCTATACTCTGTAGCCGTGTGGGTGAGCATGTGTGTACATGTGTGTGAGTTCTATCCTCTGTAGCCATGTATGATTATGTGTGTGTATATGTGTGTGTTCTGCCCTCTGTAGCCACTCTACACACACACACACACACACACACACACACACCCGTCACTTAACTCGCTCTTTCTCTCCTTCGGTTACCCAAGCCTTCGGGGTGCTGCCCAGCCTTTCCGCACTCTTCTGTGTAAGAGGCCTGACCAGTGGGTTTGACCCTAGATGGACCTCTGGGGGACGCAGGGGTCCCCAAAACCATCCCTGTCCCCCGGCTAGGGGCCTGTCATTCTGGAGGAAAGCGAATTCTCTGCCTTCTTATGCGTGCCAAACTAAGCTTGCTGGGTGAGTGTCAAAAGAGGGGAGAAAATCCTCCATTTTCTCTCATTTCCAGTAAAATGGATTCAAGCCATTCACTCATGAAGCAGAAGGCAAGTTAGCACTCTCAGGGAAAAAAAAATATTTCATTGTTAGATCCAGGAAACAGAAGAGGGTTTTTTCCTCTATAAAAAAAATGGTGAATCGACAGACACATCACCACATGCCCCTTGAAATGCAATTCTAGCCAGTGCCCGTGGCTCACGCCAGTCATCCCAGCTACTCAGGAGGCTGAGCTCTGAGGATCACAATTTGAAGCCAGCCTGGGCAGGAAAGTCTGTGAGACTCTTATCTCCAAGGAACCACCAGAAAACCAGAAGGTGCGGTAGCTCAGGTGGTAGAGCACTTGAGCAAAAAAGGTCAGGGACAGTGCCCAGGCTCTGAGTTCAAGGCCCAGGACCTGCACGCGCACACACACACACACACACACACACACACACACACACAATGCAGCCCATCTTCCTGGAGTGAAATGCATTCCTCACTAGCAGGAGAAGCAGTATCTGAAATGTTTATTAGTCAGTTTTCAGGACACTTCAATATCTCATTAACGTAACTCCGCTAATTTAGAACTTGAATAACTCAACATGGACCGGCCCAGACTGGAACCTTCTGTGATGTATGGGGAATGACTTGCAAAATAAATTGCCGATAGCAAAACCGCTCCAGCCAGAAAGGCTTAACTCATTGGAAGACAAACTATTTTTAATCCGTCTCAAGTAATTTTAAATTAATCCTGCAGTCTGCCCTTTAAGTCTCTCCCCAGCTTCTCAACTATATGTCATTTTGTCTAAATAAGAGAACGGCTTAAAAAAAAAAACCAACCTAGTATTTCTAATTATTTTGTCTCACGTATGATTTAATGCTGGTACGGATGACACCTCAAAGGAAATATTTAAAATCACCTCCAAATCCCTTTCGCCTGTGGAGAGGCCTTTGCTGACAAGATCAAATAATTCATCGCCCTGGGAAGATTGTCACACGCACCTGAGCCAATGACAGGCCCAGGGCCTGAGCCCAGAGGTCACATGACCAGAGCTGTTACTCATAGACAGGGCACCGCACTGCTGTGTGTGTGTGTGTGTGTGTGTGTGTGTGTGTGTGTGTGTGTGTCTTCTCTTCTTGCTTTATTTTATTCTATTCTTATTTTCTTCTGGCATTTTAAGGCATCTCAGCCTCTTCATCAGTTCCAATGCAGGGTATCTGATGGCCGGGCCCGCTCCTGGCTTTGGTTCTAGAAGAATCCATCAGGAAATCCAGACACTCCCCCATCGCCCACTGGGTTGACCATGGGTACACTGTGTTGCTCATGTAGGATCCGTCTTGGTAATTATCAATTAAGTTCGGAAACAATCGGACGTCTCTAATGGCAGACACAAACCATAGCATCAAACATCTAATTTATAAAATGACTTCGCGTCTCTTTCCTTTAACACCCGTCCCTAATTAGGTAGCTTCAAACATTGTTTTTTGAAGGCTATCATTCCCCATCCAGAGGGGAAATTGTCTTTGCTGTTTCCAGAGAAAAGGAATATAAGTAATTGTAGTGTCTACCGGCGTGCCCCCTTGTCCTAAAAAAAAGATTCCTGGGCTTGCTACCAGATGCTGGAGCTCAGTAACATAATAACTATCTCAGTATTAACCAGAAGAGAGGAGAAGTGACAGATATATGAACTTCCTGTGCTCAGCTTTTTGTACATGACCCATAGCATCATGTTGTACGCCTCAACTGCACACAATAAAAAGTAATTTAAACCAGGTGCTGGTGGCTCACGCCTATCACCCCAGCAACTCAGGAGGCTGAGATCTGAGGATTGCAGTTCAAAGCCAGCCCACCCAGGAGAGCCTGCGAGACTCTTCTCTCCACTTAACCACCAAAAACCTAGATGTGGAGTTGTGGCTCGAGTGGTACAGAGCTAGCCTGGAGCATGAAGAGGCTCAGGGACAGTGCCCAGGCCCTGAGTTCAAGCCCCAGGACCACACACACACACACACACACACACACACACACACACACACACACAATGTGTCAAAACAGCTTCCCATGTCAGGCAAACGAGATGGTTCAAGCCAGCCTGGTCATTTCACAGATACAAGCCTCCAAGGCCTACACCAAGACACCACCCAGAGTCAGGGTTAGACATTTTCTTTAGAGGCAGAAATCTTGTAACCTGAGGGTGGTGAATTCAATCCACCTTCCCAGAGCCCTGATCCTTTTCCGTTTAACTTTTACTAGCTAAAAAGAAAAACAAGAAGAAGAAGGGGAGCTGTGGAAGTCGCCACCATAGTGGGGTCCTGAGTGGGGCCTGTCTCTTCCTGGCCCTGTCATCGCATCTTGGTAAAACTGCAAAGCCTGGGCCTTTTTCCCTTGGAAAAGAACTGGTCCAGGAGAATTGCCCTCCCCTCCCGCTCCATGGTGGGAAGATTTCAGAATCTGTGCTTGGGCAGAACTTGTGTCCCCGGGAGCTAGAGCTTCTGTGCACGGGAGGAAGAAGTGTTCACAGAAGTGCAAAACTACCAGGGGGGCTTTTGATCTTAACTCTTTATTCAGCAATTTACATACAATTTTGTGCTCTCTCTCTCTACAATTTTGTGCGCTCTCTCTCTCTCTCTCTCTCTCTCTCTCTCTCTCTGTGCCAGTCCTGTGGCTTGAGTTCAGAGCTGGTGCTCCACCATGTTTGGCTTTTTGTTAATTCACTGGAGATCAGAGTCTCACAGGCTTTCCTGCCCAGGCTGGCTTTGCACCGTGATCCTCAGATCTCAGCCTCCTGAGTAGCTGGGACAACAGGTGTGAGCCACCCACACCCAGCTTTATGACTTGAATGTTCAAAATTGCACAAGTAAAGCAAGATCTAAGTACAGCTGGCTGTTTCCAGGTCTTCTGGAACGTTCAGTGCATGAGCATGACGTTTGCATCCTCCCCGTCCAGGGACCCCATTCTCCAGTACTTCCTTTCACTCACCAAGGCTCAAAATGAAGTCAGTTTCTGTTCTTTAGATACTCAGGTCATGCCAATGTACTCTTTCCAGGATCCTTTCATTCATTTGGTCATCAAGGCAGGAAGAGTGAAACCATATCTTCCTCCAACAGAGAGAGCACTGAGATTCAGGGCCAACATTTCACATCTAGACGTGACCGCTTCCAGCCAGGAGCAGGTGCTCACGCCTGTCATCCCAGCTACTCAGGAGGCTGAGAGCTGAGGATCGTGGTTCAAAGCCAGCCATGAGACTCTGATCTCCAATGAACCACCAGAAAATCGGAAGTGGCGCTGTGGCTCAAGTGGTAGAGCACTCGCCTGGGGCTGAAGAGCTGAGGGACAGCGCCCAGGCCCCCAGTTCAAGCCCCACGACCAACAAAAACGAGAAAAGTAACCTCCTCCATTTCACGGCTGCCCCGTCTTCCTCACCAGCTATTAGGTGAGCTTGTTCTACTTTTGGAAGGGCATCCTTGCCCAAGGCTAATACATATATTTTTTTTCAGGCTCTTCACTAATAGCTAAATAGTGTCATATCACAGGACATTAATCACTCAGTTTAAAAAAAACACTGTGCATGATTAATCTGTCGCTGCCGAAGGGTAGAAACACTGTAAGATGCTTTGCTGGAGAATGTCCTGGACGTCGTCAGGCGATGGTACCTAGAGATGGGTTAAGTTTAAAATACTCTGAGATGTGTGTGGATATGAGGGGCTGACCTCGCGGAGCTGGGAGGTGGAGGACACCCCAGAACGAAGGACGGTGTCTGCATTCTAGAACAAGAACCACCAGGGAACTGCATTTCCTCAACTCTCAAACTTCTCAACCTCCACGCGCCAATGCCACGCACCTTCCTCCACACACGCATACACACCCAGTGTGCACCGCTGGTCGAAACTTCTCTCTTGCAACCAGTCCATTGCCTTCTGCCACGAACGGTGTCTTTTAAATGTGTTTGATCAAGTGAGAATTATTTAGAGCTGGGCTGTTTAGCCCAGATAACACATTTCCTCTCCTTCTTTCATTTTCTCCTTCCCCTTCCCTCTTTCCTTCCTTGACTTCCACCCTCCTTCTGTCTTCTTTTTGTTCATTCAAAAAAAAATGAGATGAGGCTGAATTCTTTTCTGTGTTTTATAACCTTTCTCTGAAGAGCTCCAGAAATTATTCCACACAGTCCATTACTGTTAGCGCCAGGGCCATTATCTCTTGCAAGATAATGGCACCGAGCACTTCAAAGTGTGGTTTGTTAGTTTAAAATGTCTGGTGCTCTGGTGATGATGCTTCTAGGGTTGAGTTCTAGAGAGCTCTCGGTTTGAGTTTGGGTCCTTTCCTTCCAGCTCATGCTGGGCTGGGATCTCGGGTGAAAGGTTGCTCAGAGAGCTCAGGAGACACTGGGCCGGGGTTCCAGGCCCAATATGGGTGGCCATGCTTTATGGACTGGGGGTGTTCGGGGCGAGGAGGGACCTGAGGCCATGACCAGGGTCCAGGTGGAGGAATGGATGTAAACCCACGTGATCAGAAAAGCCCGGTAGGGGGTGGGTAGGGGAGAACTGGGAACTGTGCTAAGTGTCACCGCTAATCCCAATTGGGAATGGAACATGGAACAAATAATTGAGCCCTTTGGTGCTTGAGGTTTCTTTCCAAATCAAAATAGGTGGTGAAGCTGAGAGCCTGGTGGCTCACACCTGTCATCCCAGCTACTCAGGAGGCTGAGATCTGAGGGTTGCTGGTTCGAAACCAGCCAAGGTAGAAAAGTCCGTCAGACTCTTTATCTCCAATTAATAACAAATAAAAAATTTAAGCTGGAAGTAGTACTGTGGCTTAAATGGTAGGGCCTTGAGTCAAAAGAAGCTCAGGGACAGTGCTGTCCAGACCCTGAGTTCAAGCCCCAGGACTGGCACTTCAATTATAAGGGTTACATGATCAGTGTTCAATGTCTTCAGATGCTTGAAGAACTCTCTTGCGGAAGAAGGAATTACACCAAGGCTATGAGCTATCTAAAGAGGAGAACGAGGACCAAAGGGTTCCAGAGGAGTAGAAAGTGGAACCCAGTTTTCAAGTGAGACCGAGCCACCTAGCTATGGGAAGCTTTGCCTTGAGGGTAGGTGCTGTGCTGAGTAGCCCTGAGGAGGGAAGCACTCAAGACCAAGGGAGAAAGTCTCTAGCAGTGACAAATGGCAGCCAGGTGCTTGCCAAAGTCTGTCCGTTCTAAAGTTCTAGGGCTCTCTCCCCTTTGGGGAGTCCCCAGCGTCCTGACCTCCATTAACCTAATAGCACCTGGAGGAACCCACGAAGCTCCCATGTCCCTGGGAAACCCCCCAAGCCGTTATCAGAGCCCCCGAACCCCCTGCTTGTTAGCTTAGCAAAGAGGCTCCCCGGCAGTGTCCAGCCCGGAGCTCCGGGATGCAGCCAGCGCTCACGCTTATCAACGTGATAAAGGAACATTAATCACCAGCCATCCAGTGGCGCTAATGATCCTGACCATCTCCCCAGGGAACGGGCCCTGGGAGGGGCCTCGCTCACATCGCACTGGTCACCGGGCTGCTTGGATGTGGGACTCCAGCTGGCCAGAAGAGACCACACTGATCTCCCTCTTCCTGCTCATTTATGCCTGCAGCCCCCCCCAGAAATGGCCCCTTTCCCTCCCCTTTTCCCACCCCCAGGGGTTTCCTGTTCCCCATGGGGAGGGCAGGGGCCTCAGGACTCTGGTCTGTGCAGTGAGATCTCTCTAGCGGATTCCTCTGATAATGCTTAGGAATAGGGGCTGTGCCGGACTCTCAGAGAGTGGGGCGTGCACATGTATGTGCATGTGGCCTGCGTGTGCACGCGTGTGCATGCAGGAAGATGTGTGTGCTTGTGTTGGTTGGGTGTGCGCTCACTTTCTTTCCCTTCACCTCTTTGGAGTTAAGAATTGTAAGCGAGGGGCTGGGCAGGTGGCTCAGTGGTAGAGCGCTTGCCTTGCATGCATGAGGCCCTGGGTTCGAGTCCTCAGCACCACATAAGCAAAAAGAAAAAAAGCCAGAAGTGGCGCTGTGGCTCAAGTGGTAGAGCGCTAGCCTTGAGCTGAAGAGCTGAGGGACAGCGCCCAGGCCCAGAGTTCAGGCCCCACAACCAGACCCCCCCCAAAAAAAGAATTGTGTGCATGCGCTTCATGAGAGCCTACTGTGCCCCAGGGGCCATGGTGAGTGCTTAACTTAGTTCTTATATGTCCCAAGCACCATGATGAGTGCTTAACTTAGTTCTTATATGTCCCAAGCACCGTGATGAGTGCTTAACTTAGTTCTTCCTGTGGAAGCGTCTCTCCTTATCACACTCTGCACATGGGGTGGGGGGGGGATGCTGAGGTTTCCAATGTGCAGTAGTGGGGGCCAAACTCGGAGCTGTAGACAGAACCCCAACCTAGTGCTGTTTTCTTTTTTCAGTTACTGTATTAATTCTTCCCTCTGTGGTTCCCACCGCGATGGGGAAGATGCGGATTCCTCGGTTGCCCACGCGGGCGGGTGTGTGCCCGGTGCTGTTCCCCCGTGGTGGCCGCGTGTCGGATCCCCCACCCCAGCCCCATTCCACCTGCTTCGCGCTCCTTAACACGCACGTCTGTGTCTCTGCAGGTACCTGATCAACGTCACGTTCGAGGGGAGAAACCTGTCGTTCAGCGAGGATGGGTACCAGATGCACCCGAAGCTGGTGATCATCCTGCTCAACAAGGAGAGGAAGTGGGAGCGGGTAGGACATCATCACCCCGATTCCCAGGCCAGGCTGGGGGGCGTTCCCCACAGGCACTGTGTGTGCCCTGCGCTCCGGTGAGCTCTCCATGGAGTGCGCCCCACCCTCGGTGGTGGCGATGGCGTTCGGATCCTGAGCTGGCTGGACTGGGAGTGTGCAGGTGCACCAGCAGCATGCGTGGTGGAGGGGCAGAAGGGGGTGTAATCTCACACATGGGCAGGGCGTGGACGTGACTTCACAGCCGCCCGGGTTGAGCATCGCACTGACTTTTGAAAAGTCACTGCGCCAGGCTTGTTGTTGTTTGCGTGTCTGTCAGTCCTGGGGCTTGAACTCAGGGCCTGGTCCGCTGTCCTTGAGTTGTTTTTTGCTCAAGGCTGGTGCTCTACCACTTGGGCCACAGCACCACTTCTGGTTTTCTGGTGGTTTATTGGAGATCAGAGTCTCAAGGACTCTCCTGCCCAGGCTGGCTTTGAACCATGATCCTCCAATCTCAGCCTCCCAAGTAGCTGGGATGGCAGGTGTGAGCACCGGCACCCACTACACGTTTTTATGTGGAATGAATTTGTACAGGTCCCCATTGGAATCTACTAAAGGAAGTTGGTATATGGGGAAAGCGCCCGTGGACTGGCTGAGATAGAGGAGCATTTTCTTACTGGCTGGGCGAGGCCTCACACTTTTGGTCCGGGCTGACCTCGGGCCTCCGTCCTCTCCTAGCCTCCCTCCAGTACACCCACCTTGTTTGCTGAAATGGGGTCTCCCTAGCTCCTCCTCCTAGGGCGGGCATGAACTGTGTTCCTCCTGCGCTTAGCTTCCCACATAGCTAAGATTCCGGGCATGAGTAGCCACACCTGGCCGCTGTCACCCTCCTGCATCATGAGGGCAGAGATCTCCACCCAGGGGTTTTTGGGGTACGGGGAGGGTTGTGATTCAGTGCTGACATTGGGGAATTCTCCAAGAGCTCAGCATCCAGGGATTCACACTCTACTGAAGAGCCTCCATGTGAAGGAACATCGGATCTTAGCCTCCCAAGCAGCTGGGATTACAGGTGTGCGCTACTGGATTGGAACCAGTTCTTTTGGAAAGACTTGTCGTCTGACCCATGTGGTGTCTGGTTCGGGGAATCGGGCAGGGTTTCCTACATTACGCTTAGCGAAACCTGGACGGACATGACCCGAGTCCATTCCCCTTTGTAAAATGGGGGTTTTCATAATGCTGCTCATTGTAAATACTAAATGAGATTTTAGAAGCAAATGCCAGTATATAGTGATCAGGCCAAGGTCAGTATTCAGCAAATGTGGACTGTGAGTCACCCTCCTTTGTGTGCACCGTTTTGGGTGTGGATGTGTGGGTGTCAGTCCTGGGGCTTGAACTCAGGGCCTGGGCTCTGTCCCTGAGCTTTTGTGTTCAAAGTGGGTGCCCTACCACTTGAGCCACAGAACCACTTCAGCTTTGGGTGTTTTGGGTGGTTCATTGGAGATAAGAGTCTCCCAGACTTTGCTGCCCACAATCCTCAGATTTCAGCCCTCGTTGTAGCTGGGATGGCAGGCGTGGGCCTCGGCGCCCGCTTCATGTGGCATGAGGTATGATGCACTGGGTGCCAGGGCAGACATGGCCATCCAGGTGAAAGAAACCCTTCTTCTCACCTGTGATCCTTCAATGCATGTCTGCTCCTGCCGCCGTCGATGGAGCTCACTGTGAGCGACCACGTGGGGAGGCGGGGCATCCCAGAGAACAATGAGCAGCCACGGAGGGGTGGGGCGGGATGTCCCAGAGAACAATGAATGAGCAGCCACGGAGGGCAGGGCGGGGCGGGGCATCCGAGAGACACCAGTGAGCGACCACGGAGGGGCGGGGCGAAAACACCAGCCACGGTGGCAGGGAGGGAACCGGGAGCCGCTGTGTGTAGAAAGTGGCTGCACAGGAACACACGCACACACACGCATGCGTGCGCACCCTTGCACACATACACCCGCACATGGACATACACAGGTACACATGCTCACAAATATGTATGTACACGCAAATGCATGCGTGTGTGTGCACATTCCCATACACAAGTGATACACATACACAGATGCGTACACACGTGCACACACCGCACCCCGTCCTGCGCCTGTTCACACCGCACCCCGTCCTGCCCTGTTCACACCGCACCCCGTCCTGCTCCTGTTCACACCGCACCGCGTGCTGCTCCTGTTCGCACCGCACCCCGTCCTGCGCCTGTTCACACCGCACCCCGTCCTGCTCCTGTTCACACCGCACCCCGTCCTGCTCCTGTTCACACCGCACCCCGTCCTGTTCCTGTTCACACTGCACCCCGTCCTGCTCCTGTTCGCACTGCACCCCGTCCTGCTCCTGTTCGCACTGCACCCCGTCCTGCTCCTGTTCACACCAAACCCCGTCCTGCGCCTGTTCACACCGCACCCCGTCCTGCTCCTGCTCACACCGCACCCCGTGCTGCTCCTGTTCACACCAAATCCCGTCCTGCGCCTGTTCACACCGCACCCCGTGCTGCTCCTGTTCACACCGCACCCCGTCCTGCTCCTGTTCACACCGCACCCCGTGCTGCTCCTGTTCACACCAAACCCCGTCCTGCTCCTGTTTACACCGCACCCCGTGCTGCTCCTGTTCACACCGCACCCCGTGCTGCTCCTGTTCGCACCGCACCCCGTCCTGCGCCTGTTCATACCACACCCCGTCCTGCGCCTGTTCACACCGCACCCCGTCCTGCGCCTGTTCGCACCGCACCCCGTGCTGCTCCTGTTCACACCGCACCCCGCTCCTGTTCACACCGCACCCCGTCCCGCGCCTGTTCACACCGCACCCCGTCCCGCGCCTGTTCACACCGCACCCCGTCCCGCGCCTGTTCACACCGC
>NW_012267297.1:1172786-1216058 GCF_000151885.1 Dipodomys ordii | reverse complement strand
TCCCAGCAGACCCCTGTCACAGTTTTCTTATCAAATGGAATGGACACCATCAAGAAGACGCAAAACCAAGGCCTTTATTTATTTTTATTTTTTGCCAGTCGTAGGGCTCAAATTGTCCACGGAGCCTAATCTCCTCTTATCTTTCTCCCCGCCCACTTCCATTTTGGGGGGTACTGGGGTTTGAACTTAGGGCCTAACACTCACTAGGCAGGTGTTCTAGCCCTTATCTCTTGAGGTTCTTGTCAGATAGGATCTTGTGTTTTGTTGTGGAGGTGGTGGTGGGTTTTGCTTGATAGTTTGTTGGTTTGTTTTGGGCCAAGGCTGGGCTCTCACTCTGGCTCTGATCCGCTTCCCTATGTCCCTCTAGCTGGGACTACAGGAGTGCACCACCTACTCTGCTTGTTTGTTGAGATAAGGTCTGTCTGGACCAGCCTTGAACGGATGACAAAGGTCTGAGGCCCCTCACACGGGGTTTTCAAGAAACCTCTGTTCCTCTCAGAAAGCTTCTACCATTGTCCGACAGCCACAGCCACACGACCCCAAGACCCCACCGACCGGGCACCCACCAGGCATCGGCTGGAGGTGCAGCCAGATGCCAGTGCACCGCAGGGAATTTAAAATAGCAGCCCTTAAATCTTCCCAGGACGGCGGCATGAAAATTTAACTTTGTTTTTATATGGAACACAGTACACCAAATATTTTATGAACTCCACTAGCTGAGGGAAAAGAGGCTGAAGATCTCACACAGAAGCAGATTAATCCAAGCAGGCCCAATAAGTTAAATATATATATAAATATAAAGTCAAATATATCTATTTATTTATAATGTATATATTTCATGTTCATAGATGGGAATGGAGAAACATTCAACAAAGCAGAGCACCATCTAGTAGTGGTTTCAACATTTGCCAAGAGCGGCTGTGTGTGAGTTAATTTGGCGGGGATAAGACTTTTTCATTGGAAAAATGCCTGTATATATTTTGTTTATTTGTTTTGTGTGTGTGTCTGCTGGTCCTGGGACTTGAATTCAGGGCCTGGGCACTGTCCCTGAGCTTTTGTTCTCAAGGTGAGCGTTCTACCACTTGAGCCACCGCTCCACTTCTGTCTTTTTGGTGGTTCATTGGAGATCAGAGTCTCATGGACTCTCCTGCCCAGGCTGGCTTTGGACCACGATCCTCAGATCTCAGCCTCCTGAGTCACTGGGATGATAGGCGTGAGCCACAGCATCCGACAGCATCTGGATTTTTGACCCAGAAAAGCCCTGAGAGAGGAATCGATCAGCCCCATGCCCAGGCTGCTGGGTCCTGTGGTCATTTGCGCAGTGCGTGGGCCCACGTGGATGGTGGGTGGGCAGCGTTGTTAACCTCTGATGTCCCGGTGGCCCCGGGGAGGGGCGTGCACAGGGCCCCCGAGCACACACAGCCCTAGTGATCTGCGGCTGCTGATCTGATCCGTCTCCCTGCGCTCCTCCTCAGCGCCGTTTAACCATGTTCAATAATAGATGAGCGCAGGCCTCCCGCCCGGAGGAAGCATCCAGAACTTTGTAGAACATGAAAAGGCGATTTGGCCCCCCAGGCTGGCTCCCAGCGTCTTTCACCCCCAAGGCACCATTTCATAGCTGTGTTCTCGGTGCCCCCCTGTGGGTTTTTCCTGTGGGTTCTGTGGCTCTGTGCTGTCCACGTGTCCCTTTTCCAAACGTGGGATTCCGCGTTCTCTGAGTCTTTACAAAGCGAAGCGCCCCGTTTTCTTTCTCTGCCTCACCCCTCCAGTGGCGCATTGAACAAGCCATTTGCTGAATTCTGAGCCCCAGAAATGGGACTTCGGGGGTCTTGGCTCTGCCGTCAATCTGGGGGGGGGTGATGGGTGAGCCGTGAGCCGTCGTGACTCAGTTTCCATAACTATAAAAGGGAGGAATGGGGGTTAGAAGCCGGGCACGGGGAGGAGGGGGGACTCACACCTGTCACCCCAGCTTCTTGGGGTGCTGAGGGCTGGGGGTCTCTGCCTATGATCTGCTTCTTCAGAAGGTCACGTCGCTTTGAGACAGGCTTTTGTCCCTTCCCAGTGTGGAAACGATTGTGTTACTCGTGTACTGTCTCACTCACACGCACACACATGCACACACACACACACACACACACACACTCTCGTGGTCTCGTTTGCCATCCCTTCCATGGATTCTAATCCATCTCTACGAGACGAGGCTGAGGAGACACGCGTCCCCACAGCGCACGCAGATGCGGAGGTGACAGTGCCACGCGTGTCCCCGGCCACTACTCATCCTGGCAGACACCAGCTCCCCCAGTCCCTTCCAGCCTCTCTTGGGTTTTGTTTTGTTTTGTTTCCCCAGAAGTGTATTCTAGCTGAAAATGTACCAACCAACCCACGGGGTGGGGCCCTCCACGCGTGGTCCCTGCCGGCCCCGGGGCCGGGTCCTCTCGCCCGGCATCCGTGGCTTCCACGCAGGGGTTCTCCGCTTGCCTCTCAGCGTGGGTTTTCCAGTCTCTTCCTGGAGCTGCTTTGCAAAGAAAGCAGGGGGCCAGGCTTCACCCCCCAGTCCCTGCCCCCCATGACATCACCAGAACCCCAGAAATAACATCAGTCATCTCCGGACTCTCCTCCCAGGCCCCGCCGCGTTGTGAGGCAGCCCCCCCCTCTCTCCATGGCTTCTCTGCTTCGGGGTCACAGAGGAAAATTCTAGAACACAGCCGTAGCTTTGGTGTTTCTTTTTCTTTCTTTTTTTTTTTTTTCTGAGAGGCACATGGAGGAAGGAGAGGCGGAGGGGGCCGGGGTCACATAGCCTCTGGCTGGCACTGGGCTTGTGGGGGACCCCAGTCCCCAAAGAGAAGAGCCTCTCTCTACCTCCTCTCTCTATTTCCTCCTCCCTATCCTCTTCCTCTCTCTATCTGTCTCCTCCTCTCTCCTATGCCTCTCTCTGTCCTCTCCTCTTCCTCCCCTCACACCCCCTCCTCTCTCTGTGTCCCCTCCTCTCTCTCCCCACCCCACCCCCTCTGTCCCCTCTCAACAACCTTTCTTCTGAGCCCGCATGGAGCCACCAGCCTGGCAAGACCCCCGCCCCCCCCATCATCCCAGCTCGGAGCTGTGAGCTCAGCCACCTAAGGGACATGGTGACGTTCCTCTTCTAGCCATGCCCCCTCACCCCATCTTTCCCTCACCCCATCTCTCCCTCACCCCTTGTCTCCCTCGCAGGTGCCGGGGTGCAGCCAGAGCAACCCTTTCCTGACATCCGTGTCCATACTCAAAAACTTTTCAAGAGCGTGGTGCATTGGGATTTCAGAACATCAGAGTATAGCTATTCTCCTGTATTTCCTGCACTCGTGCAGAGGCTGGCTGCGCACAGTGCTCAAGCCTGCGATCCGAGCTACTTGTGGCAGGGGACAGGGGGCGCGGGAGGAGAGCAAGAGGATTCTGGTTCCAGGCCAGCTTGGTCAATGAGGGATCAAAAGTCTTAACCAATTCTTTTGTTTTTTTTTAAGCCAGCCCTAATGGTGGGCTCCTGAAATCCTAGCCAAGTTAGGAAGTGAAAACAGGAGGATGGAGGTCCAGCCTGGCCCAGGCCACCTTCCCCAAAAGAAGTCTCTGAAAAAATTGCTAAGGGAAAAAGACTGTGGGAGGTGGGGAGGGAAGGGATGGCAGGGGAAAAACAGAGGAGGGGGTAACAATGCTCAATATGAAATGGACTCATTACTTTGCGCATGTAATTGTAACCCCTCTGTACAGTATCTTTACAATATATATATATATATATATCTCAAAAAAAGACTTTGTACGACGGCTCAAGTGGCAGAGCACTCGTCTTGTGAGCGTTAGACTTGAGTTCTAACCTGCAGTACTGCCAACAATGAAGGAAGAGGGAGGGGACCGGAGGGCAGGGAGGGGAGGGGAGAGAAGGGGAGGGGAAGGGAAGGAAAGTTGCTATCAATGGATGTTCCATATGGAGATCCAGAGACTCTCCTGGTGGAGCCTGTGTGAAGACTCTAAAGCAGGTGTTCGGAGCAGATGGTCTGGTGTGGATATTCTGGAGCAGGTGTTGTGAGCAGGTGTTCTGGAGCAGATGGTCTGGAGCAGGTGTTCATGAGCAAGCATTGTGGAGCTGGTGTTCTGGAGCAGATATTCTGGAGCAGGTGTTCATGAGCAGGCATTGTGGAGCAGGTGTTCTGGAGCAGGTATTCTGGAGCAGGTGTTCATGAGCAGGCATTGTGGAGCAGGTGTTCTGGAGCAGGTATTCTGGAGCAGGTGTTCATGAGCAGGCATTGTGGAGCAGGTGTTCTGGAGCAGGTATTCTGGAGCAGGTGTTCATGAGCAGGCATTGTGGAGCAGGTGTTCTGGAGCAGGTATTGTGGTCCAGGTGTTCTGGAGCAAGCATTGTAGAGCCGATGTTCTGGAGCAGGTGTTGTAGAGCAGATGTTCTGGAGCAGGTGTTGTAGGGCAGGTGTACTGGAGCAGGTGTTGTAGAGCAGGTGTTCTGGAGCAGGCGTTGTAGAGCAGGTGTTGTGGAGCAGGCGTTTGGAGTAGGTGTTCTGGAGCAGACATTCTGGAGCCGATGCTTCTGGAGCAAGACCGGAAGTAGTGTTCTCTTCTCTCACATGTGATTCTGGTCCGAGCAGCTTGCTCAGCAGTGGTGCACTCCGACTCTCCACCCCCCCACCCTGTGTCTGTCCCCGTGTCCACGCGTCCTTCTGCCCGGCTTCCGGCCTCCCCGGTGCCCTGCCTTGACCCTCGCCGCCCCGCTGCTGCGTTCTATTTACAGTGTGACCCACAGTTACTTTCCGCTCCATTAACCCCCCCCACCCCAAGACGTGGCCAGGACAGCCTCCACGCCGCCCGCTAGAGAATGCACGCGTGACAAACGGAAACGGTTAACAGCCGGCCCTGAAAGTCACTTTTCCCTCTCCAAGGCCCACAAGGGGCAAAGAGCAAAAACCCCTTTCCTCCAAGACTGGCCCTGGCTCCCTCCCTCCCCAGGCTGGACAACTCCATCCGGCTGTGTTTCTCACCGTCTTGGGTGTATTTTCCACGGGGGGGGGGGCATCTGCTGCGTCTTTTCAAGCAGCTCTTTTGCCCATTGAAACAAAAGGAAGCAGTCAGCAGAGGCAGAGGGCTGAGTAGGGTGGCTCACGCCTGTAATCCCAACCACTGCTCCAGAGGCAGAGACTGAGAGGACCCAGTCCGTGTTGACCAATAAGTCAGCAGCATGTGGAGCAGCCTGCCATCCCAGCTGCACAGGAAGGAGGTCCAGCTGGGAAGACGGAGGTCTGAGGCCGCCTGGGCGCCAAGCAGGGTGGGGCGTGACTCAAGGGGTAGGGCACCTGCCTGGCCAGGGTAAGACCCTGAGTTCACACCTCAGGACCCTCAGAAGATCGGGGTGGCGGGTCTGCAGGCCTTGGCGTTCCCTGACACACAGCGGCCTCTCCCCACTGCGATCCACCAAGCCCATGGTCATTCTAGCATTTTCTCAGTCCAGTAGCTTCCATCAGGCCACCAGAGCAACTTGGGCAAAGTAAAGAGCGCTGCTGGCGAGCTCAGTCATGGTACTAGACCACGTGGCTCTGGACACCGCCCCGGGGGCTGGCGTCCGGGTGTTAATTAATTCTCGGCCTGACACCTGCACGCGGCCTCCTCTGGCTGGCTAATTAATTAAGCCGTGTTTGTAAACAGGCGTCCTCCCCCCCCACGCCCCCCAGCACTCTTCTCATCATCTGTTTCTTCCGCCACAAGCTGTGACCCCCCCCTTTCACCGCACGCCACTTAGCCAGCGGCTCTGTCCTTCCACGGATTCCAGATTCTTCTGGAATCTGCCCAGCTCTGGGCAGAGCGCAGGCACTAAAACACCATGGGGAAGGATGATGATCCATCCCCACCCCCCCGGGGCACAAGGCTCCTTCTCCCTCCCCCCTTCCCCCCTCCACGGAGTCTGTGGTACTGACGTCCGCGTAGCGTTCACCTTCCAGGAAGTACAAGTGTTTTCACACTCGTTTTTCACACTCGTTGATTCTCCCTGTTCTGTCTTAACTTTTCATTGGTTGGTTGGTTTCCCCTGATCATGTTTTAAACTCGACTGTAAGTTCACCCGCTTGATTATAAATTTACCTACTTGATTAAACATTCTTCACTTGATTTTTCTTCTTCCACACTTTTTTTTCTCTTGTCTCTCCTCTTCCCTGTTGATCTTCATTTCCTGCTCCTTCTCTACCTTTCCAAGATCCTATATTCTGTAGATAAAATGTTCTGGAATGTTCCTCTCTGCACCTCAAGCTGCTCTTTCTCTAGTGACTCTTCATTGCCCTTCCAGACTTTTCCATGCGTAATATTCTTGCCATATTTCCTTCTCCTCGAAGGAAGAATTTTGTCAAGTAGGCTGGGTTCTTTCTATGTAAACGTTCCTCCTTTTAGTCAACTTTTCATTATTTGTAACCTACTTTAATCTGTAGAGATTTAAGGCAGGGGCATGGGTCAGGGGTAGCATGTGCCTAAAACATGCCGAACCCAGGGTTCGATCCCCAGCGATGCAAAAGAGAAACAGCAAGAATGACCGAGAAAAAAGCCCGTCCCAATGTGTCCTCCAACGCCGCGCCTCCTTGCCACCAGCATGGACCTGATATTTGTAGTGGATTTTTGTTGTAGTTCAAAACAAAATCTCCTCTTAGCCATCTATAGATTTTATTAACTTTCCTTCTCGCCTTGTCATCCCCAAGAAAACGGGGAAAAGAAAAACAGCTTACAATACACGAGTCTTGCACAGAAACAAGCCCTTCACCAAGGCCCGCTGGCTCACACCTGTCATCCCAGCTTCTCAGGAGGCTGAGGTCTGAGGACTGCGGTTCAAGGCCAGCCTGGGCAGGAGAATTGGTGAGACTCTTCATCTCCATGAACCAGCAAAAATCCAGAAGTGGGGCTGTCGCTCAAATGAGAGAGTTTAGACTTGAGGTTAAAAAAAAAAACTTAGGGGAAGTGGCACTATAGCTCAAGTGGTAGAGCGCTAGCCTTGAGCTGAAGAGCTGAGCGACAGTGCTCAGGCCCAGAGTTCAAGCTCCATGACCCACCAAACAAACAAAAAACTTAGGAACAGCGCTCAGGCCTTGAGTTCAAGCCCCAGGACTGGCACCAAAAATAAATGAGTGGCTTCCAGAATTATGGGCTCAGAACCTCTTTTTCCAGCTGTCATGTGCTGAACACAAAGCAAAGTTGATCACAGACATAAGTCTGTCTACAGATTGCCTTTTGTGATTATAATTGTTTTATAGACTGCTGAATCATCTCCTATTTAGTAACAGGAACTTGCTCTTGAAAAATCCAAATGTTAGCCAGGCACCAGTGGCTCACATGTGTCATCCCAGCTACTCAGGAGGCTGAGATCTGAGGATCCCAGTTCAAAGCCAGCCCAGGCAGGAAAGTCTATGAGACTCTTATCTCCAATAAACCACCAGAAAACCAGAAGTGACTCTGTGGCTCAAATGGTCAAGTGGTAGAGCGCCAGCCTTGAGTACAAAGAGGCTTGGAGACAGCGCCCAGGCCCTGAGTTCAAGCTCCAGGTCTGGCAAAAGAAAAATCCAAATGCTCATCCTTAACAACAACTCCGGCCACATCCCCCCATACCCCCACCCACAGCATCCCCCAAGTGTGGATCCAAAGCCCAGTGTGTTTTCCCTTCAGCCCTGGGCTGTCTGCTCTCTGCCTGCTAGACCCCTGTTTTGTTTTCTAAAGCATTCTCTGCAGTCACTGCTGTGAACAAAACAAAGACCCTCTGCTGGATCACTAAAGAGCTCCTTTAGTGTCAACACTGATGTGTTAAATAACCTTTTCTTTCCTTTTTATTTGGGGGGGGGGTAGATAGAGATTTTAAACTCTTGTTCAATCTGTCCGTGTACACAGTAGGTTGTATGGTCATTTATCTTGCTGGCAAGAATGCCAAGAGACATTTGGTCCAAATTCTGCCAGGACGGTATATTCCCCACCAACCTGGGTTGGGTCTTGCACCAGCATCTGATCTTCGTGGGTTTTGTTTGGTTTTTGTGCGGGTCCGGGGTCGTGGGGCTTGAACTCAGGGCCTGGGCACTGTCCCTGAGCCTCTTTGTGCTCAAGGCTCTTTATCTTAAAATAATAATAATAATGATTTTTTTTTTACCAGCATCTATTAACCACGCAAGGGTGTTGCACGGTGATATACCCACACATCGATACACCATAATTTAAAAAAAAAAAGGGAGAGCCAGGCACCGGTGGCTCACGCCCATCATCCCAGCTACTTAGGAGGCTGAGAGCCGAGGATCATGGTTCAAAGCCAGCCCCAGCAGGAAAGTCCATGAGACTCCGATCTCCAATGAACCACCAGAAAATTGGAAGTGGTGCTATGGCTCAAGTGGTAGAGTGCCAGCCTTGAGTGAAAGAGCTCAGGGACAGCGCCCAGGCCCTGAGTTCAAGTCTCACCACCGACTACATATAAAAATTAAAGGGGGGGCAGGAGATTTTGAACCCTGCTCTCTCTCCTGCGTCTTAAGGTGAAATGGAACAGACAGATGGGACCCCCGGCCCCCTCAGCGAGGTAGAATGAGCTTTCCTCACAGCTTCATGCGCCCTAAACAGACCCTTGCACCCCTGCCTTCCTCACCCAGTGTGAGCTCTGGGTGGGCACGGGGGGGGCTCGTTCCCCCCCTTGCCTCACTCCCCCCCATCCCATGCCTGAGCCCTCCCCCCCCATCTCACTCCACGCAGGTGGGCAAGTGGAAAGACAAGTCCCTGCAGATGAAGTACTATGTGTGGCCGCGCATGTGCCCCGAGACGGAGGAGCAGGAGGACGACCACCTGAGCATCGTGACGCTGGAGGAGGCGCCCTTTGTCATCGTGGAGAGCGTGGACCCCCTGAGCGGCACCTGCATGCGCAACACGGTCCCCTGCCAGAAGCGCATCATCTCCGAGTACGTGGTCCGCAGGCAGGGGACAGGGGGGGGAGGCGTGTGGCCTGGGCGCCGATTGCGCCAAGGTCCCCACCGCCATCCTTGCCTGGCCTCAAGTTCCTGGGGGGCTCCAGGTCACTGTGGGTGCTGAGCCAGCAGGGCCCCCAGTCTGAGGGTCCAGCACGATTTGGGGAGACGGATAAAACACCTATTGGGAGTTAGGGTTAAGAAACCTCTGGGAGCTGTGTGCAGGTAACGCACGCCCCTCACCCCAGCTGCTTGGGAGGTTGAGATCTGGAGGATCTCAAGTTCAAAGCCAGCCCCGGCAGGAAAGTCTGTGAGACTTTGATCTCCAATGAATCACCAGAAAAACCAGAAGTGGAGCTGTGGCTCACGTGGTAGAGCGCCCGCCTTGAGCTGAAGAGCTCAGGGACAGCGCCCAGGCCCTGAGTTCAAGCCCCAGGACTGACATAAAAAAAAATGTGTGAGGAAATGGGACCGAGTGCGTTTCGATCACAGTACGATGGCGGCGTTTCTGGGCCGGCTTAAGATGGCGCTTCTTGTGTCGTTCTCTCTCTCTCTCTCCTTTCTTCTCCTGTAACTGGCGGCCAGAAATAAGACAGACGAGGAGCCGGGCTACATCAAGAAGTGCTGCAAGGGCTTCTGCATCGACATCCTCAAGAAGATCTCCAAGTCGGTGAAGTTCACCTATGACCTCTACCTGGTCACCAACGGCAAGCACGGGAAGAAGATCAACGGCACGTGGAACGGCATGATCGGCGAGGTGAGCGGGCGGGCTGGGGGTGAGCCCGGGAGCCCCGCACGCACCCCGCACCCCGCCCCGACTCGGGCTCTGCCCGGCCACACACTCGCTCCCACAAACACCAAACAGTGAGCAGAGCTAACACTCCCACCCCAGGAGGCCCCCCAGTGTGCTGGTGGAGGCCCTGGCCTTCAGGAATGTTCTATCTTCCCTGTCACGGCCCTGGCCTTCAGGAGTGTTCTGGTCTCCTAATGATCACCCTTGCCTTCTAGAATGTTCTGTTTTTCTGATGGTGGCCCTGGCCTTCCAATTATTCTACTTTTCTGGTGGTGGCCCCTGCCTTCTAGAATATTCCATTTTCCTGGTGTTGGCCTCGCACCTTCTGGGATGGTCTATCTTCCCTGTGGTGGCCTTGCCTTCCAGAATGTTCTATCTTGCTGGTGGTGCCCCTTGCCTTCCAGAATGTTCTATCTTGCTGGTGGTGGTCTTTGCCTTCCAGAATGTTCTGTCTTCCCTGGGGGTGGCCCTGGCCTTCCAGAATGTTCTGACCACGGCACTGCTCTGCCCACAGGTGGTGATGAAGAGGGCCTACATGGCGGTGGGCTCGCTCACCATCAATGAGGAGCGCTCAGAGGTGGTGGACTTCTCTGTACCCTTCATCGAGACCGGCATCAGCGTCATGGTGTCCCGCAGCAACGGCACCGTCTCGCCTTCCGCCTTCCTGGGTAAGGAAGTGGTGCCGCTGCCGCTGCCCAGATGGGGGGTGGGCAGATGGGGGGGGCGAGAGGAGGGGGCAGAACAGCAGAACGGTGGTGGCCCGCGGCTGTCCTTCCTGCCCGGGGGGAGCTGGTCCCGGAGGTCCACCTGGCTGTGACTCAGTGTTGATTCTTCCCAAATATGGAGATGGAAGAACACGCAGAGAAACAAGAAGGCGACACCTCATCCACAGTGTCCGGACAGGCCGCCAGGGGGCCTGCTGCAGTCCTTTCCTTATCACTTCAGTTAATGGGGAGCAGCTGTGCTCCATCCTGACACTCGGTTTCCTCATCCAAGAAGAAGACATCTCCCCGGGGTGGCCCGGGGACCACCTCCTGCCGCCAGCACCTCTCATGGCCGGCGTCAAAAGTGGGATACACCCGGTTGCTTTTTTATTATTTTCCTTGGGAGTTGAGTTATAGCACTACCAAAAAAAAACGGGGTGCAGGGGATCTTCTGAGGCTGCGATCTGCCACTTTCTCCCCCCCTGCCACCCTCCCACCTGCCCACCCCTCGGCCATCTTAAACGCCAAGCCCTCAGAGCCCATGGACCCCGGCATGAGCCTGGGCCAACTTCAATTAGATGAGATCGTGGGGGGCTCACACCCCATAGTTATCTCCCTCGGGGGCTGTGGCACAAAGAGGGGGTGAAACGAATAAACCATCACCCTGAGGACACAGCACGGGGCTGGTTGGTCGTAAACCAACTCCTGGGTCCTTGAACGAGTCACAGTCTCTCTGAAGGACCCGGGCATCTTTGTTTTCAAATGTGGCTGGCATCAGAGCGGACAGAGGCGGACACGAGCTCACATTGCGTCTGCGCAAGAATCAATTCAGTCGATGCACACGGAGTGGAATTTTTTTCTCTCCTATAAATTTACTCCGTCCCATTGGCCGGTCTTCTTATTCATAGTGAAAGACACTTTTGTCCTTGGTGATTTCATGGGCGACTGTCAGCCGGCCCTTGTGCGTGCGAATCTGAGGGATGCAATATATTTGCATATTCTCCTTCAAAGGATGATTGGCACCGGAAGAGACACACACGCGTGCATCCCGAACTCTGCCAGATGCACACTGACCTTAGCTTCTGATCTAAAAGACCCGTGAGCCCCAGAATGTTCCATGGCTGTGTTTGGAGACGCGTCAGTCAGCTTGTGTTAGGAACAAGAGAAGTCAAAACATTCTGAACAGGAGCCGTGTGACCTGTGCCGGGCATGTTTTCAATTGTGTTAACTCACCACTGGAGAGGACAGAGGGTCACACACTTCTCTACCACTTTGCTCACAGCTGGGACTCTACCACTTGAACAACGCCCCTACATTGAGCCTTTGGCTGGTTCATTGGGGACAAGAGTCCCAGGGTTCGATCGCCCGGCGATCCTCCTCCGATCTCAGCTTCCTGAGTAGCTGGGATTACAGGCATGAGCACTAGTACCTGGTGGCATTTATGTTGTCATTTTGTGCGTTAAAAAGAAAGAAAACCAAACATGGACTTACTTTCTTGTCTCCTCATGGTGTCTGACATCACACAGAGCAGGCTGGAGAAGTCAATCTCTGCTGAGGAGTTTAAGGAAGGTTAAACGGGGCGGCGGGTGGGGGGGAGGATTAGTAGTCAGTTTTCAGTCAGTTTTCATGATCATTGCCCAACTAATTCAGTGCCGAGATAGGCAAGTAGATCTGTGGTTCAAGTGGTAGAGTGCCAGCCTTGAACAAAAAAGCTAAGGGATAGCTGGGCACTGGTGGCTCACGCCTGTAATCCTAGCTACTCAGGAGGCTGAGATCTGAGGATCATGGTTCAAAGCCAGCCCGGGCAGGAGAGACCGTGAGACTCCTATCTCCAATAAACCACCAGAAAACCGGAAGTGGCACTGTAGCTCAAGTGGTAGAGCGCTCACCTTGAGCTGAAGAGCTGAGGGACAGCGCCCAGGCCCAGAGTTCAAGTCCCATGACCGACCAAAAAAAAAAAAGCTAAGGGATGGTACCCAAGGATCCTGAGTTCAAGCCCCAGGACTGGCACAACTTGGAATGAGCTACACCAAGTCTGTTGAAAGCTAACGTGGCCATGAAGCCGTGACTCCTGGAGGCTTCTTTGTGGTATGAACGGCTAGGGCACAGCATTGAGCAGAACATGGGGACGACATTGTCTTACGCCGCCATTGCTAGATCATCTCCTTGTATCTTGGGCTCAGAGACCCAGATAACGGGGCCGATGCACACCAGTCCTTACACACCTCAAAGGACGGAGTGACAATCAGTGCGCCCTCTGCCTGCCCCTTAATTATAATCATCATAACGTCATAGCTTGTAGTAAAAGGGAGGGGGGCTCCAACCCAAAGCAGCCTTTCTCGCGTGTTCGCGTGACGATCAGCTCTGCTCAGCGCGGCGCGCCGCATTGACCCCGCTGCCATTTTCCTCCCCACCGCAGAGCCGTTCAGCGCGGACGTGTGGGTGATGATGTTCGTGATGCTGCTCATCGTGTCTGCCGTGGCCGTGTTCGTGTTTGAGTACTTCAGCCCCGTGGGTTATAACCGGTGCCTGGCGGACGGCAGAGGTAAGGCGGGAGGGGGGCACGATCCTTGTTTCTCTGTGTTCCCCCTCTTTCTCTCTGTCTGTGGTTTAATGTATCTCTGGGGCCAGCAGCCCAGTAACACCTAACAAAGACTCCCACGAAAGTGCTCGTGTCAGCCTGTGCCACGTGGGCCGGGGTCCGGTCTGAGAAGTACAGCAGGGGATGAAGAGCTGTGTCCGCATGTCCCACGTGTGTCCACGCATCTACATGGGAAGAGCCAAGTCACCAGGCGGATGGCACACGCGTGTTAAGAATAAGGGTCCCCTACTCCAGGCTGTTGCTGGTGGTTGTCACTGACTGAGTCCCCAAAGGGCAGAAGAGAGTACAAGATCTCACGGGAGACAGATGTTTGGAGAATAATAAACGGAAATCAGTCCACCCAGGATGAGAACTCACACACAGCCTGACTCGCAGGGGTCCGAGTTCCTGAGCTGCCAGGCGAGAGGAGCTTGAACTGTGCAGGAGTTTGAGCTCACACGTCCTGGTCACTCACAGAATGGCCCAAGGTGGGGTGCATGGCCCTAACTGGTAAACAGAGCCTCTAAAATTTCATTAAGAACCTCAGGGCTGCCAGGCACCATGGCTCACGCCTGTCACCCCAGCCACTCAGGAGGCTGAGATCTGAGGATCACAGTTCGAAGCCAGCCCAGGCAGGAAAGTCTGTGAGACTCTGATCTCCAAGGAACCACCAGAAAACAGGAAGTTGCACGACGGCTCAAGTGGTAGAGCACCAGCCTTAAGCACAAAGAGGCTCAGGGACAGCACCCAGGCCCTGAGTTCAAGCCCCAGGATGGGCAAAAAATACAGATTTATTCATCTTCTCCTTTCAGCCTTCTCCCAGAGACTTATACTTCCAAGACAAAAGAGTAATAACCCTGGCGGCTAGAAAGATTGACCCAGGGAACACTTTATGGACTGAGCCACCAGAGCCTCGTTTTCTGATCCACTTGAGTCTCGATGGAGCTGAGCGCGCCACTGACAATAAATAAATAAATAACAGATAATATTAAGTGACCCGCAAGCCTCCACCGGGTTCCCAAGCCTGTCTGTGCCCACGGGCCTCCCGGCGCAGACCAGCCTTGTTCAGTGTGTGTTTTGGGGAGCGGTAGCCCCATGCCCACAGTCCGTTGAGGTCAGCTAGAATCAGTGACCCAGATTCCCGCCCAGGGGCTCCAGGAGGAAGAACAAAGCAAGCAAGCAAACAAAACCCTCCACGAGTCACAGGATGCACCCCTAGGTCGCCATTTCCACGCGCACCGGGTGTTTTACGTATCAATGAAGGCAGGGACTACTAGTGGGGGAAAGAGCATGCACTTGTGCATGCACACGTGCACACATACACGTGCACACACATCCCAGCACTCCTCCTGTTTTCCTCGGGCCCCGGGGCGGGCCGGGCGCTCTCGGGTGATGGGGGGGTCCGTGGGAGACTCTGTGGCAGGCTCTGGCTCCTGACTGCCCCCCTCCCCCCGTGGGGAGCCGGGGCCGGGTCTGACACCCTGTCCCCTCTTCCGTGTGCCACGCCAGAGCCGGGCGGCCCGTCCTTCACCATCGGCAAGGCCATCTGGCTGCTGTGGGGCCTGGTGTTCAACAACTCCGTGCCTGTACAGAACCCCAAGGGAACCACCTCCAAGATCATGGTGTCCGTGTGGGCCTTCTTCGCCGTCATCTTCCTGGCCAGCTACACTGCCAACCTCGCCGCCTTCATGATCCAGGAGGAGTACGTGGACCAGGTTTCTGGGCTGAGTGATAAGAAGGTAAGAGACGCGTCTCCCCTCTATTCCCCCCTCCATCCTCCCCTCCAGCCCCCCTCCATCTGTCCCCTTCCTCCCCCTTCATCCTTCCCTCCGTCCCCACTCTGACCCCCCTCCACCTTCCCCTCCCCATCCTTCCCCTTCCTCTCCTTCCAGCCCCCCTCCACCCCCCATCCTCCCCTCTGTCCTCCCCTCCATCCCCCTCCTTCCCCCTCTGCGCCCCCTCTGTCCCCCTCTGTCCTCCCCTCCATCCTCCTCCTTCCCCCTCTGTCCCCTCTGTCCCCCTCTGTCCTCCCCTCTATCCCCTCCATCCTCCCTGCTGCCCCCCTCTGTCCTCTCTGTCTCCCCTCCATCCCCCTCCTTCCCCCTCTGTCCCCCCTCTACCCCCCTCCTTCCCCCTCCGTCCCCCCTCTACCCCCTTCCTTCCCCCTCCGCCCCCCTCTGTCCCTCCCTCTACCCCTCCTGTCCCCTCTGTCCTCCCCTCCATCCCCCTCCTTCCCCCTCTGTCCCCCCTCTGCCTCCCCTCTGTCCCCCTCTGTCCTCCTCTCCATCCCCCTCTCTCCTCCCCTCCATCCCCTCTATCCTCCCCTCTGCCCTGCACCCAGCCACAGTGGAAAGGTTGATTGTCAGGTTGCTGAGAACCTGCCCCCTCTTCCGCCATCTCCAGCCTGGACAGGCCTGGGAATCTGTTTTCCTAGTGTCAGGCGTCTGGGGCGGGCGCACCCCGGGCTTCTGGCAGCACGTGGCCCGTGGCTGGTGGTCGTAGGCTCCGGCTGTCTGCTGGGCATGTGGGTAGAGGGACTGCGCTGGGGACCGGAGCAGGGTGGGCTTGGGGTCGGCCCCGTGGCCCCGGGCCATGGGCTCCCCATCGGTGTCTCTACACACGCATGTGCAGGGTCGATGGTTCACAGGAAGCAGGAAGCCAGTCTCACTTAGCTGGACGATTGCACCCTCCCCCTGCGTGGTGCTTACGGCTGAGTTGCCTGTGCCAAGGGCAGGACGCCGTCTCCCGGGCACAGGCTGGGTGCTTGAGGAGGAGGCAGGTCGCGTCTGCAGTGAGGTCGCCGTCTGTTCCCGATGAGGACAGAACAGTTTGTTGTAAATACCTGCGACTCTCTAGATCTACCCAACGGGGGCCTCCGCCCTACAGCAGTTTGGCCCCCTGAAATTGGGGCACCCAGGGTGGTCTAAGATCTAAGATCGAGGAGCTGTCTTTGTGGAAAGCAAGCTCAGAGCCTAAAGTTTAGGAGACGCTCACTTACAGTAGATCTACTGTTCCTTTCATTAAGATTTAGAAAGTATAGCCAGGCACCAGTGGCTCATGCCTGTAATTCCAGTAACTCAGGAGGCTGAGATCTGAGGATCACGGTTCAAGGCCAGCCTGAGCACGAAAGTCTGAGAGACTCATCTCCAAGGAACCATTAGAAAACTGGAAGTGGAGCTGTGGCTCAAGTGGTAGAGCGCCAGCCTTGAGTGAAAGAGCTGGGTTGGGAACAGTACCGTGGCGTGAGCAGTAGAGTCCAGGCTTGTTAAAACAGGGTTTCCACTTGCTGTGGCCGAGATGTCATTTATGTCGAGGTACAAAATCAGAACGCTGCGTGACAGCTTACATCCGAGTTCCTTTCTGCGTGGGTGCCACGGGAGCACGTGGGAGGTAAACAGGGCCAGGGTTTCGGGTGCACAAACATGTTTTCTCAGCCCTAATAACTTTGGGCTGGAAGCCGGCAGGAACGCCGCTAACCTCCAGCCCGACCCGTCGTCACGCCTGGGGCTGGGCCCAGGTCCTCTTGGTCAGATCGCTGAAGATAGCTCGGCAGGGAACACACGTCTGAATCCAGTGCATGGCTGACCCACCGCGAGGGCCGGGGTCGGACATCCAGGGAGCCCAACAAAGAACCGGGGCTCAGGCCTCTTTGATTCTTGAGAGCTGTGTCCTTTGGAAGCAGCTGACCCAAGGAAAGACGGGTGGGAATGGCGGGACAGTAAAACTTCTAGAACCTTAGGTGTGTCTAGACTCGGCAGGGCCAGCAAACACCAGCCCTTTTCTCTCTATATTTTTGGGCCCATCCTGGGACTTGAACTCAGGGCCTGGGTGCTGTCCGTGAGCCCTCTTTGTGCTCAAGGCTGGCGCTCAACCCCTTGAGCCACAGCTCCACTTCGCACTTTTTGTGGGTAGTTGATTGGAGATCAGTCTCACGGACTTTCTTGTCCAGGGCTGGCTTTGAGCCGTGATCCTCAGATCTCAGCCTCCTGAGTTGCTGGGATGACAGGCGTGAGCCACGGCGCCCGGCTCCTTTGGTAAAATTATGAATTAGCAAAACAGATCTGGCCCTTTCTGCGGAACACGGCCCCAGCCTCACACCTTTCTGCCAGCCAGCCGATGACGAGCAGACCTCCCCTGGGGCCTTGGCCGGCCCGGTCTGAACGCTGTGTCACCTGTTACAGCTTCCTCTCTGGTTCCTTTGTAGCACAGGACTTCCTGGGTCCCCTCCAGTCAGTCAGTACCTGGGGGGGCTCTGCCGTGTACCCCTCCAGGCCCAGGCTGAAAATCCACCCATGTTGAACGCCGAGCTCTGAGCTCCGGTACTCCTCTTTCGCCGTTCCTCTCTCCCTCCTCGTAAGGAACACCTGTGTCCTGACCTCGCATGCGCTCTGCCCACCCCTCTGGAGTCCTCCAAGGCCTGGAAGGTGGCACCCCACAGACACAGCCCCCACAGAGAACCCTCTGGAAATGGTATCCTGATTCAAAACAAAGGCTTTTGGACACGGAATTAGATCTCGAGGTGAGGTCAGCCCAGATTACCAGGAAGGAGGCTGGACCTGACCTCTCCATGTCTCATTAGAGAAGAAAAAAGCAGGAAGAGTGAACACAGGAGAGGAGGAAACACACAGAGAAGTTGGGCCTGTGAAAATAAAGCCGGAACCAGGCGCCAAGGGCTCACCCCTGTCACCCCAGCTACTCAGGAGGCTGACGTCTGAGGATTGCAGTTCAAAGCCAGCCCGAGCAGGAAAGTCCATCAAACTGAGAACCCGCAACAAGCAGCAAACTATTTTAGTTAACAGAATTCAGGGCGTATTGTGGGATGCAGTAGTCAAGCTTGGGGTGTTCTAGGGGTGGGAGGGGCTTCAGTGTTCTAGGTGTGGGGGGCTTCGGTGTTCTGGATGTGGGAGGGGCTTTGGTGTTCTGGGTGTGGGAGGGGCTTTGGTGTTCTAGATGTGGGAGGGGCTTCGGTGTTCTGGATGGGGGAGAGGCTTTGGTGTTCTAGGTGTGGGAGGGGCTTCGGTGTTCTAGGTGTGGGAGGGGCTTTGGTGTTCTGGATGTGGGAGAGGCTTTGGTGTTCTGGGTGTGGGAGGGGCTTCGGTGTTCTGGATGGGGGAGGGGCTTTGGTGTTCTAGGTGTGGGAGGGGCTTCGGTGTTCTGGATGGGGGAGGGTTTCAGTGCTCTAGGCCCCCTGCTCTGCGCTGTTAGATCTGGGTGTGTCTGTCATCCGCATGTGTCTTCTTACAGTTGCATCTGTGGCTCTAGAAAGGCCAGGTATTCTATTTATGCATCTGTGGTAAAGTCTCCATTCTGCAGTTTGTTTACATCAGAGAGGAACAAGAGAGCTCTCCCGTCACCCTCTTCCTTCTTGATGAAAGCCAAAACTCGTAAACAAGAGTGCCAGTCCCCAGAGACCAGGCCTCGACCCCTCTCCATCCTGATGTGCAGGCCTTGAGTGTATTAAGAACTTGCGTTTCATTCAAGGCCCCTACAGCAGCCTCCTTGGAGATGAATGAACGTGGTATGAGCGTTTATACGTGGCAGGTGGCCTGGCCTACAACGTACCATCTTCCAGGGCGTCATGTGGAGCATGCGGTGCCGCCCTGGGCTTCTGTGGGGTTCACTGCCCTCCATCTCAGCCCCATGTCAGGGCAGGAAAGCTTCGTGACAGACTGGGCGTGGAGCCCACGTGGGACTGAGTCTGGAGAGACTGCTTCCTTTGTGATTCCATGTGTAGATGTCCCAGCCCGGGGCGTGGGGAGCCGTTTCTAGACTGCTAGACCACAGCCTCCGGCCTTCCCTCCATCCATTCACGGTGTCAGAGGCATTGGCTCAGAGCCAGCAAGATCCTTGCATGAGCAAGCAAGGAGGAGGAGGAGGAGGAGGTGTGCGACCTTGGGCCGGGGGAAGCAGCGTCATCCCCACTGGTGTGGCCCCGTCCTGAAGCTCCTTGTTTAGTATCTGCTGCCCGGAGGGATGAGCAGGAGGCACGTGGGATGCTGTGGGCACTCCTAGCTTGAGAGTCGCAGCTTGGGCATTCGAGAACCTTCCCTTTCATAGAACAAAACAAGAGGAGGGAACCAAGGCCAGGGCATGCTCCGGGCCAGGCTGATATGCGCATGCATCTCCTGGCTTAGCATTTCCTGGCTTAGCTCTGCAGCCAGTTTTGAATAAAGTTAAAGGATCTTTTGTTTGGGGGCATTTTTTGCTGATTGCCAGCAAGACGCTGAGACAGCTGCAAGCAGCCTTTTTTTGGCTCAGAATCAAAAGCGATGTTGGGCTGGGCATCATCATCTTGGTATTGAAGAGAGCGCGCCGTGATTTCTGAGGCCGCCACCAGTGCCATTGAAGAAGATGGCTCACAGCAAGATGCTGCGGCCCAGGACCTCCGGGAGAGAGAGGCTCTGGGGAGTGGAGAGCACACGCATGCACACACGTGCAGAGGTGAGGCCTCATCTCAGGACACGGAGCCATTTTCGGCCTTTTCCTCAAGTCCTTCTGCAAGCGCATCAAAGCAACGGCAAACCAGTGACGCCAAACCCCTTCCCCCTGCCATCCACGTGAGCGGCCTTCCGCAGATCGAGTCTCAAACGCAGAAGGACGACTCAGCCTTCCGCCCCACTGCCAAATGAGACAAAGTGCAGCCCTGGAGGCCCCGCGAGAAGCTGAGGAGGCATCAGGCAGAGCGAAAGCCAGCTCTGGCCCTGGGCACGGGCAGGAACCCCCAGAGCATCGTCACCCTGACATAAGCTGAGCCCCAGCGACATGGGCATGATGCAGGACAGCCCAGTGCATGCAGAATATTTCTTTTTCAAAGTTTCTGTGTGGGGTGTGTGTGTGTGTGTGTGTGTGTGTCCACATGTGCCCGCCTTCCCCAGGACTTGAACTCAGGGCCTAGGCACCATATTTGACCTGCTTTGTGCTCAAGGCTGGTGCTCTACCACTTAAATCACAGCTCCAATTCTGATTTTCTATTGGTTCATTGGAGATAAGAGTCTCACGGGTTTTCCTGCCCAGGGCTAGCTTTGAACCAAGATCCTTAGATCTCAGCCTCCTGAGCAGCTGACAGGTGTGAGCCATTGGCACAGGATAGCTGATTTCTTATGTGCTCTGTGCTCTGATAAATGCACTTTGTAGGATATGATGGACAGATGGATGCATGGATGCATGGATAGATGGTAGGATGGATGGATGATAGATAGATAGATAGATATATAGATAGATAGATAGATAGATAGATAGATAGATAGATGATAGATAACATGGATAAGCTGGTGTGTGATATCAACAATCTCTGGAATGACTGAGGATAAATAAATGAAGAAACCAGCAACGACTAAGCTCTCCCCAGAGCCTGTGCCATACCAGCCCCCACAGAAGACCCCACATGCAGCAATGCGGGGCCTGACTCCCCAGGACCCCCGGGAGAGGCCTCCATCTGTCCACTGCCTCCTTCTTCTTACTCCCACCCACAGCTTAAAAAAAAAAATCAGGAACATTCTCCTGCACTGTCTCAGGACTCTGGAACATTCTCCTGCACTGTCTCGGGACTCTGGAACATTCTCCTGCACTGTCTCGGGACTCTGAGAGGCAGGGAAGGCACAATGACCACCTTGCTCACAAGTAGGCGGCTGGGCCGTACGTGGCTGAGGGATGGGTGGACGGGGTGGACAGCCTGGCGCCCGCCCCCACCGGCCCACGGCCTCCACGGCCTCCTAATCGCCCCTGACTACGGTCACACTCTTGGTGCCAAAGAAATGTTCACACGCCTTGTCAAGTCCCAAACCTGACAGGCTCTCAGGAGAGCTCAGGGCAGATAGAGTTTATGAAGGAGGAGGAGGGAGGGAGGGGGCGGAGGGTGGGAAGGAGGGAAATGTGTCTGAGAAGCTTGCCCTCAAATGCCCTGAGGACAAATTAACTCCTCCACAGCTGCCAGCCCGGGCAGGAAAGTCTGTGAGACTCTGATCTCTAAGGAACCACTAGAAAACCGGAAGTGGCGCTGTGGCTCAAGTGGTAGAGCGCCAGCCTAGAGCAAAAGAGCTCAGGGACAGCGCCCAGGCCCCGAGTTCAAGACCCACAACTGACAAAAGGGGCAAGGGTGTTGTCGGGCCAGTGGACGAGTGAGCGGGGATTTGTGCAGACCCAGATGGCCGACGTACGGCTCCCACATTTCCCCTGGGTGCCTGGAAGGGCAGAGTGGCATTTGGGCACCTGGCACCCAGGTTCTTGTCTGTGTGGTTATATACTGATACATGCTCGCTGAACGCCCCCGGCAGCACGGGCAAGAGGGCGGGTGCGGGAGCCGAGGAACAAGGGGTCGTTCACGCATGGAGGGCAGAATGAAGGAGCTCGCAGGACTTTCCTATCTTAACCCAGCCCCCTCCCAGTCGAGTCCCGGTAAATATTTGCCAAGTGAATTGATGTACTTCGATTCACACGCAGTGTCTATCGTTAATGAACACGTAGTGCTTTCTACATCAGAAAAATCTCGTCGTGCACTCACTGAATAATAAAACAGCATGCAGTCCTCCCTCCCCTGCGGCCTCTCCCTTCCTCTTTGCTGGGGGGCAGGCCTGGGGAGTGGGTCCCCAGCACCCCCAGAGCCCTGAGATGTCAGAAGGTGAGTGCCAGTCCTGGGGCTTGAACTTGGGGCCTGGGCGCTGTCCCTGAGCTCTTTCACTCAAGGCTGGCGCTCTACCACTTGAACCACAGCGCCACTTCCAGTTTTCTGGTGGTTCATGGGAGATCAGAGTCTCACGGACTTTCCTGCCCTGGGCTGGCTTTGAACCACAGTCCTCAGATCTCAGCCTCTCCTGACAAGCTGGGATGACAGGTGTGAGCCACGGCGCCCAGCTGATGTGGGATCATTTTATCCAGCGATTTTTATACAAGTCTTAGGTGTTGTGTGACATTGGGTCTGTGGTCTGTGTGGGGTTGATTTCTGTGCCGACATGGACTAAGGCCTCTTTTTATACCCAGCGTCTGTTGGAGACGAGCCCACCCTTGTGCCCGGCACGGGGGCTGCTGGGGACCCGACGACCTTCCGATCCCTGGGACAGCGCTCTGCTCCCTGCAGCTTTCCGAAGTTCCTCACGCGGTGGGGTTTTTTGTTTTTGTTTTTTCATTTTCCAAAGCCTCCTTTTCTCCGGATCTTCCTGACTCAGCATCTGGAATCTATAGACGCCGCTCGGCCAGGAAGTGCCGCCCTGGTCTCTGAGATTCTATCTGCCTAATCAACCAGCGCGTCACATACCTTGTGTAGATCGCCAATTTTTTCCCCCAAAAAATGAGTAGATTAGAGTATAGCCGTCTATTTTAGGGCTGAATCGGACGTGATTACAACTCAGTTGACGCTTTCGGAGAGAACTCTGGCTCTGAGAGCATCCGGCACCATTGTCCCAGCAAAGCGGGGACTCAACCAATCCAAAGGGGCGTTTATCCAGAAACATCACTGCCTGCAATGCGGCGGATTCTGCTTGTGATCAGGAGGATGGCTAGCTGAAAATGTCTGGGGTGTTACATTGGACGGTGCCAGGTGGCACGCACACACACACACACACAGAGCCCAGGGTGTGTCCATCTTCATGTCCAGCCCTGTCCATTTCAACCTCAAGCCCAACCTGGCTGATCACACAGGAGGTCAGTGGTGACCGTCGAGTGGATGCCTGGTGGGAGGGACCGAGTGGGCAGCGTGGATTGGGACCTGGCCACCTCCTGGTCACTCTGGGATAAACGCGATCGAAGAGAAAAACCACGGAAAGTCCCCCAGGGAAACCATCAGCCTGAATTCCACGTGTTCAAATGAAGGTCGTGAATGATCCTGGAGGGGAAGTGACTTTGTGCCAGGAGACAGACCACGCGCGACTTGGGAGATACAAAGACGCAAAATTAAGACTTGCTGGCCACAGATTATCATCTGTGAGAGAAACCTGGGGAGCGGGAGGCATGGTTCAGGCGGTAGAGCATCCTCCGGTGAGTGACAGCCTCAGAGTCTGAGTTCGCGTCCTGGTCAAAAAGCAGAGAACTAAAGCTGAGATCATAGGGGTGAGAATTCAAGAGATTTCAGTGTCTCGTGGCAGGCGTTTGTGATCTACGGAGTATTTTAGCAAGGGGAGGCGCACAATTAAAGTTCTATTTGGTGTCTGTGTCTTGTGTCGGGGTCCAGAGAAAACTCGTTAGCGAAGCACGCGTGACCCTCCGGGGCCCAGTGTGTGCGGCTCGTACCGCCGGGGCCCCGGGCCTTCGCTGCGCAGAGGCCGCGCCCCGGCCGCTGGCGGAGAGGCCAGGGTGCAACTTCCAGAATGGACAGCAATGGCATCGCCTGTGCGGCCCTCAGTGCCTTCCCTCCCGCATCATGCCACCAGCCCAGACGGGCACGCGGGGCTCATTGCGGGAGGTCCAGGGCTGGGCCGATAGAAACTTCTAGCAATGTGCATGAAGTCGACTTCAAGCCCACTTCTGGTGAGAACCTGCCCATCCTGAGAAACTGACTTTCATACCAACTTGACATCTCTCCTCCTCCTCTCTCTCTCTTCTCTCCCCCTCCCTCTCTCCCTCCCCCTCTCTTCTCTTGGCTTTCTCCCTCTCCTTCCTTTCCCCCTTTCTCTCTCTCCCTCTCTCTAATTTCTCCCTTTCCTTCCTTCCTTCCCCTTTCCCTCTCTCTCCTCTTGGCTTTCTCTCTCTCCTTTCTTCCTCTCCCTCTCTCTCTGATTTCTCCCTCTCCTTCCTTCCTTCCCTCCCTCCTCGGCGTTCTCCCTCTCCTTCCTTCCCCCTTTCTCTTCTCCCTCTCTCTCTCTCTCTCTGATTTCTCCCTTTTCTTCCTTCCTTCCCCCTTTCCCTTTCTCTTCTCTCTCTCTCCCCCCCTCTTGGATTTCTCTCTCTCCTTTCTTCCTCTCCCTCTCTCTTATCTCTCCCTTTTCTTCCTTCTTTCCTCCCTTTTCCCCCCCTCTCTCCTTCCCCCCCTCTTGGATTTTTCTCTCTCCTTTCTTCCCTTCTCTGTCTCCCCTCCCTTCCTCTATCTCCTCTTGGCTTTCTCTCTCTCCTTTCTTCCTCTCCCTCTCTCTCTCTGTCTCTCTTTCTCCCTTTCCTTCCTTCCTTCCCCCTTTCCCTCTCTCTCTCTTCTCTCTCTCACCTTCCCCCCTCTCCTCTTGGCTTTCTCTCCTTTCTTCCTCCCCCTCTCTCTGATTTCTCTCTCTCCTTTCTTCCCTTCTCTCTTCCCCCCCTTTCTCCCCCCAGTTCCAGAGACCCAATGACTTCTCACCCCCTTTCCGCTTCGGGACGGTGCCGAACGGCAGCACGGAGCGGAACATCCGGAACAACTATGCGGAGATGCACGCCTACATGGGGAAGTTCAACCAGAGGGGCGTGGACGACGCGCTGCTCTCCCTCAAGACGGGGTAAGCACCGGCCGGAGCCCGGGGAGCCCGTGCCCGCCGGGTCAGACACCTGGTGCCCTAAAACCATTCCACTGAGACAGGCCCACGTTGGCCCTTGACACACGATTGCGTCACGCCTCCCCGGGGTAGCCGGCCCGTGCTCTGCGGCTCCCGGGCTGTGGCTGATCTCTGTGTCCCGTCTGTTGGCCTTCACTTAACCACGAAACAGATGAAATGCGTATTTTTTTAAGTAGAAAGGAGCCAGGCACCGGTGGCTCCTGCCTGAAAATCCTAGCCAGTCCGTGAGACTCAGCGCCCGTCAGACACCCAAGAAAGCAACTTTTGGGACTTGGGCTGTGCCCCCTTTTATAAGAGATCCACCCATGCCTCATGACCAAGCAGCTGACCTCGTGGAAATCTGGGGAGACCGCCTGCTGCGTGCTCCCCCGAATCTGTCTGCTGCCTGCGTGGCTTTGCGGTGAAGGCTGGGCTTGGGTGGGGCGCCTGCCTGCAGCCTGGCCTCTGAGCACGCCCTCTATGCCCACCCTTCCCCATGTAGTTCCACACAGAGGGGTCTGCGAGCTCTGAGTCTCTCCCTCTCTCATGATGGCTCGTGTCTGCCCCCTACTCAAGCCTACACCATCCCCGCCCAGCACAGAAGGCTAGAACCTTCCAGAACCTTCCAGAACCCACACACAAAATAATAATAATAGCACCTATCGAAGCCCGGACACCCTCACCCTTTCTCCCCACCCTGGGCTGTAATAAGCTGAGAAATGGAAAGAAAAAAATTATAGAATTCTCACCCTTCCTCTTCACCCCAAATCCACAGAGAACAGAGCAGCCCCTTGGGCCCTGCCGGTAGCTTTCCGGATGACCCCCTCCCCCACTCCTGCCCTCCCCCTGCCACATGGGTCATTCTGGTCGTCAAACACCTCCCTCCTCCAGACCCGGCCCCTCTGCTTCTCTCTCGTGCAGAAAACTAGACGCGTTCATCTACGACGCAGCGGTGCTGAACTACATGGCCGGTCGGGATGAGGGCTGCAAGCTGGTGACCATCGGCAGCGGCAAGGTCTTCGCCTCCACCGGCTATGGCATCGCCATCCAGAAGGACTCGGGCTGGAAGCGCCAGATAGACCTGGCCATCCTGCAGCTGTTCGGTGACGGTGAGTCCAAGAACGGGATCACGGGCCTGCACTGGAGGCCCGCCCGGAACCCCGGCCTTCCCGATCCCTGCCTCCAATCTGTGCATTTCCAAGTCAATCAATAAATCAATTAGAATTCATTGTCACCCTAGTTGACCAGAGGTGGGCGGGGGGGGGGGGTGTGTTCGGTAGATTCCTGGTGCTGCCGAGACAAACGGCCTTAAGCCAGGCGACTTACATGGCCTGGGTTGTTGCCTGGTAATTCTGGAGGCTTGGAGTCTGGGATCTTAAGTGTGCACAGGGCCAGGCGCCAGTGGCTCACGCCTGTCATCCCAGCTATTCAGGAGAGGCTGAGATCTGAGGATCGTCGTTCAAAGCCAGCCCAGGCAGGAAAGTCCGTGACACTCTGATCTCCAATAAACCGCTCAGAGAAGGCCAGAAGTGGCACTGTGGCTCACGTGGTAGAGTGCCCGCCTTAAGTACCAAGAGGCTCATGGACAGTGCCCAGGCCCTGAGTTCAAGCCCCAGGACCGGCACACACGCCAAAAAGGAAAGAATCTCCCATGTCCTCCATCAGAAGACAGAACAGGAAGTCATCTCTCCTGATTGCTTGTGCTCTGGTTTTCCACATTTCTCTTCACTCTGATGTCCTGTGTGTGTGTGTGTGCGTGCGCGTGAGCGTGCACGCGCACCACCAGACATTAATCCGCTTTCTCCTGGGCGGTGTCCATCTCTACACTCTGCAGAGTGTCTGCCACACAGCTCCAAATCATGCCTGGCTCTTAGGAGGACCCGGGGTGGCCTTTCAGATTGGAGGTGAAGTGGCTGCTGCCCAAGTTTGGAAGAAGGGAGAGAGAGTAAAACAAAAAGCATTGTTTGATCAAAGACAGGAGTTAGAAAGAGATTGGGTTGATGTCAAAAAGAGCAGGGGAAACGGCTGGTGACGTGACAAGTCAGCTTGCCGTGAGCCCTTCCGTGGTTTTACCAAGGTCACCGGCGAGCTGGAGACGCCTCGTGAACGCCTTGGGGGCAGGGGCCCCTATCGGATTGTGCATCCAAAGTTTCTAACCTGACTCAAACCCTTGGCATGGGCAGCCTTCCTCGTGAGATGATTTTCTTTCCTCGGAGTTCTCATGGAACCTGCTCCCTTCCATCTCCTTCCTGCCTCTGACGTCCCCAGCTCCACCCAAGTGCACAAAGGACACTGAAACCCGGCCGAACGGAAGCCATCAAAGCTGGCTGAAAAAGAGAAAGGTCTGGTCTGGGTGGGCTGGCTCCTAATCCAGGCCTACTCCTGCAATCCAGGGACTCCGTCCCTCCGCCTCTCTGTCTGTCTTTCCCTGACCCAACATGTTTAAACGAGCGTTTCTGTTCAACCTCATCTGCAGACTGCTACCCGGCCGGATTCTTCTCCATCCTTCCCCTCAGCGAGCCTTATGTGTGCCTACACCCTCCCTCTTGACTGTCCTCTTCCTGCCACTTTCCACTGCGGTAGAAATTAAAATCCACACATTCACCAGGCCCCCGTCCCTCCTAGACACTCACTGACCACGCTAGCCACACAATGACCCCCACCGGCCGGGCCTCTCTTACCTGCATGGCGGAGAGCTCAGCCATGTCGGTCCTTTGCAAAGCTGTTTGCACCACATCAGAGAGAGAAGTGTGCACCTCTCATTTCTTCACATCGCCCGCAGGTTCCTCCTAGATTTCCATGGAGTAGCAGCTGGACACGCTGATGGATTCATATATGACCGTATTAATAAAATGACCGATTGAGCCGGGCACCGGTGGCTCATGCCTGTCATCCCAGCTACTCAGGAGACTGAGATCTGAGGATCACAGTTCAAAGCCAGCCAAGGCAGGAAAGTCCATGAGACTCTTACCTCCAATTAGCTACATGGAAAAAGTCCGAAGTGGTGCCGTGGCTCAAGTGGTAGAGCACCTGCCGTTAAGCAAAGGAAGCTCAGGGACAGTGCCAAGGCCCTGAGTTCAAGTCCCAGGACTGGCCACACACACAAAAAGATTGAGTCACATTTAATGGCAATAAAATGAGTGTGGACATGATTCCTTCCTCTGTGTCTCTGGCTTTTTCTCATGTTTTTATCTTTCTCTCTGTCTTCCTCCATGTCCCTCTGTTTCCCCCTTTCCCTCTCCTCCTCTCCCACGGTCCCTCGTTCCCTGTCTGTCTCTCCGGCCGCCGCCCGGTCCTCAGGGGAGATGGAGGAGCTGGAAGCCTTGTGGCTCACCGGCATCTGTCACAATGAGAAGAACGAGGTGATGAGCAGCCAGCTAGACATCGACAACATGGCGGGCGTCTTCTACATGCTAGGGGCGGCCATGGCCCTCAGCCTGATCACCTTCATCTGCGAGCACCTCTTCTACTGGCAGTTCCGCCATTGCTTCATGGGCGTCTGCTCTGGCAAGCCCGGCATGGTCTTCTCCATCAGCAGAGTAAGTGCTTCCGGGTCAATGCCCCGGGGCTCCCCAGGCGGCGTGGCCCCACACCATGCAAACACCCAGCTCCTAGGGGGCGCAAGCGCTGGCCTGGCGTGGCTGCTGCATGCATTTTCCCTGGGAGCACATGTGATGTGGTTCCAGTGGTTCAGGAGTGGGTGATAGGCCAGGTGCCCGTGGCTCACGCCTGTCTTCCCAGCTGTTCAGGAGGCTGAGATCTGAGGATCTCGGTTCAAAGCCAGGCAGGGCAGGAAAATCCGTGAGACTCTTATCTCCAATAAACCACTCAGAAAACCAGAAGTGCAGCCATGGCTCAAGTGGTAGAGCACCACCCTTGAGTTGAAGAGCTCAGGGACAGCGCCCAGGCCCTGAGTTCAAGTCCCATGACTGACCCAAGAAACAAAGAGTGGGTGATATTATATTTCATATTTATTCAGAGAGGGGGATAAGCCCCGCACAGTGTGGGCCTGGAACATTTGGTGCTCAACAAGAACTGGCAGGTCTAGGGAACGGAAATCCTGGCTTGGTCCCCAGTGCTTTTCATCAGCACTAGCTGATTCCACGGAGGCCGCATTAATCATGTCCTCCTTCAGACGCTTGCGCTTCTTGTGGCTAGCTCTCTTGCTGCAACGTGCAGAGGTATATTGTTGGCGGTTTCATTCCGCCTGTGTTCTAACCATGTATGAAGTCCAGGGAGTCAAAAAAAAAAAAAGCCTGTCAGACAGGCGCGGTGGCCCAGGCCCTGCCAGCCAGCTCTCGGGAGACCGGGCCGGCAGAATCACGCATTCTGGGCCTGGGCTGGTTTTGCGGTGGAGAGCCGGGCCTCCTCCACATCCTCTCTTAGCTGTGCCATGGGCTGAGGCCTTGTGGAGAAGAAGAGAACTGCGGGGGGGGGGGGGGTCCACAGCCCCTGCACCACAGAGTTCCAGTAGAAAAACAGCAAAGCTCAGGGAGAGAGCCTGGGCCCCGAGTTCCAGCCCCAGGACCATAACTCTCTCTCTCTCTGATGTTCTCCCCAGCCAGGCAGTTCCCGGCGGGAGAGGGCAGTTCTTGGTCTCCAGAACTTTCTGGAACCTTCCAGAAACTTCCAGAAAACCTAACTCATGCTCTCTGATGTTCCCCCCCACCCACCCACAGGGCATCTACAGCTGCATCCACGGGGTGGCGATTGAGGAGCGCCAGTCGGTGATGAACTCCCCGACGGCCACCATGAACAACACGCACTCCAACATCCTGCGTCTGCTGCGCACGGCCAAGAACATGGCGAACCTGTCCGGAGTGAACGGCTCCCCGCAGAGCGCCCTGGACTTCATCCGCCGCGAGTCATCGGTCTACGACATCTCGGAGCACCGGCGCAGCTTCACGCACTCGGACTGCAAGTCCTACAACCCGCCCTGCGAGGAGAACCTGTTCAGCGACTACATCAGCGAGGTGGAGCGAACGTTCGGGAACCTGCAGCTGAAGGACAGCAATGTGTACCAGGACCACTACCACCACCACCACCGCCCGCACAGCATCGGCAGCACCAGCTCCATCGACGGCCTGTACGACTGCGACAACCCGCCCTTCACCACCCAGCCCCGGCCCCTCGGCAAGAAGCCCCTGGACCTGGGCCCGCCGCCCGCCAAGCACGGCCAGCTGGGCGACCTGTACGGCAAGTTCTCCTTCAAGAGCGACCGCTACGGCCATGACGACCTGATCCGCTCCGACGCCTCCGACATCTCCACGCACACCGTCACCTATGGTAACATCGAGGGCAACGCCGCCAAGCGCCGGAAGCAGCAGTACAAGGACAGCCTGAAGAAGCGCCCCGCGTCCGCCAAGTCCCGGCGCGAGTTCGACGAGATCGAGCTGGCCTACCGCCGACGGCCGCCGCGCTCGCCCGACCACAAGCGCTACTTCAGGGACAAGGAGGGGCTGAGGGACTTCTACCTGGACCAGTTCCGGCCCAAGGAGAGCTCGCCGCACTGGGAGCACGTGGACCTCACCGACATCTACAAGGAACGGAGCGGCGACGGCTTCAAGCGAGACTCGGTGAGCACCGGCGGTGGCGGCTCGTGTCCCAACAGGCCTCACGTCAAACATCCGACGGGCGGCGGTGGTGGCGGCGGTGGCGACAAGCACGTGGTGGGTGGCGTGCCGGCGCCGTGGGAGAAGAGCCTGAGCTCCGTGGACTGGGACGAGCGGTCCACGGGGAACTTCTGCCGCAGCTGCCCGTCGAAGCTGCACAACTACGCGACGGCCGTGGTGCCGGGCCAGAGCTCGGGGCGACAGCCGTGCATCCGCTGCGAGGCGTGCAAGAAGGCCGGGAACCTCTACGACATCAGCGAGGACAACTCCCTGCAGGACCTGGAGCCCGGGCCCACCCCCGTGCCCGCCGGGGCCGCCCCGTCCACCAAGTACCCCCAGAGCCCCACCAACGCCAAGGCCCAGAAGAAGAACCGGAACCGGCTGCGGCGCCAGCACTCCTACGACACCTTCGTGGACCTGCAGAAGGAGGAGGCCGCCCTGGCCCCGCGCAGCGTGAGCCTCAAGGACAAGAGCCGCTTCCTAGACGGCAGCCCCTACGCCCACATGTTCGAGATGGCGGCCGGCGAGGGGGGCTTCGCCAACAGCAAAGCCTCGGTGCCCACCGCCGGCCACCACCACAACCCCGGCGGCGGTGGCTACATGCTCAGCAAGTCCCTGTACCCTGACAGGGTCACCCAGAACCCTTTCATCCCCACGTTCGGAGATGACCAGTGCCTGCTCCACGGCAGCAAATCTCACTTCTTCCGACAGCCCACGGTGGCCGGGGCGGCGGCAAAAGCCAGGCCGGACTTCCGCGGCCTGGTGGCCGGCAAGCCGGGGGTGGCGGCCGGTCACTTCCAGAAGGACATGTGTATAGGGAACCAGTCCAACCCCTGCGTGCCTAAAAACAAAAACCCCAGGGCTTTCAATGGCTCCAGCAACGGTCATGTGTACGAAAAACTGTCTAGCATTGAGTCTGATGTGTGAGTGAGGGCGGAGAGGTGGGTACGGGAGAGGCGGGGCCGGGGGCGTCGGGGTGCATGTGAAGGCCTGGGGGGCAGGTCCGGAGTGAGCTCGCTGCCCGTCGGCTCCTTTCTCGGTCTCCTCGTTCCCTCGTGGGTGTGTGCGGGGTCCTGGCAGCCCGTGACGGTGCCATCCCTCCCCCCTCCCTCCCTCCCTCCCTCCTCCATCCTTGTTCCCAGGAGAGGACAGAAATGGACATTCTCCCAAGCTGAGGGTGGCCTGCTAGGAAGGAGGAGCTCACAGAGAGGCTCCCAGGGGTAAAGGAAAAGGAGCCGCTTCCACGTAGGACTAGTTTTTCCCAGACTGACCTTCCCATAGGGGCTGGGCAAAGGACCAAGTGACAGAATGTCAAGGCTCAGGCGCTCTGTTTGGGGGAGGGCACAGAGGCCAAGAGGAGCAGGCCAGGGCCCGGTGGGCTGTTCACAGATGAGGCAGAGGGGAGAGGGGTTTGCTGGGACTCCACCCACCAGGCAGGGGAGGCCACAGTGGAGGTGGGGATTCCGGAACAAATCGGGAAAGTTTGCTCTGAGACTGGGTCCCAGGGTACAGAGGGAATGTGTGTGTGTGTGTGTGTCCCCAGAGTTTTGTGGGTTTCTCCCCGCCACCTTTCTGAATGAGGGGGGAAGGAACATGTAAAGATGAAGATTGTTCCGGGGATGGGGTGGGGGGAGGGGTGGTATCCCACAAAAGCAAGGCCTGAGTGTGATTGCTTTATTTATTTATTTATTTTTAGTGACATGGCCAGTACTTGCAGCTGATTTAAGAACTTTCGGGAAGCTGAGGGGAGGGAGTTCAGCAGCTATTAATTCTTGAGAGCAATGGATTCTAGATAATTCTCAAGCTTTTGGTCAAAGGCCAAGCTCTGGGAGGGGTTTCAAGAAGGGGGCTGCTGTCATCGGTGTCGGGGTTACCCTGCCTTCACCCCTTCTTACTCCACTTGGGGCTGGAAGAGCAGGCTGAGCGCTCCCCAAGAAATACCAACAGCAAGAGACGGGGGATAGGCAAGAGGCAGGGACGGAGCGGGGAGATATGGAAGTGGAGGGGTGTAGCTAGGAGGGACCCCCAACTTGGGAGAGCCCGCTCCTGTCAGAAGCCCGTGACCCTTCTAGCAACGGCTCCCTCCGCTCTCTGATTACACCACTTGCAAGTCAATACTCATGAGCGTGCGTGCAGTGTGTGTGTGTGCGTGTGTGCGTGCATGCGTGCACCCATGCAGCTCCAGGGACCAGGGTGGTGATGAAGGCAGGACCCCTCTGGGAAAGATGGAGAATTGAGGAGGGAAAAGCCCCCCTGGGCGCTGCCCTGCCCTCCCTCGGGCCGGGTCGCTGTGGACGCCTGATGGCAGAATCGCCATGTGACGCACAGGACAGGCAAGCCAGAACGGTGCTCCCCTCCCCTGCAAGACAGCAGCCACGCCCTCCAGCTCGCCCTCCCGCCTCTCCCTCCCTCTCCCCTCCTCTCCCCCTCCCCCCTCACCTTTACCTCCACTACCTTCCATCTGCAAGCCGACCGAAGGCCGTGTTTTCTTCCCACACACGCGCGTGGGGGCAAAGGGCTGTGGCCGTCGGGGAATCGGAGCCAGGACGGCGGGCGCGAGGCCGCTCCGGGAGGAAGGACGAGAAGGGCCGTAGGAACACTGCTTCACCCTGATGCGGGCCGGGGTGCGGGGGGCTCACGCCTCACTTCTCCTCTTACCTCACGCCTTTCAAAATAAAAACCACACCCGACCACTAACCCAGCACACACACACACGCACGCACGCACACACGCACAGGGGGCTGCGTCTGTCTCCGCGGGTGACAGGCAGGGAGATGGTGTTTCTTTCCTATGTAAATATTTCTGTTTTCTAATGGATTTCTTTTGTATAGCTACATCGTTCTCTTGTGGGTATTCGAGCTGGAGGGTGGGTGGGGACCGGACCGACGGCGACCAGGCGTTTCTCATTCACGAGGGGGTGTTTCCTTTGTGGGGTGTTCTCTTTTTTTTTTTTTTGGTCCATTTTCCACCGGGAGAATTGTTTGCGTGGCCTTTGCCTCCGAGTGTCTGGGGAAAATCAAAACACGTGAATGTCCACGAAAGCCGCTGGGGTTAAAACCCAGGGCAGAGTCTCTGGCGTCCATCTTTCCCGCACCCCAAAACAGTCTTCCTACTGGCCGTGAACCTTGGGCCTCGGGAGGGGGGGACCCCGTGGCCCGACGCCCACCCTGGCTGACCCTGGTCCGGTAGATGGACCACGGATGGACAGCAGGAGCTGGGTCCCAACCCGCCTGCACAGGGCTGCAAACCGGACATGACGTCGAATCGCCTCCCATCCGCTCTTGGCGTGGCTGAGAAATTTCCGGAAGCTTCGTCCTTGCAGGGTTCTCCCACCCAGCCTCCCTGATGTCAAACAACCCTCGTACCACCCGGAACCTTCTCCTGCGCCCATGCCCCAGGTCCCCGGCTCCCCCCCCCGCACCCCCTTCTCACCTCTAATGAGTCACCTAGGAGGGGAAAATGTCCACCCACTCGGCTTTTTGTCACGGTGTGAATGGCCTCCATGTCCAGGAAGGTATGGTGAAGATGTGTGCGCCTTTCTAGAAAAGACGGCTGGCCGCTCTGATCCACAGATGGGGGGGGGGGGGAACGTGAGGACCCACAGTGAGGGCGGCTTCGTATCCGCCCGTCCCGTTACTGCTTGTGGGCCCCAAGTATGGTGTTCGAAACCTGACGTCGGACTAACTGGACACGCAGAATGCTTCTGGCTGGACTGCTGGCCTGGTGTGGTGTGGTGGCCTTTCTCCCCTCCCCTCTCCCTTCACCACCCCTCCTCTTCCTCCTCTTCTCTGTTCTCCTTCGCCTCCTCCTCTCCCTGTCCCTCTCTTCTCCATCCTGTCTTTTCTTCTCTCCCTTCCCACAGGGTGCGGTCCGCCCCCCCACGCCCCCCACCAGTGCTGTGTTTCCCATCCAGCCCCAGGACGCCCCCATCTCTCTAAAGCTCTGATCTGGTCCCAACCCATCACTCTCCCTGCACCCCCCCCATCAGATGGTTGAATTGGGACCGAGTCAGAGGTTCAAGGCCAACCCATGAGGCCTAAGAGGGGATGGGGGGGGCAGTGAACCTTGTCCCTTCCAGAATAAGCTGGGAGCGGAGGCCCAGGGAGGAGGCGTTAAGGAGCCCCCCCTCCCGCTCACTCGCTGCCCCTCCCTCCCTCCCTCCTCCCCTTCCTCCCTCGCTCCCTGGCTCTAGCCTCTCCTCTTCCTCCCTCCTCCTGCCTCTTCTTGGTCCTGGGTGTGTCTCTTGCAGTCCGACCTGGGCCGCCGGAGGGGGTGGGGGGGTGAGGGGGTGGTTGTACAGTAGCCCGTCATTCCGGAACTTTCTCACAGTGTCTCCTCAGCCAGAGCCCAGGAACCGCCCTTCATGTTGTCTCCACCCCCCCCCCGCCAGCCCCACACACCCTGAACTGGCCGCAGCCATGTCGTGAATTTGGGGGGAGAGGGGGAAGAGCCCCGTATGACCCCATCCGACGCCGGCGGCGGCGTCTATAACACCCACAGCACATGTGCCAGGCGCGACAAACGGGGCGTCCACGCCCGGGGACACCCCGCGTGCTGGTGCTGGCCACCCGCACACCGCGCCCGAGAACCAGGGTTCTCGTTTCTTTCTGTTCTGCCTTTGGGGGGCTTTGTTTGTTTGGTTTGCTTAGGGTTCCTTTCAGATTAAAGGAAGGAAGGATCAGAGCGATCACCTTTGGAAAAGCTGTTCCTGAACACACTCTCTCTTACGTTGAAATTCTGTGTCTCTGCCCCGGCCCTGTGTGGCACCCCCCGTGGGTCTGTGCTCGTGGGGGGGAGTGAGTCGGGTGTGTGGTGGTGCGGGTGTTGTGGGCCAGTGCCGTCGGGGGTGCACCTTGCCTGTTGCTCTCTGGACTCAAAGCCATATAAGGAATGTGCGCCGGGGTGGCCCCCGCCCCGCCTCACCCCCTGGGGTGACCGTGTGCACGTGTGGCCATCCTGCTGACGTGGCCCCGGCGTGGCCGGCTGGGGGTGGGGGGTGTCCGTGGTTCCATCTCCCGATCCTCACAGGGACTTCCACGGGCTCACCCCACACGCAGGCTCAGCCATTGCGGACGACAAACGTCCTCCTGGGAAAAGCGACGTTTTTTAAGCCATATTAGGGATTTGTACATTGAAACACCTAACTACATTAGCATTCTCATTGCTTTTCCCGGGAAGATGCTCAGAGGTCCGGGGGCACGCGGGCCAGGGTGGCAAGGGCTGGGGAGACAGGGTCAGGCCCCGTACGGGCCGAGGCGTCCCAGTCCTGCGTGGGGCCTTGGAGGGCCGGTGGCGCTTCCCGTAGACAGTGGAAGGCCCAGGTCTCCCCATCCCAGGGCACCAGAAGGGGTGGCCACAAGGGTAGAGCTGAACCGACAGCATGGTTTGAAAGTGACCCGGGTGAGCCATTTCCTGGCTGGCTTCCATTAGTTTCTTGGGCTCACCAAGTTGTCCCGTATCGCCGCCTCTCCTCACCGAGATGTCCTTGAACCTCTGCCCGCACTGACCACCCCCCTCCTCCCATGACTGCCATCCGTAGTCCTTCGACTCAGAACAGACCGCCCATCTAGTCCAGAGACAGAGGCCGCCACAAAAGTCCACGGAAGTCCTTGCTACGTTCAAGCTTTGGGGAGATGGATGGTGCTGGGGACACTTAGCTCCCAGTTGCCAAGGGCAAAGTGCTGGTGCCAATCTGCGCTGAATGCTTTTTGGTGTGCTTGATGCGTGTCAGGAGGCCCATGTGGGGAGCGGGCGGGGTGGAGGAGTCGAGTTTCTCATGGTGCGCAGTCTCTTCGGCAAAGAAGCATGGTGATTATGGTTTCAGAAGTGCAGCCGTCAGCCCGTGGTGAAGGGTGAGCAGTGTGGCCTCCTCACTTAGCACCAAAGCTCTCTCTATGTGTCATTGGAAGGCAGGGTGGTCCCAGTCCACTGATGAATACGTCGACTTGCTCTTTAAACTATAGGAGTTTGATTAAACCCGCATTCGTTGAACACATAGTACATCCCCGGGCTAGTGCCGAGAAGGGACACCCAAAGTTTTTAGACGGAATACCTTACGTCACGTAGAATACGTAAATGCCTCGGTATGCGATGTGTGAGTGCGTGCGTTATGTGTGTGGGGATCCTAGGTGAGCAGGTGTGTGTCTGTGGATAGGATTACACGTATGGACTTGATGTTTCCTGGTTTGGTGAGACACCGAGTTTCCATTCTCTTACACCATAGCCAAGCCCAGATCTCTTCTTTTTGATATTTTTACACATCCCAGAGCTACAGGTTCAAAATCCCCTTTTTCACCACCCCCTCGCGTTTTCTGTATCTTCCCGCCTTCTCCTCCGGGGCTCCTGCTGGTCCCTGGGGTCCATCCGGCTGTGTTTGCTTCCTCTCCGGCCATGGGGGGTGAGGAGGGGCCAGCAGTGTCCCCGCTGGGTGTCCGGGTGACCCGCCCATCACGTCCGGGAGGCTTCTCCAGCCTCCTCTCATCCTCTGTGCGTCGAGCATTCCTCCAGAAGTGAATGTGTCAATTGACTCTTCCCGGTAGGCATTTCCTAACCACAGATGCAAGTTCAGATCGTGTCGTCTCTCCACTCCCCCAAAGCAAGAAAGCAACGCCACAGTCTTGGCCAAGTTCCATGGGTATCTTTCTGCAGATGAGAAAAGCTCAGCGACAGGTTTGTGCCCCGACGTCCCGGACTCACCCCGCCCCTCGCCGAGGCTTCCTCCTGTCCGCACCTCTCGCCCACCCCGCCATCTCTTCCTCTCGCCTGGCGTCCATCTTCTCTGCATGCCTTCTTTCCTATGGAACCACGATGACCGTTCTCAGGACCGAGTGTTTTACGAAGCTCAAGGCCAGAAGTGGGAAGGTGCTACTGAAGATCCTTGCGGCAACCAAAACTGGTCTGAATTTCCAGCCCTCGGTCCCACGCGGAGGGACTCATACCTTTCCTCCTTAGTGTGAAGTTTTCAGCACCCTAAAACTGAACAACAAAAATGACGAAAGTCAGGTAGCTGATTTAGCCGAATCTTTACCATGAAATTTTTCTTCCCAGACAGTCAGCCTCACAAGCACACTCGTGAGTGGACACGCACGTGCACACACATTCACATGAAGTACCCAGAGACCAGTCAAAAGGGGGAAGAAAACCAAGCAGGACTTTGAAGAAAAGGAAAAATAAAGGAGGGGGTAGAAAAGTGTCTGTAAGGACGAAAGCCAAATAAAAATGAGTTTTGTGGGACCAAGACATTGTGAATAATTATTAGTTAAATTGTTTTATATAAAACACAATCGGTGTGAATAAAAGGTTCAAGAAAAGGCGAGGTGATGTCTTCCAGAATTAAAGAGCCTTAGGAACGTGTGCAGGTGTCACAATTCTCCAGAGATGTCTGTCATTTGGGTCTGCTCAGAAGATCGAGGCCAGTCTCAGGGTCTCCTGGTCTGAGAATCTCATTCTAGTAGAGTCAAGTTCAAACCCAGCCCGATGCTAATACTAAGACACGAGGTGGTTTGAGAATGTTGGGATCACCCCCATTAACTAGTTAATTGTGGAGTGGGGGGGCCACAGAAAGTAATTTAGTTTTATTACTTCATAGTAATGTTAAATAATTAAAGATTAAATACGAAGGTCAAAATGGAGAAGAAGAAAAAAAAGGCCACCCACAGACATAGTGATCTGTGGTGTAGCCCAACGAAGTCTCACAGAAGAAGCTTCTGGAAGAAAAGCCAATATCTGGCAAAGAAAAGACCAGCAGTCAAATTGAGATTCTCTTTATTTTAAAAAAAATAATGCTCTGGGTACCATCTTCATTGGAGTAGATCTGCGTGCTGGGTGCTTAGTACCTTGCGCCACAGGGCAGTGTCTGGGAGTGCGCCCAGCCAGTGTGAGTCTGGGCTGTGTCTCGTGAGCCGTGGACGGGGGGGAACGTGGTCCTGCTGACCGCGTGGCCGGCTGACCCTGAGCTGGGATCGGCCGCCGGCTCCAGGCCCGGCCTCTTGGCTTTGCCTGGACGGGAATCCCCAGAGGAGCAGGCCCGGCGCGCCCCTGCGGCCGCTGCGTCCACAGGAACGGTGTCTTCAGTGCTAAGAAAGTGTGATCACTGTGGGGGGAAATGAATCACTGTGGGTTTTGATCACGGAGAACAGCGGGGAAGTTCCTCCTCCCCACCCCGGCGACCCTCCCGCCTCCCCTTCCCACCTCTGCCATCCCCCCCCACCGACCCCGGCTCTGGGGAAGGCTTACGCAGTGGTTCCAGGACTGGGCGGTGGAAAGCACGTCTCATCATTTCCTCAGCATTTCTTCTTGGGAAGGAGGCCAGGACAGATGGCAAGCCGGGGTCCAAGGCTTCACCCCGGGGCCATCCACCAGCCACGCGCTCCAGCCCGGGTTCCCTAGAGAGAGACCCCCATGTCTGTCTGTAGCTCTCCCTGTCTCTCCAGGGCACAGATCTAGGCTCTGCCCCTTTCTCTCTCTTTCTCTCTCTCTCTCTCTCTCTCTCTCTCTCTCTCTCCAGGACACAGATCTAGGCTCTGCCTCTCTGTCTGCCTGATCCCCACCCTCTCCAGGACACAGATCTAGGCTCTTCCTCTTGGCCTCTCTCTCTCTCTCTCTCTTTCTCTCTCTCTCTCTCTCTCTAGGACACAGATCTAGGTGATGGAGGATGTGCTGGGGATGAGACCTTGCCCTCCACTCTCGGCTCAGGAGGAGACAGTTTCTGCACTGGGCAGCCGCATGGCCACAGCAGGCCCGGCCGGGACCCAGGCTCTGAGCTCTGAGCCGGGAAGTGGCAGAGAGGAGACGGGCAGGATGGAGAGGCCAGGGCTCAGGGGAGGCGCCCTGTGGCTCCCCGTCCTGCAGAAGGAAGAGCGGCGCTGGCATCGGCTCCCTGGCATGAGCAGGGCTCCCCGGGAAGATGGCCGTGAGCCACACACCCGGCCCCCACGGGCCGATTCCCACCTCCAGCCCAGTGTCCCGCGTGGAGGAGTCTCATGGTGCGATTGTGGCCTGATGTTCTTTATGCGTGAGGTTGTGGCTTATGTAGTCAAGTCACCACTGAGAGACAAAAAAAAAAATTTTAATTACAATTATTATACCTCCTCCCGGAGCCCCAGGAAACACCAGCTTCTAACCCGACGGCCGCCATGCCAGGAACAGCGGGCAGGTGCAGCGACAGACAGACATTTCCCAGGCTTTGTCCCGAGTGGGGATTTGCGGAACTTCCCGGAAGGCAAACAGAGCACGCGGCCTCAGACACCCACGGAGGACAACACAGGTGTGAATCCTCTCAAATGTTCAACCCGTTCACACCAGAGGAACCATTCGTGGATGACAGACCTGAGATCCTGCTTAATTATGAAGAGGAGGAGGAGGAGGAAAATAATCCCACTCATGCAGAAAAACCTTCAGGTGGGGCGCGTTTGTCGGGATGACTTCCAGTGAAGGAATAAGTCTCGGGGTCTCCGTCTGTCTGCGTGGGGTCGTGAGGATTTGTCTTTATAAATAGCAGAGATTGTGTGCAGCGTGGGGGCGGTGGAGCCTAGGCCAGGACGTGGGGGCGGGACCGGCCCTGCAGGTAGTGAGGTCCTCACCCGTGGCTGGTGCGCCCCGGGATGGGGATGAGGGAGGATCGTGGGTATGGGCTGGAGTCGGGGCGTGGAGCCATGGCACACCACGGGCCCCCACGGAAGGGGCTTGCCGGGAACGGAAGCCCCGGCGGCAGGGGGCGCTGGGGAATCTTGTGCTTCCTGTGGTCATCGTGAGACTCAGTGGCATCGGGCGGAGGTTGTCAGGTAGAGCAGCCAGGCTTCGGGAGCTCCTGATGGAGTCTTCTAGAAGCGTGCGTGCACACGGGATTCTGGTGCCTTCCTTCCATAGGATGTTTCGGGGGGGGGGGGTTGGTTTGTTTAACTTCCTGAGTCTCCCCGCTGCCCTCTGAGGGAGGCGGTGGACATCTGCGTCGGTGGCCGTCATGGGGTCCAAGCCCAGGCGGCCGGGTCGCCGGCGGCCCCGTCAGCCTCATCCCTTCCCATCATCCAGATGCCGCCTTTCCTACCTTACTCCTTGTGTCTCCTTATAAAAAACCATCATCAACAGAACAAGCTACAGCCAGGCACTGGTGGCTCACGCCGGACATCCCAGCAACTCAGGAGGCTGAGATCTAGAGGATCACGGTTTGAAGCCAGCCTGGGCAGGGAAGTCCCTGAGACTCTGATCTCCAATGAACCACCAGCAAACCGGAAGTGGTGCTGTGGCTCAATGGTAGAGCGCCATCCTTGAGCTGAAGAGCTCACTGGCAGCGCCCAGGCCCTGAGTTCAAGACCCAGGACGCGTGCGTGCGCACACACACACACACCTGAAGCAGCTTTGCTTCCTGCCTGACCACACCAAATGAACATTTCCTCCGACAGCCATCTTTATTTCCTCTGGTCTTTGTGGACGGAGAGGCGTGAGGGTCTCTGAAAGCCTGGCAGCACGTTGGGGGACGAGGAGCAGGTTGTGGAGAGGATCTGGAGTGGCACAAGTGGGTGAGAACTTGAGGACACCCAGAAAAATGAAACCATTTGGCCGAGGGAGGCTGAGGGGAGGGGAAAGCGGAACCTCGTTCAGTATTGGGAGTTTTGGCCCCCGACCGTGATGGCCACCCCGGCCCATCTCCTGGGCCCCTGGGGGTTCTGGGGCGCCGGCGGCCCGCTCTCCCGGATGGCTGGGGTCGGTACGCAGTGCTGGTACAGCATGGCTCGGCTGGTTCTGGGTTCCCCGCCTGGCAGCTCGCTCTTCCCCACCGCCGCCATCAGACCCTGCTCACGGCCATCCACGGATTTACACACCCAGGACCAGGAGGGTCCTGTGGGAAGGAAGGAGGAGGCAAAGGGAGGCCGGGGCTGGCCGGTCTCCTGACCTGGGGACGTCCAGCCGGGTGACAGTGAGCAGGCCCACAGCGCGGCTTCTCCTTCCCTCAGGCCGGGGAAAGCGGGGAGCCAGGGGAGTTCGAATCCCGGGACAGATCGATCGCTTTGCACCTGATCGGGGCCAATTACAGCCGGGTCCCACATACCGAGCCACAGCGACGGGTGTACACGTGTTCTTGCATGCATGTGCATGCATGAGCGTGCATGCGTGTGCGTGTGTGTGTTTGGGAGGACGTTGGGCCTCGAAGGAGCAAATGGTCACGGCTTTTGCTCCCGGATGTCCCCTGCCAGTGGACAGCAGGAGATATAACCCTGACCCAAGCTCACCTCTATGGCCGGATCCCCCTCCCTGCCTCCCTCCTTCCCTCCCTCCCTCCCTCCCTTCTTTCTCTCCCTCCCTCCCTCGCTCACATTCCCACCCCAGCCCATCCACCTCCTAGGTCTTCTTTTTGTTTGTTTGTTTTTCATTCTGTAAATATAAAGTTCTTATTTTGGACATGCAGGGACCGGTCGAGATTCTGGAGTTGGGGGGGGCGGGCGGATGACTGGGTCTTTTTATTTTGATTTTTTCCTTTCTCTCTCTCTCTCTCTCTTGGATTTTGATGTTTGAACTTGAAAAAAAACATACTTACAAGTATATATATAAGCAAATGACTTACCTTTAAAAAAAACAAAAAAAAGAACGAGGTTGATTTCATTCTTTCGGTTTCTCTTGTTTCTCGCGGGGTGGGGGGTACGGGAGGGAGCTGGGCGGAGGGATTTTTGTGAGCTGTATAGATTTCCAGTTTGGACTTGTTCAAAATGATGCAGGAACAACCACAAAAAAAAAAATTTAAAATGAATTTAAAACACACACACAAAACCACAGACAACAGAAAAACAAGAAAAACTTTGTGATGTATAAAAGCTGTAAATAGTCAAAGATTCTTTCTCTTTTCTAATGGCAAAATTATTTCTGTCACTTTATATTCAAAAAAAATAAAGAAACCTACCACAAATTATCAGGGTACAAAAAAATAATGATGATAATAATCCAGGATCGGAGTGGTTTCTTGGTCTCCGTGTGTTTTTGGGGGTGCTGTGTGCAGGGTTGGGGAGAGGGTCCCTGGGGACGGAGCAGGGCTCCCCGAGACTCAAGGCCAAAGCCTTTCCCTTATCAGTTGGAGGAGTTTAAATAATTATCATGACCAAAGAACAACACTTAAAGGATTCTGTGTGTGTGTGTGTGTGTGTGTGTGTGTGTGTGTGTGTGTGTGTGCATGCGCAGCACAAGGCTAGAACTCAGAGCCTGGCTCACGCACAGCCGGCGCTCCACCACGTGAGCCACGACTCCCGACTGATGGGTTTCGATGCTGAGGACAGCATCGAACGACGTTCCTGTGGTTCTCACCCTCCTGATGAGCTGGGATTGCAGTGCGGAACACTGGCGCCCAGCTCAAGTATTACGTAACTACCGACTGGTTTGCGAGATGGAAAACAAATGTTTAATATATTCAAAAAGCCAACGGGGCCGGTATCGAACACGCGGCTCTCTTAACTAGGAAGCGAAGCTGGCAGCCCGTCTTCTCCCAGCCACACCTCCCCATCCCCATACTGAAGCCGAAGCCTTCCCTCTGCCTTGCTAAACACAAAGGTTTGATATTGTCAGGACGTTTTAAAAATCCATGTTTTCCTTAGGGCCGCTGTGTATTAACTGAGCTTCTTATTCCCTCCCACGTAGTGTCCTTTTCCAGAGGGCTCAGACCCTAAGCCGTGGATTTTCCACACCACCCTCTGCTTCTGAAGTTTATTCAGGCAGTATATATAAATATATATTATGTATATTATATATAGTATATTATATATTTCATATATTCTATATATATATATATATATGTATATGTATATTTACCTCCTTGCAGTGTGTTAGTCACAGATCAGCAGGTTTGCACGGACGTTTCTGCCCGGGCTGGCTTTGAACCGTGATCCTCAGATGTCAGCCTCCTGAGTCGCTGGGATGCCAGGCGTGAGCCCCGGTGCAGGATGACCCCGAGTCACTTCTAATTCAGCACCACACCAGCCGCCGTCCACTGTGAGCCCCCTCTAGGGAACTCGGGGCTCGGTTCGCCAGTGCAGCTCGGATCTGGCCTTTCTTCCTGACACTGCAACACGGCACACGGCAGGAAGCAGCTATCTATGCTCAATTAATAATCATTAATAATAATAATAATATATAATATAATTTAGTGGCTCCCACAGAAATCCAAACCCTGCGGCCCGCTTTGTTCCCTCAGGAGCAGCAGGGGGGATGGAGGGCAGACACCAGGTGGGACT
>NW_012267297.1:1159094-1172720 GCF_000151885.1 Dipodomys ordii | reverse complement strand
CCCCCCCCCCGCCACCGTCTTCCGTCCCTGGCATCGGAGCCGCTCTCCAGGCCACGGTCGGCTGTCCGGTGCGTGGGGTCCCTCCGTGTCCGCGGCCCTGCCACCACCTTGTGTGAAGCGAGGGGCCCCCCAGCCCCAGCCTTCACCCCCACACACCATGGCCGTGCTCATCCCGGCCCCGCGCTCCCGGCCCGGCCCCCCGGCCCGCAGCCCGGCTCACGCGTGGACTGACGCACAGCTCTGAGTGCGGACGGCGGAGACGCGAGCCCCGCGTCCCTCAGACCCATCGGGGGCCCCCTCTCCCCTCCTGGGAGAACCCGACAGGGGGGTCCCCCAAAGGCACGGGAGCACTAAGGCCCAGGGTGGAAAGATGGGGTGCACAGGGGGAAAGGAGAGGCGGAGAGAGGGTTTGGGGGTTTCCATTAGCTGACTCCCACCTCGTGCACCCAGAGTCACCCCCAAACACGAGAAGCACCGGCGTGGACAGACCCACGGCACCCCCAGACGGAAGTCTGTCATGCTGAGAAGCAGGTAGGTGAAGGCAGGGTCAGCCGAGTCCAGCAGAAAGAGGAAACTGAGGCACTTTGCGGGAGGCAAAGGTGGACACTGGAGGGGGGGTGCCAACCGGGTCTTTGGCAGAAGGTTTCAGGGCGGTTTTTCCATCTCCCTGTCCCCCACAGGGCCATAGGAAGGCCAGTGGCTCCCTTCGGTTTCGAGAATGTTCTAGAACTTTCCTAGAATGTTCCAGAACTTTCCTCATTCAAAGAGGGCAGAGGTTGAAGGCCCCCGGCCCGTGGGGAGAGATAAGATTTCACCAGTGTCCGGTGTCCACTTTGCCAGACAATGTCAGCAACCGAGGGGGGACAGTCCACATCAGCCCGGCGCCCCCCGGAGCGTGGGCCAGCGCCGTGGCGGGGAGAGCGTGCTGGACGGGGGGTTCCCCTCCAAGACGCCCCGCTTCTCTACCCTTCAGCGTGTCTCTTTTCTTCTTCTTTCTTGTTCGATTAGAATTGTCTGAACTAATGTCTGCGCCGCTCTCGGGGCGATGAGGCGGGCGGGGAGCACCCTCCGGGGAGCACTGCTTCCTTGTGAGCCTCCGCCTCGGATGAGCATGGGCCGGGGTGGACAGTCCGGGAAGGGAGGGGCCGGAGGAGGGCAGTGAGTGCGGGAAGTCAGATCTAGATCTTTCTATGAGTCAGATCTAGATCTTTCTTTCTGATGGAGGCCCTGGGGCCTTGTCCCCGGGCCCAGAGTCCCCAGCACGGCCCGGGGCCCCGCACCCAGCACCCTGGGGTTCCAGACCCTACCCTCTCCGAAGATCCTGTGCCACAGGCCCGGTGTGGCCCTGCGCCTCCCGTGGTGAGTTTTCACGGGGTACCGGGGAGGGGTGCACTGCCCCCCGGGGTCCTGCGGGTGCCAGCCCCGCTGTGGCGGGACAGACGCACAGCCGGCGCGGGGATCCGTCCCCTCGGCCACGTTGGAACATTGGCCTTCCACCGCACAGGCCGGGAGCGGGGCAGGGGCCCACCGGGGAAAACCCACCCGGCAGCGGTGCCCAGAGCAGAGCCCACAGCCCCTCTGCACAGCCTTCCCTCCCTCCCTCCCTCCATCTCTCTCCAGTCCTGGGTCTTGAACTCTGGGCCTGGGCGCTGTCCCTGAGCTCTTTCACTCAAGGCTGGTGCTCTACCACTGGAGCCACAGCGCCACTTCCGGTTTTCTGGTGGTTCATTGGCATCAGAGAGTCTCATGGACTTTCCTGCCCGGGCTGGCTTTGAACCGTGATCCTCAGATCTCAGCCTCCTGGCCCACATTTGGAAGAATTTAGATGAGCCCGGCTGTCTGATCGCTTTTCAGGTGAATAGATTCAGGTTGAAGAATCTGAACAGATGATTTTGCAGCCTCCTTAGGACAAAATCAGGTAACAAACAGACACTAGTAGTAGCGCATGGCTCCTGAGGCCAAGTGGGTTCAAAGCCAGCCTGAGCAGGAAAGTCCGTGAGACTCTGATCTCTCACTCTTATCTCCGAAGAACCACCAGAAAACCAGAAGTGGCGCTGTAGCTCAAGTGGTAGAGCACCAGCCTTGAGTGAAAGAGCTCAGGGACAGCGCCCAGGCCCTGAGTTCAAGCCCCAGGACACACACACACACACACACACACACACACACACACACGTGCTCTTACAACAGTGTTTCCTGTCTGTAGCTGAGAAGTCTGGAGTCCAGGCAGGCAGATGATCAGAAGAAGAACACTTTGAACGGCTGGCGATTAGAGCAATTCTGTCTCAGCTTAGGAAAAATTAAAAAAATAAAAAAGACTATATTTGTCCTGCGGGAATTTAAAAAGTAAAGCGTCTTTTATGGCTCCGCGCCGTGGCTATAAAACCCAGCGTCGGTGAGCAAACCCTGGCCCGTGAGAATCCACAGCTCTCGCAGGGCTGCTCCCAAGCTCCGGCCTCCTGCCCCGGCCTCCTGCCCCGGCCAGCACAGCAGGCTTTGTACACAGCCCTGATGGCACCTTAGAGATCCGCCCTGCTCGCCAGGCAACCTGGAAGGCCCAAGAAATGGGCCTCTGGCTCCTTAAAAATAACCCTCCCAGCTTGCTCTCCACCCAGCAGGGATGCCTCTGATTTCTTTCTGGGAAAATGCACCATGTTCCTTACTGGAGGCGGGAGTTTCACTGCGAGTAGCACCTGGGGAAATAAAGCGTTGGCGCCCGAGCCAGCGAGCAAATGATTATTTCAGCAGAGGCGAGAGGACAGAAACGCCGGCCGAGAGGAGGCCCAGACCCCATGGTGGCTCACGCCTCAGGAGGCTAAGATCAGAGGATCTTGGTTCAAAGCCAGGAAAGTCTGTGAGACTCTGATCTCCAGTGAACCAGCAAAAAGCTGGAAGTGGTGCCGTGGCTCAAATGGTAGAGCGCCAGCCTTGAGCTGGCTGAGGAGCTCAGAGACAGCACCTAGGCCCTGAGTTCAAGACCCAGGACTGGCACCAAAAAAAGTATATGCATGTAGGAACTAGTGAATTGCACGTGTGAACATACGTGTGTGTGAACTTGTGTGTGTGTGTGTGTGTGTGAGACAGGGTAGAACCCCGCCACCATCCTCAGGACTGGGAGGGATGGTAGCAGAGGGCAGACCCTGGGCAGGACTTCCCGGTCTTCAGTGGCAGCCAGGACCTGTGCTCAGTCACAAGAGGGTCACGGGATCCAGCGAAAGAATCGTCACAAATGCCTCCTGACGGTGGCAGGGTGTGCTGGGGAGTCGACCCTGAGCCCAGCTTCCGTGGGGGCTGGAGGCTGGAGGCCGGAGGCTGGAGGCCAGGTCGTGAGGGATGAGGACGCTGCCCTGGCCTCCACCTGGGGACAGCGGGAGGATGAAGCCGGACACCCAGGCCCGTCACAAGGAGGAGGAGCAGGAGGAGGAGGAGGGTCAAGTCCTGGTCTCTTCCCCTCCTACCCATCGCCACCACCCTCATCATCTAACAAGTACCGAGCACCTCCTGATCTTCCAGCCCTTTACGGTGGTCTCACGTGCATGGTGTCCTGCAAGGTCTGGCCCTCCCTCCTTCCCTCCCCTCCCACACCCACCCTCCCTCCCTCCCTCCCTGGGGCCCAGGCGGCTGTGAGCGAGCAAGCAAGCAAGCGAGCAAGCAAGCAAGCGAGCGAGCGAGCTTCTCAGGCCGTGGACAGAAAGGATGAGGCGAAGACAGGACGGAACCCAGAAGCTGTTTCTTATTGTGATTTTCCCCCTGTTCGTTTTCCTTCAGGCAGCCAAATAACACATTGTGTCTCTCAGAGGCTTTGGCGATGTATAATTTAAAGCCTATAAATAGATGGCTGTTATTAACAAACAGAGAGAGATAGAGAGAGGGAGAGGGGGGGGAGAGGGGTTTGCTCTGTTGGGACGGGCGCCGCGGTGGAGGCAGGTGGAGGGAGGCTGGGGAGATGGACCGCAGAGGCCTCCGCCCTTTGCTCTCCTCCCCTGTCCTCTTCTCCTTCTAGAATTCTTAAAAATAATCTGCCCCTCCACCCCGCTCCCCACTCCTGCTCAGATCTTTCTAGAAAGCTCAGCTCTCCCCCACCCCACTCCTTCCCTCTTTTCCTCGATGGCGAAGGGGGGGGGGATAGAAGGAATCAGAGACCAGTAAGAGATCATTTGTGACAGGAATGTGAGCAGGTGCACTGGGATCGTAGGGTCGAGTCACGGGGTTTGGGGGTCAGCCCCGCGACCCTCGCTCCGTGGGAGGCTGGGAACAGGAGGACGGCGGTTCAAGGCCAGCCCGGGCAGAGGGTTGAGGACGCAGCCCTTCCTGACTGGGAGGCACCCCGGGGTACCACAAGCCCCCATCTCAAAGCTGAGCGGCGCGGGGCCGTGTCGGGAGCCTGGCTGCGCAGCAGAGCACCCGCCTGGCAAGCCGGGACCTGAGCTCAGCCTGGGGGCGGCCCGGGAGGACGCTCTGGTGAGGAGCCCACAGGACCCCAGACCCCAGCCAGCTCCTCAGAACACTCGGCCTCCACCCTCCAGCCAGAGAAGCCTGGGAGGCACAGGCTGCGAGCAGCATGATCACCACCCCCAGGACACTGTACCCCACCCGTGAGCACCGAGTTCAGGACCAGCACCCCACCCGTGAGCACCGAGTTCAGGACCAGCACCCCACCACTGAGCACTGAGTTCAGGACCAGCACCCCACCCACCAAGTTCAGGACCAGCACCCCACACTGAGCACTGAGTTCAACACCAGCAACCCACTGATGAGCACTGAGTTCAGGACCAGCAACCCACTGATGAGCACTGAGTTCAGCACCAGCAATACACTGATGAGCACTGAGTTCAGCACCAGCAATACACTGATGAGCACTGAGTTCAGCACCAGCAACCCACTGATGAGCACTGAGTTCAGGACCAGCACGCGGGGCACCATGGCCTCTTTCCACACACGGCCTTTACTCGCTCGGCGGTAATGGATAACGCTCCACCCCTGAATCTGTCTTCTGTGAGCTCTGGCTGCATCCTCTATCCTAGTGAAAGGTTTAAAAGAGGAGAGGAGAGGAAATACTCACTTCTTCAATGGATGGAAACATGGATGGATGGGTGGATGTTGGATGGATGGGTGGATGGGTGGATGTTGGATGGAGAAATGGATGGGTGGAGGGATGGATGGGTGGATGGATGGGATGGATGGGTGGGTGGGTAGATGGGTAGATGGATGGATGAATGGATGGGGTGGATGGATGGATGGATGGGTGGATGGATGGGATGGGTGGATGGGTGGGGTGGATGGGTGGGTGGGTGGGTGGGTGGGTGGGTGGGTGGATGGGTGGGTGGGTGGGTGGATGGGTGGATGGGTGGATGGATGGGTGGATGGATGGATGGGTGGAGGGTGGGTGGGTGGATGGATGGATGGGTGGAGGGTGGGTGGGTGGATGGATGGATGGTGGATGAGTGGATGGGTGGGTGGATGGATGGATGGTGGATGAGTGGATGGGTGGATGGATGGATGGATGGGTGGATGGGTGGAGGGTGGGTGGGTGGATGGATGGATGGGTGGAGGGTGGGTGGATGGATGGATGGATGGGTGGATGGATGGATGGGTGGGTGGATGGATGGATGGATGGATGGATGGGTGGAGGGTGGGTGGGTGGATGGATGGATGGATGGATGGGTGGATGGATGGATGGATGGATGGGTGGAGGGTGGGTGGATGGATGGATGGATGGTGGATGAGTGGATGGGTGGATGGATGGATGGGTGGGTGGATGGGTGGAGGGTGGGTGGGTGGATGGGTGGAGGGTGGGTGGGTGGATGGATGGATGGGTGGAGGGTGGGTGGGTGGATGGATGGATGGTGGAAGCGTGGGTGGGTAGATGGCTGGATGGGTGGATGGATGGATGGATGGAGGGTGGGTGGGTGGATGGATGGATGGATGGGTGGGTGGATGGATAGATGGGTGGATGGATGGGTGGATGGATGGGTGGATGGATGGATGGATGGAAGGTGGGTGGGTGGATGGATGCTGCAGTGAGCAGGTGGGAAACTGCAGTTCCCTGTTCTGCACTGCCTGCCCACCTGGCATGAGACTCTGGGTCCCTTGTCCCCAGCCTGGAGAGAAGGCTGCACCCTGCGGACTCCGGACACCTCTCCAACTGGGCGCCAGCTCCCACCCCCTGTCCTTCTGGCGCAGGTTTTGGGGGTGCACCAGCGGCCCACAGAGCCACACAGCTCCAGATTATCTAAAACGCCTTCTTGGGGACTTAGTATATGTAGGGAATTGTGAGTTTGCTGCAAAAATAAATAAAACTATGGCACTGGTGGCTCCCGCCTGTCATCCCAGCTACTCAGGAGGCTGAGAGCTGAGGATTGTGGTTTGAAACCAGCCCAGGCAGGAAAGTCTGTGAGACTCTCATTCCAAGAACCAACAAAAAGCAGAGTGGCTCTGTGGCTCAAGAGGTAGAGCACTAGCCTTGAATACAAAAAGCTCTAAGGATGGTGCCCAGGCCCTGAGTTCAAGCCCCCAAACCAATACAATAATAATAATAATAAACCCAGCTAACGACCCCACGCAGGAGCGGCAGGCTGCATCCACCCACGCCCTGCTTTTCCTGCTGAAGCATCTGCCCACAATTTGGCCCGTCACCGCCGGGTCTCCGTGGCTCTGTTGTTGTTGTTGTTGTTTAGTGGTTTTGTGGCTTTGTTCTCATAAGAAGCTGGTTATTTCCCCTGCTTGATCGCGAACAATTTCACCCGACAGACCAGGACCCAAGAAGTTAAATTAAAAAAATAAATAACCCTTGGCCTGAAGACTTTAAAGCAATTCTACCAAAGCCAAGCCAGGCCCCTGAGAGGCTAGAGCCCAGCCTTGGCCTGGCTCCCAAACACCCCCTCCTCCGGAAGTGGTCCCTCGCCCTGCATGCGTTCCTTCTGGAGTTCTTAAAGCTACCAGAACCTTCTAGGTTTTATTTAAGTGACCAGAGATAAAGCCATCAGTCCAGGCATGGGAAGGGCTCAGGAGTGGAAACACAGACGTCTTCCTCTTCCCCCCCACTTCCTCTTCCCCTCCCCCCTCCATCTTCTCCTCCCCTCCCCCCTCCCTTCTCTCCTCCCCTCTCCCCTCCTCTCTGTCCTTCCCTACTCCTTTTCCTCCTCCCCCCTCCTCCAGCCTTCCCATCTTTGCATCCCTTCTGTTCCCTGAGACACAGCCAGGCCCTGGCCTCCTCTGTGCTCAGACCCAGCCCCATGTCCAGGCTCCCCACTGATCCTCAGAATTCAGAAAGAGAGCAGAAGAGGAGGCCGGGCGCCTTGCACACGCCTGTCATCCCAGCCACTCAGGAGGCTGAGATCGGCAGCTCACGGTTCAAAGCCAGCCCGGGCAAGAAAGTCCGAGAGACTCTGATCTCCAATGAACCACCAGCAAACTAGAAGTGGAGCTGTGGCTCAAGTGGTAGAGCACCAGCCTTGAGTGAAAGAGCTCAGGGACAGCGCCCAGGCTCTGAGTTCAAGTCCCAGGACCAACAAAAAAAAAAAAAAGGAAGGTGTATTTTCTTCCGTATTCTCATCATCACGACCTTAAGGAAGCATTGACACCCAGTGTGAGCTAATTCATCTAATTCATCGTGTGCAGACGTAGCGTTTCATTCACAGCTCTGAAGAGACTTGAAACTTCCACCCTGCATGGAGCCCTCTGCAAATTGGCCCAAAACCCCAATGAATTTCTATTTCTGTGTTCATTGGAATGGGGGAGAGGAGAAAATTCTAAAATGCACGCCGGACTACAAAAGACCGCAAAGAGCTGAGCCGGGGTTTTGAGAAAGAACAAAGCCGAAGGGCCGGGCCTCCGGGGAGACAGCTGCCCACCGCGGCCTCTGCGGCTCCTCCAAGCGGCCCGCCCCGGGGCGAGGCCGGACTGCCTGGCAGATGGCCCTGCCGCCCAGCTGTCCAGGGCTGACCGTTGGCCAGACAGTTGAGGACTCACTACGGATCAGACAGGCTGGCCGGCCCAGCGCTGGGCTTCAGACACCAGTCCTGGGCCTCGGACACCGGCCCTGGGACTCAGGAGAGCCACATCGCACTTGCTCCCTCCTTAAGAGAACAGCCATTTCCCCCCAGCAGGATGAGGCCATGGCCCACTTGACTCCTTGATTGACTGAGAATCCCCGGCTCCCCAGTTGACTGATAGACTGTCCGGCTCCACGCAGCCCTAAAAATTTCCCTACGGCGACGGCTCCATACATTTCATGGCCTGCCAGAGCCTGGTGGCTCACGCCTGTCATCCCAGCTACTCGGAAGGTTGAGATCTGAGGATGGAGGTTCAAAGCCAGCCCAGGGAGGGAAGTCCATGAGACTCTGATCTTCACTGAACCACCAGAAAGAAAGAGCAAAGCTGTGACTCAAGTGGTAGAGCGCCAGCCTTGAGTGGAAAAGCTCAGGGACAGCGCCCAGGCCCTGAGGACTGGCACTAATAATAATAATAGTGATGATGATGATGATGATAATAATAATAATATAATGAGGAGCAGAGTTTAGGGCCCTCCTAACATGATTCCAATATAGACCCCAGTAAAAAAACAAAAAGGTTTGTAATGAGCATATTTTCACCCCAAAGGGTCAGGCTCTGAACACATGGCTCATCTGTATATTGAGTTTTTATCCCATTGGAAGAGCAGTATGCGTGCACAGTTTCTAAGAAACATTCAAAACTCCATACTAAACATGACTCGCAACCAGCCTTTAAATCCTGGCGTGTTTCCTTCCGGTCTGTCTCTATGTCAGTAAGAGGATGGGGTCACGTGATGCGAGTCCCCTGTGACGCTGTCCGTTTTAGGGTTCTTCCGCCATCTGTGGGCATGTTCGGAGAGCCCTGAGGGCCCTTTGCACACCGGATTTGCCACCGCGTCGTGAGCAGCATCTATTCAGCCTTCACGCAGCTTCTCTCTTCCAAATCTCTGTGTGCTTGGGGGGGGGGGGGGGAGTTGTCTTGTTTTTTTATTGGATGGATGGATGGATGATGGATGGATGGATGAGTTGATGGATGGATGGATGGGTGGATAGATGGGTAGGTGGATGAATGGATGGATGGATGGGTTGATGGATGGATGGATGGGTGGATTGATGGGTGGATGAATGGATGGATGGATGGATGATGGATGGATGGATGATGGGTGGATGGAGGATAGATGGGTGGGTGGATGAATGGATGGATGGATGGATGATGGATGGATGGATGATGGGTGGATGGATGGATGATGGGTGGATGGAGGATAGATGGGTGGGTGGATGAATGGATGGATGGGTGGATGGATGGATGGGTGGATGGGTGGATGGATGAATGGATGGATGGGTGGATGGGCGGATGGATGGATGGGTGGATGGATGGATGGATGGGTGGGTGGATGAATGGATGGATGGATGGATGGATGGGTGGGTGGGTTTACCACTGTTTTGTTTAGGTTGGGGAGAATCGCACCCCACCGCTCAAGGTCATTGCTGGGGCCGCCCCTCCCCCAGCACCACCAACTTCACTGCCTCCTCCACGTGCCCCTCACCCCCCCCCCCCCCCCCCCCCCCCCACCCCCGCCACAGCAGGCAAAAGTGCCTTGTGCCCTGGAATGTTGTGTGTGTGCTGGAATGTTCTGTGTGCTGGAACGTTCTGTGTGTGTGTGCTGGAATGTTGTGTGTGTTGGAATATCCTATGTATGCTGGAATGTTCTGGTGTGTTGGAATGTTCTGTAAATGTGCTGGAATGTTCTCTGTGTGTGCTGGAATGTTCTCTGTGTGTGCTGGAATGTTCTGCATGTGTGCTGGAATGTTCTGCATGTGCTGGAATATTCTGCATGTGTGCTGGAATGTTCTGTGTGTGCTGGAATGTTCTGTGTGTTGGAATAGCCTATGTGTGCTGGAACATTCTATGTGTATGCTGGAATGTTCTGCATGTGTTGCTGGAATGTTCTCTGTGTGAGCTGGAATGTTCTGTGTGTGTGCTAGAATGTTCTATGAGCTGGAATGTTCTGCGTGTATGCTCGAACATTCTGCGTGTGTGCTGGACTGTTCTGTGTGTGTGCGCTGGAATGTTCTGTGTGTTGGACTATCCTATGTGTGCTGGAACATTCTATGTGTATGCTGGAATGTTCTGCTTGTGTGCTGGAATGTTATATGAGCTGGAATGCTCTCTGTGTGTGAGCTGGAATGTTCTGTGTGTGTGCTGGAATGTTCTATCAGCTGGAATGTTCTGTGCGTGTGCTGGAATGTTCCGTTGCTGGCATGCTGGCCCTTCCCGGCTGCGTTCCCGTGCCCACTGCCCGTGGGGGGGGCTGGCGCCCGCGTTGTCTCGTGGGAAGGCAGCGTCCCCCCTCGGTCTCCGGTCTGTCTGCTGGATGCACGTGCACCCGTGCATGCGCCGCTCGGTCCAGGAGCCCAGCGTGGCCGTCTGGGCGGGCAGCGCCCCGTGGGCTTCCATCCTCTCCCGGCGGACGCGGACTGGGAGACCAGGCAGGTCTGACTCAGTTTACACAAGAGGGGGTGGGGTGGGCAGCCCCCTGCACCCCGGGAAAGCTCCCACTCGGGGCCGGGCCGGGCTGTGGCCTCAGGGTGCCGTCTGGCCACCCTGGGCCCAGGCCCGTCCAGCCACAGGCCCGCTGCACAGCCGCCGTCGGCCCACACCCGGCGGGCCCACGGAACGCGGCCCGGCTAGGGCCAGGACAGGGGGGTCCTGTGGCCCCACGCCCCCTCCAGCCCTGGACGCCCCCCCTCGGCTCGCACGCCCCCAAGGGCGCAGCCAGTGCCCAGCCCTGAGGAATCATGAAGAAGGCTCCTGGGGCCAACCGGGGTGACCTCCATCCCCCCAATAGCGGGAGCCGTGAGCACCCCTCCCCAGCCCACAGCCGCTCCCGGCCAGGAGAGTTCAGGATCCCAAGCCAGGCCCAGCTCCAGTCACAACAGGGGTGACCCTAACAGAACCCGAGGTCTCCCCAGAATCCATCCTCCAGACCGAACCAAACACAGCTCCCTCCCCCCACAACAGCGCGGACTGCTGTGTGGTAGAGGCCTGTGGGTCCCCTAGGACCTAGGACTTTGGGGTGCCTGGCCATGTTGGGGATCCCCCCATCCCGACCCCCCTCTCCTCTAACAGGCCAGTGATGGCGGGGGGGGAGAGAGAGAGAGGGAGAGAGAGAGAAAGGGAGAGAGGGAGGGAGAGAGAGGGAGAAAGAGGGAGAAGGGGGGAGAGGGAGGGAGGGAGGGGAGGAGGAGGAATGGGGGGAGGGAGCCGGCAGGCTGGTTGGCTGAAGCCGATGGAGTCAGGGCGGGTTCCTATGACTCGCTTTTTCAGTGTTTCCTCATAATTAAATGAGTTTTTTTGAAATGTCCATGGACTAGACCGACCCAACGCCCCGTTTCCCCCAGGCCCCCACAGTGACGGGCCCGGGCCTGCCTTGCAGGGAGCCCCAGAGAGATGGACCCTCAACTTCCAAACTGTCCCGTCCAGCGGGCAGTTGGGGAAACACAGGATCCCCGCGGCCGGGCCTTTGCCAGGTGCCCGCCCCGTGAACACCTCGCTCTTGGCACCGAGCTGGGCGCGTGCCAGCCAGACTTGCCGCTGTGCCAGGGCGGGCAGAGCCCAGGGCACCAGCTCCCTCCACCCCAGCTGGGGGGCGGCGGGGGGGATGGGATTTCTGAATGGGATCCAAGAGCACCCGAGGCCTGAATCAGCAGCAAGAGCTCCCCGTGTCTGGAAAAGCGGGCTCGGCCTCAGTCCCCCCAGATCTGAGCTGGTCAGAGGAGGGATCCTGCCAGCGGCTCACACCCCGCTTACTCAGGAGGCTGAGATCTGAGGATCATGGTTGGAGGCCCAGCCTGGGCAGGAAGGTCCGTGAGACTCTCATCTCCAATGAACCACCAGAAAACCAAAAGTGGTGCTGTGGCTCAAGTGGCAGAGTGCCAGCCTTGAGTGAAAGAGCTCAGGGACAGCGCCCAGGCCCTGAGTTCAAGCTCCGCCACCACCAGCAACAACAACGAAGAAAGATCATAGGAGATGCCAGAGCCTCTAAGGCCTGGGCCTGGACTGCGCTCCCTGGCCTCTTTTCCGGGCTGTTCCTCCCACCCAGGTATCTCCCATAAAAACGGGCAGAATTTCCACGTGGAGATAATTACCTGCCTCAGACCGGACAACAAATCATTCAAGGCCCCAAATGCTATCCCTGCTCTTCTTTAACGGCCTGAGGGGAATCGCAGGTGGAGTGTCCAGTCCCCCCCCTCCTCTTCCTGGATGTGAGGGTTGGAAGTTGTTCACATTCAACATAGGAAGAAATTCCCCAGCCTAAGTGAATATAAGCCTTCACATTAAATAGTTTAACCTTTGTGGGGTTTTGTTGTTGTTGTTTAGTTTTGTTGTTATTGCTGTTTTAGCCAGCCATGGGTCTTGAACTTAGGGTCCTGGGCGCTGTCCCTGAGCTCTTTCACTCAAGGCTGGTGCTCTACCACTTGAACCACACAGCTCCATTTCCAGCTTCTTTTGGGTGGTTCATGGGTGCTAAGAGTCTCACAGACTTTCCTGCCCAGGCTGGCTTTGAACCGTGATCCTCTGGATCTCAGCCTCCTGAGTCGCTGGGATGACAGGTGTGAGCCACAGGGCCTGGCTGATTTGTGTTTGTGTGTGGGGGGTTTAGGTTTTTTGTTTGTTTGTTTGTTTGATCTCATTCTGCCCGCGTGTGAGCAGACCCCTGCATGAGTTTAACCCCCCTGCCCCCTACACAGCCCCTCTGGGGCCCCAGGGCCCCCTCCCCTCCCCGCCACCCTTCCCAGAGAATCCCACCGGACCTCCCTCTTGGCAGAGCTGCAACCGGAAGTGGGACCTCATAATTGGGGCCTCCATCCCCTGACTGTCTCATTAGCAGCTGCTAATGGCTGGCGTGTTAACGACCCAATTAGGGTTCTAATGGGCCCGTCCTGGGTGTTCAGAGGGAAGGGAATCGCTGGAGAGGAGCCTGAAGCCCCACGCCCAGCAGCAGACGCCCACTGCCATCTCTAACCGACCCCCATCTCAAACTGCACCGCCCCCAGTCTGAATTAGCTGGGGCCCAGACTCGGGGGGGGGGGAGGCCTGGGGGACGGAGGCCTGGGGGACGGAGGCCTCGGAAGGGAGGCCGCCATCTTCCTCCTCTCCCCGCTGTAGAGAGCGTTTGGGGTGTGGAAGGTTCAGAGTTCAGGACAGCGTGGTGCTGGTGCCCAGCGCTCAGTCCTCCTGCAGTTCAGGGGGGCGCTCTGGGGGTGGGGGCCGGGTGAGCCCTGGAGCGGCAGGATCATCCTGAGCCCCGGCTGGGGGTCCAGGGTCTGCTTTCCCAGGGGAGCTGGAAGAGTCATCAGAGGATTCTTCCTAACTAGCCCATGGGGGGGGGGGGGGGGACGCGAGGTTCTGGCCTCGGACCATGGCCGAACCGCTCTGCCCTTCCACCCTTCCTGAGCTTAAGGCTCCACTCATACTCGGGCATGAGTTGAGTGCAGATGAAACCATCATACTCAGATGTGCATGCAAATGAACTCTTCATACCAGGTAGCGTGCCTGCCTGTGAACTCTTCATACTCAGGTAGTGTGCATGCAAATGAACTCTGCATACTCAGGTAATGTGCATGCAAATGA
>NW_012267297.1:1155322-1158584 GCF_000151885.1 Dipodomys ordii | reverse complement strand
TGCAAATGAACTCTGCATACTCAGGTAACGTGCATGCAAATGAACTCTGCATGCTCAGGTAACGTGCATGCAAATGAACTCTGCATACTCAGGTAGCATGTATGTAAATGAGTCCTTTATACTTGGATAGCATTATATAAATGAACTCTGCATACTCAGGTAACGTGCATGCAAATGAACCCTTCATTCTCAGGTAGTGTGCATGCAAATGAACTTTTCATCCTCGGATAGCAATATGCAAATGAGCTCTCATACTCTGGTAGCATGCATGCAAATGAACTCTTCATACTTAGGTAGCATTATGCAAATGAACTCTTCATACTTAGGTAGCATTATGCAAATGAACTCTTCATACTTAGTAGCATTATGCAAATGAACTCTTCATACTTAGGTAGCATTATGCAAATGAACTCTTCATGCTCGGGTAGCACTATGCAAACGAACTCTTCATACTTGAGTAGCGTGAATGCAAATGAGCTCGGCCACCTGACAGCTACCTGTCTTTTCAGACACCCCACAGATCCTGCAGACCCCAGCTTCACACTCAAACCTTGATCCGGCCTCTGGGTGCACAAGGGAGCAAACCCCATCCCACAGAAAGACTGAGTCTCCCGCCCCCCTCACCACCTCCACCCTGCTTCCTCTGGAAACTAATCCACGGGACAGTGCTGGAGACCCGGGCTGCCGGGAACCTGCCCGCAGGCCTCAGCTTTTACCTCACAGACCATAACGTGAGGCCAGGCGCCGGTGCTCACGCCTGCCATCCCAGCTACTCAGGAGGCTGAGATCTGAGGATCAAGGTTCAATGTGGGCACCAAAATAATAATAATAATGGTGAGCAGACTACTGCACCCAGGAAGCTCAAGGAGGAACTTTGGGCGGGAGCGATGGTGGAGGTCAGGGGCGGGGCGATGGTGGAGGTCAGGGGCGGGGCGATGGTGGAGGTCAGGGGCGGCAGCCAGGCCCACAGAGAAGCTGGCGCGGGCCAGGGCTGGTCGCTGGTGGATTTCTCAGCTGGACCCCAGCTCTCCTTCCCTGGTGTCGCCCTGAAAATGATGTGACATCACCCGCCAAAAGGTGGTTAGGTCTACTAATCAGTGGGTGTGGAAAAGGGGGATTATCCAGACAAGACTCACCTGCCCATAGGAAGGCATGCATGTGTGTGTGTGTGTGTGTGCGCGTGTGCATGCGTGTGTGCATGTGTGCCAGACCTGGGACTATGAACTCTAACTCTGGGCCTGGGCGCTGTCCCTGAGCTCTTTCACTCAAGGCTGGCGCTCTACCACTTGAGCCACAGCGCCACTTCCGGTTTTCTGGTGGTTCCTTGGAGATCAGAGTCTCACGGACTTTCCTGCCCGGGGTTGGCCTCCAACTGTGATCCTCCCATCTCAGCCTCCTGAGCAGCTGGGATGGCAGATGTGTTGAACACAGAGAACGCGGTTGGTCTCTGCAGCTTCTCTCCTGGCCGCTTGCTGCATTACTGGGTGTTTGAGTCCACGAGGGAGGACGGGGGGGGGCTCCCCGTGTTTTTGCAGACACCCACTTTGGTGGGACAAGGCTTTCCTCACTGGAGGGATTCTACAAAGACATGTCCTGGGATTGTTTTTTTTCTTCTCATTAAACAACTATGAAGAATACACCCCCAAAAAAAATCATCAGACCCCCCCCAAGGCAGAAAACAGCTGCTGGGAGCCGGCTTCCCTGGCCCCAGCTCTTCTCCCGCACCTGAGCCTGGGTGACAAAGAAATACGCGTCAGCCTGCGCCCCGCACAATTCAGCTGAGAACTTGGCGCCCAAGCCGTGGCTGCGCAGCCCCCTGGAGAGAGGAGCGATCACTGATCGATTGATCGATAGATCGTGGAGAGAGGGAGGGAGGGAGGGACAAACTTGGGAAGTGCTGCCTCCCTCCCCTCCCCTCCCCCTCCCTGCCAGGAAATCAGTTATGCTCCAAATCAGTAGTTATGCTCCAAAGGCCTGATAGCAAGCCGGGCGCCAGCGCTCACACCTGTAATCCCAGCGACTCAGGAGGCTGAGAGCTAAGGATGGAGGTTCAAAGCCAGCCTGGGCAGGAAAGTCCATGAGACTCTGATCTCCAATGAACCACCAGAAAACTGAAAGTGGCCCAGTGGCTCAAAGTGGTAGAGCACCAGCCGTGAGTGGAAGAGCTCAGGGACAGCGCCCAGGCCCTGAGTTCAAGTCCCAGGACCGACAAAAATTTAAACAGACGTGTTTCTGGTGGAGAGATGAGCAACGTTAGAGGCCTGGAAAAGGAAAAGGAGAGGGGGGGAGGGGAGAGCGAGCGTGCTCACCGGCTTCCACAGATCTCATTGTTCACGAAGGCCCTGCTGGACAACGGAACGTTCCAGAATCGAGGTCCCCGCTGCACCCTCGCCGGGAGGAAGGAGGGAGCAGACGTGGCTGGTGGTGGAAGGGCCTGCACCACTGCGGCCTGGGGGGCAGGGGGACCCCGACGCCCCACGTCCCACACCGCCTTGTCACGTGGGTTCCTTTGCTGTTCCTGTCTGTCTGTCTGTCTAGTTTTCAAGTTGGGCTGCAGGGCTTTGTTGGTGGCCGTTCTGAGCAGGTGTGCCCAGCCCCGGGCCGTGTGTGTGTGTGTGTGTGTGTGTGTCTGTCTGTCTGTCTGTCTGTCTGTCCTCATCTTTGAGTTGCTCTCCATGAATTCCTTTTTCTGCCTGTCCTACGCGCCAATGCTGAACCCCCCCACGCACCCCCACTTTTGATTGTTTTTCTCCTTATTTATTATGACCTCATCATGAGCTCAGGGGACGTCACACTCGCGCTCTTGTTCAAATGAACGTCATTTCCCTGCGGCTTCGGGAAAAACAGAACCAAACACAAAGACTGCTGCAGGCGGCGGCCCGCGTGGCCACGCTGTGCGGGTCACGCGTGGCTCTCTGGTCTCCTGGCTGTGGTGGCCGTTGGGGGGGTGTGGGTGCGCTTGTGTTCTTTCTGTTTGTCTGGGCGTGGGCTCAGCATCTCTCACTCCAACGGTCATGTGACCCGGCGTCCGTGCGTCCGTCCTGGGCCGCCTGAGTCCAGCGCGCTGGTCAGTAACGGTCCACAGCGGAATGGCGGAGAAAACGCGTCCAAAATGTGTTCTGACCATAGTGTGCGCTCAGGACGGCGTGCGCGTGAACAGAGAAGGCCGCATGTGGAGTTTTAGAATCGCCAGCTTCCAAGCTGGTACCAGTGCTCAGGCCCGCGGTTCTCCCCCCCCTCCCCCTCCCCCTCCCCCTCCCCC
>NW_012267297.1:1152781-1155002 GCF_000151885.1 Dipodomys ordii | reverse complement strand
CTTTCCCTCCCCCTCCCTCTCCTCCTCCCCTTCTTCTTCCTCCTCTCCCTCCTCCTCCTCCCTCTCTTCTTCCTCCTCTACCTCCTCCTCCTCTTCCTCTTCTTCCCCCTCCTCCTCTTCCTCCTTCCCCTCCTCCTTCCTCTTCCTCTTTCTCCTCCTCCTCCTCCTCCTCCTCCTCCTCCTCTTCCTCCCCTTCTTCTTCTTCCTCCTCCTCTTGGAACTGAACTCTGGGTCTGGGCGCTGTCCCTCAGCTCTTCTGTTCAAGGTTGGCGCTCTACCACTTGAGCCACAGCGCCGCTTCCGGCTTTTTCTGCTTCTGTGGTGCTGGGGATTCGAACCCAGGGCCTCACGCATGCGAGGCGAGTGCTCCACCACCGAGCCACCTGCCCAGCCCTCATTATTGTTTTTAGTGATGCTCTCTTCCCAACTTCTCCTTCCTGTCCTTGTTTTTGTTTTTCTTTCCAGAAGCTTCTTCTGCTCTGCCCGTGGGTTTTCTGGGATGGTCACGTGATGCGTGTGTCTTCTTCCCTTCTGCTCTTTGGCCTTTGTTTTGGGGTGGTTTCTGCGGCGCGCCCTGGCCGTCTCCAAGTCTCACGTCCCTGTGGTCAGGGGCGGGCCTGGCCGAGTCTCCCACCCAAGCCCGGACTCCTGACCCACGCCAGCCTGAGTCCACGCCGTCCTGACCCATGCCAGCCTGAGTCCACGCCAGCCTGACCCACGCCGGCCTGAGTCCACGCCGTCCTGACCCACGCCGGCCTGAGTCCACGCCGTCCTGACCCACGCCGGCCTGAGTCCACGCCGTCCTGACCCACGCCGGCCTGACCCACGCCGGCCTGAGTCCACGCCGTCCTGACCCACGCCGGCCTGAGTCCACGCCAGCCTGAGTCCACGCCGTCCTGACCCACGCCGGCCTGACCCACGCCAGCCTGAGTCCACGCCAGCCTGACCCACGCCAGCCTGAGTCCACGCCAGCCTGAGTCCACGCCAGCCTGAGTCCACGCCGTCCTGACCCACGCCAGCCTGAGTCCCCGCCAGCCTGCCCCACGCCAGCCTGAGTCCACGCCATCCTGACCCACGCCGGCCTGAGTCCATGCCGTCCCGACTTCTGCCAGGCGGGAGGGCGGCGGCCCCCGGGGACGGGGCTTTCTGTCCTTGCTGTTTGTAGGGCCAAGGCCAGGATTTGAACTCCATCCCGACACTCCAGCCGGCGCTTTACCTGCTGAGCCATGCCTCCCGCCCCAGGGGCTGGTCATTCTGTTTTTCCTTTTCTTTCTTCTTGTGTCTTCTTATCAAGACAATCAGCATCCGACCAGTGGTGTCTGGAAGTGGCCTTTGGAAAGCAAATTGAACCTCAGAAAGATTAAGCCAGCTTGCGCCCACAGCTCACGCCTGTCACCCCAGCGACTCAGGAGGCTGAGATCTAAGGATCGTGGTTCAAAGCCAGCCCAAGTAGAAAAGTCCGTGAGACTCTAATCTCCAATGAACCACCAGAAAACTGGAAGTGGCGCTGTGGTTCAAGTGGCAGAGCACCAGCCTTGAAGAGCTCAGGGACGGCACCCAGGCCCCGAGTTCAAGTCAGGCAGGACCGGTGCACACACACAAGCTGATTCGTGTTTCCCATTTCACTGATTCGTGAAAAGTGAATTGTTGCAGAGAAAGGAGGCCAGCACAGCGGAGGCCTGCAGAGGAGGCTGGCAGAGGAGGCCTGCAGAGAGGCCAGCAGAGGAGGCCAGCACAGAGGAGGCCAACAGAGGAGGCCAGCACAGAGGAGGCCAACAGAGGAGGCCAGCACAGAGGAGGCCAGCTCAGAGGAGGCCAGCACAGAGGAGGCCTGCAGAGAGGCCAGCAGAGGATGTCAACACAGAGGAGGCTAGCAGAGGAGGCTGGCTCAGAGGAGGCCAGCTCAGAGGAGGCCAGCTCAGAGGAGGCCAGCACAGAGGAGGCCAGCACAGAGGAAGTCAGCAGAGATGAGGCCAGCAGAGGAGGCCGGCTCAGAGGAGGCCGGCTGAAAGTTTTGGGCCAAGCCAAGTAGGAGGCAGAGGAAGGCAGTGAGACCAGGTGTGGGGTGCACCAACTGTCAGAACTTTCTGGAAGAGGACTGGGGGGAGCAGGGCAGCTGGGTTCAGGTGGGAATTAACAGCTTTCTTCTAGACATTAACAAATTTACATGGCTCTGAGGAAGGCTGAGAAATGGAGGCTGGGGGCCCCGGGGGAGGAGGCC
>NW_012267297.1:1137488-1152242 GCF_000151885.1 Dipodomys ordii | reverse complement strand
GAGCCTCAGTCTAGAAGGGGGATGGAGGAGAGGAGGGGAGGGGGACAGGGAGGGGGACAGGAAGGGGGGTCAGGGAGGATAGGGAGGGAGAGGACAGAGAGGATGAGGAGGGAAGAAGGGAGGGAGTAGAGAGAGGACAGAGGGGAAGGGGAGGAGAATGGGGAGGACGAGGAGGGGGTCAGGGAGTACAGAGAATACAGCCAGCACAGAGAGGTGCAGAAGTTTTTATTCAGATGCGGCCTCACCGGCCCGGCCTCCTGGCCACAGCTTCCCGTGGAAGGACTCCGGAGGACGGCTGTGAACCAAGATCACTTCACAGCCAGCAGGCCTCAGACAAGCCAGGCATCCAGGGGTCAGCACAGCCCAGAAAGACAGGGGCTCACGCCTGTCATCCCTGCCATTCAGGAGGCTGAGATCTAAGGGTTGAGGATCAAAGCCAGCCTGGGCAGGAAAGTCTGTGAGACTCTGATCTCCCATGAACCACCAGAAAACCAGACGTGGTGCTGTGGCTCAAGTGATAGAGCACCAGCCTTCCGTGAAAAAGAGCTCAAGGAAGAGTGCCCAGGCCCAGAGTTCAAGGCCCAAGACTGGCACAAAAAGAAAAAGAAAAAATTACTCACTTCCTCAGAGCCTGGCAGCTTGTGGCCGACTCTCCCCACAGTGGAAATCTACTGGGAATTAACAGTCACTCAATAAATAAATAAATATCTTTTAGAAAAGGGAACAGGAGGCTCAGAAGAGTTCAAAGTCTGTTCCTGTGTTCGCGCGGCGTCGTTATTCATGCTAATCTGTCCTTCCTGACTGCGTGCCGTGCCTCAGTCGCCCAAAAAAAGAAAAAAAACTGCTAACAGAAAAGAAAAATCGCTTATGTGAAGCCATCTAATTTTTTTCCAAAAATAGGATGGCAATTTCGATGCAGCCGATGATGTCAGTACAGAAGAAAAAAAAAAAAAAAACCTCCAGCTCAGCGCACAGTGCTCCTCGGGCCCAGACCGGACACCGTGTGCCAAGTCCAGACCCACGGGCAGTGCAGATGAGCAGTGGACCGACCCCGGCCTCCGCGTGGCCGGTAACCATGACAACCACGCCTTCCAGCCGGCCCCGGGAGATGCTGTGCGGCCTGCATCCACCCTCTGCACCTCAGCCGCTTCTCTGAGAAACACGTGTGACGTCTGACTCCATATGGTTCTGGGATTCTTCAGAATAGACAGGCTTTCTCAGTGACCCGGGCTCAGACACCTTCTGACAGCCACAGGCTCCCCATACTGTTAACACCACGTGGAGTTCTAGTTGTGACTTTCCCAGTCCTTTGTTGTGGTAGGACGTGAGTGCAGGGATCGACGGGCCTCCACCCTGGGCCTCCATCCTTGGGCCTCCGCCCTGGGTCTCCACTCACCACCCAACCCCACCCCGCCGGGGATCCCTCCAAAAGCGGACTGCCTTCGACCCTGGGCAGGAAACCTGTGAGACTGATCTCCAGTGAACCACCCAAAGAAACAGACTTGGAGCTCAGAGACAGTTCCCAGGCCCTGAGTTCAAGCCCCACGAAAAAAGAAGAGAAGAGGGGCATCTATTTGAGAAAGGAGCACTGGGGGGTCGATCAGAGGTCCAGGTGGGGGGCCGGGCCGCAGAGGGGTGCAGTATTCAGGGGTGAATGGGTTGCAATCCCCTGGTCTGGACTTGTGTTTCCACCCCATCATGTCCTGAGCTGGCCACCAGGGGGCAGCGTGGTCACACCTCAGGGATGTGGCAGGGCCCAGCTCCCTCCAAGGGGCAGACCAGGCCAGGGGACAGGGAGGGGAAACTGAGGCCCGGAATTCTTCTGGCTTTAGGAAACTGGTGGCATGTGGGGTTGTGTAGCCCTGGGTTCCTGGCTGTTCCGGGCATGTGGGGTGACCCCACATGGGCCTGGCTGGGAACCCCACCTTGCCTAGGCCCCCCACACCATCAGCTCAGAAAAACAATAATAATAAAAAACCAGGGCTGGGCAGGTGGCTCAGTGGTAGAGCACTCGCCTAGCATGCAGGAAGCCCTGGATTCAATTCCTCAATCCCACATACACAGAAAAAGCCAGAAGTGGTGCTGTGGCTCAAGTGGTAGAGCGCTAGTCTGGAGCAAAAGAAGCTCAGGGACAGCGCCCAGGCCCTGAGTTCAAGCCCCAGGACTGGGAAAAAACTAAGAGATGTCCAAGTGCTCAGCTATTCAGTAGAGACCAAAAGTGAGCAAGACCCCATGTCAGCAAACAAGCTGGGACCAGGTCTCCCCACTTCTGTGGGCCCCTGAGAGGACATCGAACCGATGTCCCCCACGTTTGTGGACAGGTCCTGATCTCCGTCCCGGCCAGCAGCGGCTGAGACCGCACTGGGCCGCGCATTTAGCTCGCGTGGACCGAACGTTGCTCTTTTCCACAAAGGTGATCGGGCTGACACCCGTCCCTCCTCATCCATTAGCTTAATAGATCCCATCTTGTATTTATTTATGTATGGTAGAAAGAAAGCAGTCACACGGGGCGAAGGGCGTTGGAATCTGTTTTATCTTCCACCGAGTTATCAACACTTTTTGTATCAAAATATTTACAATGATGGCTGCTGGGAACAAGCCGGTGCGCACAGCACAAAGAAGAAAACCCTGCAAGAGCCATGCAGATTACATGAGACGTAAATGTCATGGGGGGGGGGGGGTTAGAAAGCAAGGGAAGTCGCTGTGATTGTCACCTCGGCCTGGACAGCACCTTAAAGGCGTCTTGGGGGTCCCTCGGCCGGCCTGGCCTGCAACTCTCCCTTAGCCACAGTGAACACAGAGGAACAGACCCTTTACATAAATACCAGCAATGATAGCATAGTAATCCCACCCCCCCCCCAAGAGAAAGGCCCACGCGCAAATGTACATAGAGGAGCAGAAGAAAGTACGCCAGAACCAGTTTGGACTTCTCCCCAGGGTCGATCTGCAGACATGGCTGAAAGAGTCTGAGACGGGCTGGTGGGGGGGGGGGCAGAGCCCCGGCCAGAGAGCCTGGAATCCAGCGCCTCCTATTTCTAAATCCTCCGTGGAAAATCTCAGGCGGCCACAGACACCCCAACGGGTGTTCTGTCTGGGGGCGCCAAGTGTGTTCGCTTTATTTCAGAACAAGAAAACATCTGCCCGTCACCTGCGATTCTATTCACCGCAAGAGTCTCCCTTCCCTTCCTGGAGAGCGGGGTGCCCGGTCCCCACCATTGGCTACCATTAGTGTGCTTAATACGCCGCCACCCCGCCCCAGCCCAGAGCTTGTGTTTTGGGGTGTGTGTATGTGTGTGTGTGTGTGTGTGTGTGTTTGTGAATCAGGCCTCATCTGGAAGGCAGGATGGTCGGGACATCTCACAGGTGCCCAAAGGGCTACCTTGCCCTTTGGTCACCACCAGACCAAGTGGGCAGCAGGAAAACCCCATGAGGGTCAGCTGAAGGGGTGGAGGGTCTAACCTGGGCTCCACCCCTCTCCAGGGCCTTCCAGGACGCCCTTCCTCCGCTTTGTCCCTCCACCGTGGGGCTATGTGGGCCCGGATATCTGTCCATGTCCGGGCAGTAACTCACCAGGCCAGCTCCCCCCACCGTGAGCCCCCCGTGGGGGGCAGGGGACTTCCAGGCCACACAGGGTGGGATGCAGGGCGGGGCTGCTCTCGGCTGGATTGATCCCCCTGCCTGGAGGTGGGTGGGGGACCCGGTGTGGCATCCAGGGCTCGCCCGGGTGGTGTCACCGAGGCCACGCACGCCTCATGGCCAAGGGCAGGCCCGTCTGGCCCACACCTGGCCCTGGCAGTGCCATCCTCCTGAGAGCAAGCGGCTGACGGGACCCCCCTCGGCCTGTTTCCTCGTGTGTGCGTGTGTTTACATGTGTGCATGTGCGTGTGTGCATGTGTGTATGTGTGTTGCGTGTGCACATGTGTTTGTGTGTGCATGCATGTGCATGTGTTGCACGTGTGCGTGTGTTTATGTGTGTGCATGTGTGCATGTGTGTGTCCGTCTTCCCGCCCTGCGGCTCGCGTCCCTCCTCCCGCATCCAAGGCTCGGGCCTCCCCACCCCCTCCCCGGCCCACGCACACGCGCGTGCGCACGGGGTCGGCCTCACTTCTTCCTCAGGACCAGGTAGAGGATGCCGATGACCAGGCTGAAGCAGAAGCAGATCCAGGTGAGGATGAAGCAGTAGCCGTGGTGTGTGGACGTGTCGAAGTGCACGTTGCTGTTGGCGTAGTGGTGGGTGTAGATGGACACGCCGACCAGGATGCACAGCCCTGCGGGACGGGGCGCGTGGGGTCAGGCGCGCTCAACACCCCAGCCCCAGGCCCGGGATGCCGGCTGACAGCCCCCCAGAGCCATGCCCCCGATGTCGGCCCACCAGCTGCGGGCGGCCCCGGGCGGGGATACTCACAGCACACCAGCATGGTGGCCCCGGAGAGGAAGAAGCGGTTCCCCTTCTCCATAGTGAAGAGCTGGAACACGAAGACCACCAGGGAGATGACGGAGAAGATGATGGACAGGATCATGAAGGCCTGCACAGCCTTGAGGGCGTCTGCGGACACGGGAAGAGCCGCGTCAGACCACGCCCATGGGTGTGGCCACGCCCACGGCGGGCGGGGCTCCATCCCCATTGGGGCTGCTCCGTGGCTCTGCCCCCTGTGGGCGGGGACTGACTCTATCCCTGCTATTTCTCATGGCCACGCCCACCATGGGCAAGGATTGGTCTCTATTGGGATTGATCTGGGGCCATGCCTCTGTGGGCGGGGACTGGCCTCTTCTGGGGCTGGCCCGGGGCCACACCCACTATGGACAAGGATTAATGTCTATTGGGGACTGGCCACGCCCTCTGAAGACTGGGATTGGTCTCTATTGGGGGCTGGTCCAGAGCCACGCCCCACTGAGAACAGGGATTGGTCTCTATTGAGGGCAGGGACAGGGCCACGCCCCTGAGAACAGGGATTGGCCTCTAGTGGGGCAGGTCCAGGGCCACGCCCCCTGAGGACAGGGATTGGCCTCTACTGGAGGTCCAGGGCCACGCCCCCTGAGGACAGGGATTGGTCATTATTGGGGCAGGGCCAGGGCCACGCCCCCTGAGGACGGGGATTGGTCTCTATTGGGGCAGGGCTGGCCACGCCCCCTGAGGACAGTGATTGGTCTCTATTGGGGCAGGGCCAGGGCCACGCCCCCTGAGGACAGGGATTGGTCTCTATTGGGGCAGGACTGGCCACGCCCCCTGAGGACAGTGATTAGTCTCTATTGGGGCAGGGCTGGCCACGCCCCCTGAGGACGGGGATTGGTCTCTATTGGGGCAGGGCTGGCCACGCCCCGCACGCACCTTGGTCGCCGTAGGTCAGCCCGCTGCTGCAGTCCCCACCGGTGCAGTTCCGCCAGAGGCCCACGGAGGCGTTCACGTGGTCAGACACCACCCAGACCTGGCGGAGGGCAGAGGGCGGATGGCGGAGGTCACCTCGAGGGAGGTGATCCTCACTGAGGACCGCAGGTCGAAGCCCACCGGGGCAGCCAAGGCTGTGGGAGACCCTGATCCCCAGTGAACCCCAAAGCCGGAAGGGGCGCTGCGGCTCAAGCAGTAGAGCGCCCGCCCAGGACAGCGCCGGGGCCCCGAGTTCAAGACCCACCACCGACTCCCAGGTGAAGGAAACAACTCCACCAAGTTAGGGTGGACCAAAGGGGTCAGCAGGGCCCGGCGTGGAGCAGCCAGCCTGACCTTCCTGAGCACGATCGGAGCAAACTGGACGCTTCCACTAACAAACAACAACAAACGACCACCGGAGGAAGTGGCGCCGGGGCCCGGGGACAGCAGAGCCCGGTTGCCATCTGGCTGCACACCTCTGGCCCTGTCCCCACCATATTCAGGGCTCCACGCTTGAATCTGGGGGGCCTGACCACCAGAAGATCCATCCAGCCCCCTCTACCTCCCCTGTCACTGAGATCCAGGAGGGCTCAGCCCGGCCCGGTTCCCGCTGTCCATTCCTCCCAGTCCCTCGACCACCCTGCGGGCACTGAAGTCAACCCACCCTCCTCCCCCACCTCCACCTCAGCATCCACACCAGGGCTCCACACTGGAGGCCCGGACTCACGTTGGCGATGGTGGAGACAAACAGCATGATGAGGCAGGCATTGTGCACCACGAAGATACTGGCCAGGAGCACCAACATCTTGGCCTTCCTGTGGACAAGTGAGCCAAGAGAAGTTTCTGGAAAGAACGGAGGAGGAGAGGAGAAGAAAAGGTTAACATCAGATTTAGTGGGACGGCTCCGCTTCCCCACCTCTGAGGTCTCAGCCGAAATGAGAAGTTGCAATTAAAAAAAAAAAAAAGACAACAAAGTTCCACCTCCATCAGAAAATTCTGGAGACCTCTGTGTGCCTCTGTGCCCGTCCATCTTGATCAAATGCAATTCCCTCCCTTTCAGAACCAAGATTTATATACTCGCTCCTCTAATGTAACCCATCTCCCCCCAGCAGGAAAAGATTTTTAAAAAGAGGACATTTTTCCCGCCCCCCCCAAAAAAAGTGGCTAAACTGGGCGTCCGACACTGCTAGTTTCATAATCAAGGTGTGCAAGCCCAGAGTTGGTTAGGAAAGTGTCTGATTTCATATCCATTGTGACACGCGTACGCCATCCAAAACACAAATCAAGTTCTATCCACGCGCCAGTGGCTCACACCTGTCATCCCAGCCACCAGGAGGCTGACATCTGAGGATCGCAGTTCAAAGCCAGCCTGGGCAGGAAAGTCCATGAGACTCCCATCTCCAGTAAGCCACCAGAAAACCAGTAGAGCTGTGGCTCAAGTGGTAGAGTGACAGCCTTGAGCTGAAGAGCTGAGGGACAGCGCCCAGGCCCTGAGTTTAAGCCCCACAACCAACAACAACAAAAACCTGCTATTCAGCAGTTGGGCAGCAGATCTCAGGGGAGAGAGATTATTCATAACCCTTGGTGTTCAGCAGCCATCAGGGGGCTGGGATGTAGCTCAGTGACAAAATGCTTGCCGAATGAGTGCAGTGTCCTGGGTTCGAGCTCCAGGACAAGAAAGAAAGGAAAGAAGAAGGAATGAAGGAAAGGAGGGAGGGAGGGACAACAAAAATGCACTTCCTGCTAGACATGCAAATTCTAGCACCATCTAACTGCGCTAGATAGACTGCAGGTTCCTGTGTTACGTCCACAGTGGTCTGCGTTTCATGCCTGGGTGTTTGGTGTTTTGGTTATTTTGGTTTTGCACTAGTTACTGGGATTTGAACTCGGGAGTTGGGGGAGCCTGGGCCCTGGGCCTGCGGAGCTCTGGTGCTCAAGGCTGGCGCTCGAGCACTTGAGCCACAGCTCCACTGCGGGCTTTGGGGTGGTTCATTGGAGGCGAGTCTCCAATCGGCCGGTGTCCTGGTCCCTACTACAAGGGGGGCCCAGCCCCCCCCAGCTCCCATAGGCCAGAAACAGAGGCTGCGCCGTGCACCCGGCTCTGGCTTTTCCCCACCCCGAGTCTGTCGGGCTATCTTCCAATCCCACGCGCTGGATGGCAGATGCTCAGCTCCTTCTCCATGTCCAGCCCCGTTTAGCGTCTCTGCGGTGGAGACCCCGCCACACAGCAGGGCGAGGGGTTATGTGCAGGCCCGCCAGGAAAACCACCCTCCCTTCTGTCCAGACATCATCTCTTCCCATGATCCTCTCTGCCACCCCCTCCTCTCCCTCCGCTGTCCAGCCATCAGGTTGTGTGTGCACACATCATCTCTACCACACGCATGCGCACACATGCACGTGGGCGTGCACACCAACACCGATGACCCGGAGCCAGGTCCCAACTGTCCACTGTGCACCTCGGACTCTAGGAACGTGACCGCTAAGCATAAAAGCTCCGCACACACGCGTCCCTCCTCCAGTCCCTGCCTACTGAGTGTGTTTTCAATCGGGTGCCTGGCCTCCTCCTCCAGGAAGCCCTCCCGGACTCCTACCAGAGGTCATGTCCCCCCTTCCCAGCCCACAGGCCCGACGTGGGCTGCTAGTGGACGGTGGCTGGACGGTTACATGTGGATGAGAGGCCCTCTCCCTCCCCCCCCCCAGAGGCCTGAGCTCCTGGACTGATCTCTGTTTGAGAATGAATGAATGAATGAATGAATGCACGGACGTAATTACAGAATCTGGGGACAGAAGGAGGACTTACTAAAAACACTCTCTGGGCCCAGTGGCACTGAGGTCTGCTCCTTTCGGGGGTCCCTGGGCCCACCTCCCAGCCGGCACCCCAGGCTTGCCCCACGCCTCCCAACCTCAAGATCGGTTTGCTGCTGCCGCTTCATTTCTCCAAGGGCTCGCACGGCACAGGGCCCCCTGTGTGTTGGTGGACAAGGTGGTGGACGGGAGCAGAAAGGCAAGTCACCAGCACCACCAGCAGCCCGGGCGGGAGGGTGAGGCCGGGATTAAAGGGGGGCGCATGCTGGTCAGACCATGGCCATGCCAGGGCTCCCGCCCAGAGGAGCAGCGGATGCAAAAAGAGCCACTGGCTTCCCTCGCCCTGGGCCAGGCAGACACACCCCACACCCCAAAAATGGCGGGAGGGGGGGTGAGGATGGAAAAGCATTGCTTATCTGGTGCTGGTGTGGACTTGCGCAGAGACTTGTGCAGACTTGGCCAGGTGAGGTTGGGAACGGGAGGGGGGAGGAGGAAGGGAGGAGGGAGGGGGGAGGGAGGGAGGGGACCAATAACTAGTACAGATCCAGACTTCCATAGTCGGCCTTGGGGCCCCAGAGAGGCGGTACTGGCTGCTAACAGTCTCTAGCACAGGTTCTGGGTTCAAATCCCACACCAGCTGCTTTGGCCTGCTCTTTCTTGGTCTGGGTGGTGTTTATTTACCCCTGGGCATTAGCAGGGCTGGCCCAGACCTGCCTCAGCACCGCCCTCGGCTCTCATGAGCTCTGAACGCTCTCCTGCACCCCAACCTCCCCCTCGGAAGGAGGCTGAGGCCAGGCGTCCCCCCCCCCCGCAAAGAGGGAGCTGGGGTTCCAGCCGGGGTTCCCTCTGACGTCAGCTCGGAAGAGGAGCCAGGGCCAGAGATCCTGGAGATAATGACTAAGTGCAGGGAGAAAATGGAGGCGTGGGCCGGCCTGCCGCACTGGGCGCCCCAGGTAAATTAGGGGGGGGCTGCAGCTCTGCTTGCTCTCTCCATGGGCTCCTAGGGGCTCCAGACCCTGAGCCCCGGCCAGGGTGAAGCCCCCAACTCCCCCCCAGAGAGAGCTCAGGCCATCTTCCTCCTCCTTCCCCCTTCCTCCCTCCCTCCCTTCTTCCTCCTCTTTCCTCTTTCCTCCTTCTTCCTTCCTTCCTTTCTTCCTCCCTTCCTTCCTTTCTTCCTCCTTTCCTTCCTTCCTTCCTCCTTTTCTCCCTTCTTTCCTTCCTTCCTCCTCCCTTCCTTCCTTCCTTCCTTCCTTTTTCCCTTCCTTCCTTCCTTCCTTCCTCCTTTCCTCCCTTCCCTCCTTCTTCCCTTCCTTCCTTCCTTCCTCCTTTCCTCCCTTCTTTCCTTCCTTCCTTTCTTCCTTCCTTTCTTTCCTCTTTCCTCCCTTCCTTCCTTCCTCCTTCCTCCTTCCTTCCTTCCTCCACTCCTCTTTCCTTCCTCCCTTCCTTCCTCCTTTCCTTCCTTCCTCCCCTCTTTCCTTCCTCCTTCCTTTCTTCTTTCCTTATTTTTTCTTCTTTCCTTCCTCCCTTCTTCTGTCCCTCCCTCCCTCCCTCCCTTGTGCTCTCTTTCTGTCTGTCTGTCTGTCTGTCTGTCTCTCTCTCTCTCTCTATTGTACCAGAATTTAAACTCAGAACCTCATTCTTGCAAGACAAGGCGTTTCACCGCTGGAACCGCGCGTCCGGCCCCAGCGGTGGATCTTTTCCCGCTCAGGACTCCGAGTCTGGGTGGCACCCGCCCCCTCGGGGCCGCCACCTCCGGCTGGCGCGTTCCACCCAGGGCTGACCCCGGACTGCGATCCTGCAGACCTCACATGCTCAACGCCCCCAGAGCTGAGTCGCCGGCCCATCTTCCCAGACGCCGCCCGGCTGGAGGCTGAGCGTCGAGGATCACGGTTCAAAGCCAGAAAACGGAAGCGCCAGCCTTGAACTGGTTTTCTGGCTCAGGGACTGCGCCCAGGCCCGGAGTTTGAGCCCCAGGACTGATGCTCGCTCCCAAAAAGAAAACTCAAGTTAACTCCTCACTGGATCTACCTGTGTGTTGGCCTCCGGGATGCCCAGATGGCAAGAACAATCTAGAAACCCCAGCCTCCGGGGCAGAAGGGAAAAGAGGAGGGGAGGAAGGGAGGAGGGAGGCTCGTGGTCTAAGGCTGCAGTTCAAAACTGGTGAAGGCCATGGCTGGGCCTTACATCCAGTTGCCGGGCTAAGCCGCCTCCGCCAGGCAGCGGGCCTCCCTCCTCCTCTCCCTCCTCGCCCTCCTCTCCCTCCTCCCTCTCTCGGATGGCTTCAGAGGACGGGCGTGGGCCCCAGGGACGGGCCACACCCCAAAAGGGCTGGTTAGAAGCCCGTGTTTCTGGTGTGGCTGTCTGCCCAGCTGAGAGTCTCCCTTGTGCTCTCTGGAGCAGTGTGAGCGCACACTCGTGTGAACCACACTCACAAAGAACTTGCGGATGCATCTGGAAGATGAAGCCCGGCTGGGCACGCGGCTCAGGGGGAGAACATTTGCCTAGCACACCCAAAGTCCTGGGTTCGAGTCCTCAGGACCACACAGAAAAAAAACAGACATGGCACTGTGGCTCAAGTGGTAGAGAGCCAGCCTCGTGTAAAAGCAGCTCAGGGACAGTGCCCAGGCCCCTAGTTCAAGTCCCAGGAAGCAAAGTGAAACACTTCAGGATGTAGCCAGCGACCTACGTGGCTTCAAAGACCCCCAAGTACTATTTCAGAGACGAGGGGCGGGGGGGCGGGGGGAGGGATAAAGCGCTGCTTCTCCAGCTCTACTCATCTGTGCTAATTAAACATGAAGCCAGGAGCTGGCCTTGTGGCACATGCCTGCAATCCCGGCCCTCCGGAGGCTGACGGAGGAGGCCTGTGGCTTTGGGGCTAGCCTGGGCTAGGCGTCAGGGTTTGCCGAGGACGCAATGACCACCAGGACAGATTCAATGCCCAGGCCGCCACAGTCCTGGGGGGGTACAGGGGCGTCCACCAGTTCTGCTCAGCATGGGGGACACAGAAGGCTAGTGCTGTCCAGCGGAGGGGCGGGCATGGACGCCTGGCCCCCACCCCAGGCCCTGACTCCCCTGGCCTGGGGTTTGTTAAGAGCTTGCCAGGTGCCCAGGCTGGGGTACAGATCCCAATCCTGCCGGTAGGAAGGGAAGGAACATACTCATTCATCCTCCCTGTGGAAGGGACGGAGGACAGGATGGACGGGTTTGTTCTGTGGCCCCCGGTGGGTCTGTGGGGTGGGGATGGGGGGGAGGAGGAAGCCGCTTGAACTTCTCCCCAGGGCCGCCAGGGAGCTCAGGCCCACTCCACCTGAGCTGGGAGGGGCTGCGTCTCGGGGTGACCCACAGGAGGGCCAGAGGTGGGGTCCAGCAGGAGGCAGATGGGGGGGGGTATGAAGACCACACCACCCTCCCTCCCCCACCCCCACCCTGGTCTCCTCCTGACCTCCTGTGGGAAATTAGGACACAAGCGGTCAACCGAGTCAAGGATTCCCAGCTCCGGGAGTTCCTTTCAGCCCTTGGGGGGAGGAGGGGGGGTTCTTGGCAGTGGGTGGGCTAAAGGGAGGGCTCAGAGCTTCTCCAGGGTTCTGGAATCCATGAGCCCCGCCCTCCCCTCCTGGACGCCACATCTGGCCAAGAACCGGAGCCCGGAATCCACACGGCGTCCACATCCTCCTGGTCCAGCCCTCCCACGTTTTATTCCAAGCCCCAGCTGCTCCCCCCCTTCCCGCCCTCCCTCCCTCCCTCTCCCCCCCCCAACTCTTTCCCGGTTTCCCCTAACGGTTTTCTTTAAACCAGCCAATCTCTTCCCTGCCTCCCTCCACGAGAAACGAGCCACATCTCTTCTGCAGGAGTGAATGGGAAGGGAGGGAAAGCCAGATGTTTCTCCACTAGCATTTCCTCCGCTCCCCCATGCCCCCCAAGCCCCCCCAAAACTCTGCCACCCACCCACCCTCAGGCAAAAGGCGGGATTGGCATGGTTTGCAGGGGACGGTACCCACCCTGGGCCCGGGGAGGCCGTTCCCTGCATAAAAACACTCGCTGTCCAAGTCCGCTCCAAAGTCCCCTCCGCCACCACCCAGCCACTGGGAGCCACAGCCCCGAGACCAGATGCCAGCCCTGGGGGCCCCCTGTCCCTCCATCCGTCCCCACCCCCCCAACCCAACCCTGCTCAGGACAGATCACCTCTCAGCTGCCTTTCCAGCTACAAGTTTCAAGGACTTAATTCTTTTGAGTCACAGGTAGGGAAGAAAAATAAATCAAAGCCAAGGAGAGAAAGAAGAAAAGAAAGAAGGGAGGGGAAGGCGTTGTTTTGAAGTCCTCAGACCCAAGTGCTCTCCCCCCGAAGGAGCGATCGCTCTCCTACCTGAGGCTGCGGAGGCCGGAGGCGCGGAGGCTGCAGTCTGGAGGCCCAGGGAACTCAGGGAGGGCCGGAGGCTGCAGCTCTGGGTTGTAGGGTGGCGGCGGACGGGAAGGGCTCCCCAGGCAGAGCTGCTGGCTGGGTGTGTGCGGGGCCGGCCCTTTCTCCCCGGGTTTTAAAGGAGCTTCTGTGAATCAGGCTGGCTTGAAAAAAAAAAAAAAGAGCAAGATTTGTTGGTGAGCTACGCCCTGTGGAGCTGGCGGCCGGCCGTGCACGGCGGCGGGGTGAGCGTGCACTACCCCCTCCCCGCCCCAGCCTGTGACTCACACCCACAGACCGCAGTGGAAAAGGGCGTGACACCCTGAGTAACAGGAGACACCAAAATAGATGTTTACCCAAGTCCCCCGTAGCCGTGACTGCAGGCAGCAGCCTCGGGTCAGGTTCCCGTCCCTAGAGGGAGCAGGAGAGCCCCCCCTGTATCCCATTCATTCAAACCCTGGTGACATGGGGTTGGCTCACGCCCATCACCCCAGAGACTCAGGGAGGCTGAGAGCTGAGGATCGCTGGTCAAGGCCAGCCCAGGCAGGAAAGGCCTTGAGACTCTGAGCTCCAAGAAACCACCAGAAAACCGGGAGTGGAGCTGTGGCTCAAGTGGTAGAGCGCCAGCCTTGAGTGAAAGAGCTCAGGGATGGCGCCCAGGCCCCGAGTTCAAGCCCCAGGACTGACAAAAACCAAACAAAAAACCTAGTTAATCAGCTAATCAGATGATTCTCCTTCCATGCTGCAGGTTACTGGATTTATTATCGTATTCATATTCATATTATTATTATTATTGTGTGTGTGTCAGTACTGGGGGTTGCAGATTACCGGATTTATTATCGTATTCATATTAATATTATTATTGTGTGTGTCAGTACTGGGGGTTGAACTCGAGGCTGGTGCTCAACCCCTTGAGTCACAGTTCCACTTCCTGCTTTTGGGTGGTTTCAGGAATGTGTCTCCCGGGCTGAGCTGGACCGGCCATCCTCACGGCTAAGATATCAGCTGAGAGGTCACAGGTGGGAGCCTTTTTTTAAAATTTCCTCCTATGTCTTGTTATTAGTTTCAATCAGCTGCAAGGGAGGGTCTGTTCTGATGTGTCCGATGATCCACTCACCCCTCCCGCCCTCCCTCCCTGCTCTCCCCCTTTCTGGACCATCTGGCCACTCACTCTCTATTCTCACACGGACCCAGAGGTCCAGCCCCGCCTGCCCCGCCTGCCCAGGGCCCTAGGAAGTGCCCTGAAGTCCCTGGCTGGCCGAGAACTTTGCCATCTGATCTCGTGATCATCTGCCTGGACTTTGCTCACACCTGAGGGCAGGGCCGGCCTGCTGGAGCCACGTCCCTCTGCTGTACACCCGCGTTCCCCAGATCCTGCAGGGCCGGCAGCCCGGGCCTCCCTCCAGGATGGCCACCGTGTGTGTGTGTGTGGGTGTGTGTGTGTGTGTACGCGCGCGCACGCTGTCCTAGGCCTGGAACTCAGGGCCTGGGCGCTGTCCCTCAGCTCTTCAGCTCAAGACTGGCGCTCTACTGGCGTTACTTCTGGTTTTCTGGTGGTTCATGGAAGATCAGAGTCTCAGGGACTCTCCTGCCCAGGCTGGCCTTGAGCTGCGATCCTCAGATCTCAGCCTCCTGAGTTGCTGGGATGGCAGGCGGGAGCCACCGGCGCCTGGCTGAGAATGTTTTCTCAACTGGGTGACAGGACAAACATACATCACACCGTCACGCAGGTGCGCACACACACACACACACACACACACACACACGAGTGAAAAGACCCAGCCTGCCCAAGACCCTGAGAACCAGACCGGATCTCTACAAACAGAACAGAGTTGAGATTTTTTTTTTCCATTAAAAACCATGATGACAGGAGGACTGCAGGAGTTCTCCCCCTCCCCCCTGTCCCTCCCCCTGCCCTGCCCCCTTCCCCTCTGCTCTCCCCCTCCCCCTCCCCTTCCCCTCCCTCTGGCACAGCCCAGGCCCCAGGAGGGGGTGCTATGGAGGGGTCATGAGGACCCCCACCCCTCTCTCAGTCCTCGGCTCTCCCCCACACACCCCTGCCCATCCCCACCCCACCCCCAGCCCAGGCTCTACCCGCCCGCCTGACAACTATGTGGTCTGGCTGCATTTTTTACAGAGAAACCTGGAGCCAGGCACCTGGGCGGAGAACAAATGGCCTCCCTCCCCC
>NW_012267297.1:1107114-1137315 GCF_000151885.1 Dipodomys ordii | reverse complement strand
CCCTCTCCCTTCCTCCCTCCCTCCCCCCTCCATCTCCCCCTCCCTCTCTCCCCCCCTCTCCCCCACAGCTGCCCCTGCCCAGAGACAAGCCAACTCTGGTTGGACAGAGGGAGGCCTTGGGGCCCAAGCTCCCATGGTCATCTCCTGCGTCTGGAGAGGGGGGAAGAATCGAGAGGAGAGTGCCCAGATCTCACACATGCACGCACACACGCTCACACACACACATAAATACACACACACATGCACACACATATGCATGCATGCACACACGCTCACACACACATAAATACACACACATATGCATGCATGCAGACACACACGCACAAAGTCACACACATGCTCACACGCATATACCGCCACATGCGCACGCACGCACACTCAGCGGGCCATATGTAAAGCCCACGTGCACGGTGCAAATACTTTTTAAAAGAAAAACACCAAGCCAGGCGCCCGTGGCTCTCGCCTGTCATCCCAGCCACTCAGGAGGCTGAGATCTGAGGATGGTTGCTCAAAGCCCACCCAGGTAGGAAAGTCTGTGAGACTCATATCTCTGACGAACCACCAGAAAACCAGAAGTGGGAGCTGTGGCTCAAGTGGTAGAGCACCCACCTGGAGTGAAAGAGCTCAGGGACAGCGCCCAGGCCCTGAGTTCAAGGCCCAGGTCCTGCCAAACAAACAAAAGTCATGTTAAGTGGGTGAAGCGTGAAACTTCACCAGGAGAGAGCGGGGAGAGTCACCACGCTGAAACTACACAGGCCTGTGCCACGCTGCGTGAGTGAGCTGAAACCCAGGCCGGTCATTCACCCACGCACACGCCTGAGGTCCCAGGCGGCCGGGAGGGAGGGAGGTGGGGGAGGAAGGCCCCATCAGGACCTCCCCAGCCCACCCTGAGCAACACCGGAGCCCAACGTGCTGATGACCCGGCCGTTTAGTCATGCACCCCACCCCGGGCTGGAGTTTCCACGCTGACCAGTGCCCACGTCCCTCCCAGCCAGATGAGATTTTCACAACCTCGGGGTGACCAGCTTCATTTATGGGGTTATGGGATTGCGAGAGGCAATAGCAGCGATGAGAATCACTAGCCTGGAGCCGCTACGCCTCCCTCCTCAGAGACGAGAAGACCGAGGTTCAAAGCCAGCCCGGGCATGAAAGGCTCATGAGGCTCCACGTCCAGCAACGTCCAGAGACAACAGCATGGCAGTACATGCCTGTAATGTCAGCGATCAGGGGGATGGAAAAGAATCGCAGTCCAGACTGGCCTGGACACAAAGTGAGATGAACACAAAGCAGGGCTGGAGGCGTGGCTCAAGCGGTAGAGGACATGCCTAGCAGGTGCAAGGCTGAGTTTGGTCCCTGGTACCATCAAATAAAAAAGGGGTGGGGGAACAAAAGTTATATCCTTCATTTGGAGGTGAAACTGGGGGCAAAGTTAGGGATTGGCCGAAGAGGATTGAATTGCTATCCCTCCACCCTCTGCTTGGGTGCTCTACCACTTGAACCATAGCTCCACTTCCAGCTTTTTGGTGGTTTACTGGAGGCCATCTTCCTGATACCAGCCAACACACGTGTGCACGCATGCACACCTGTACACCAGGTGTTACAGCTTCGGCCTCCATGGGAGGAGTCTCAGGGCCAGGGCTCACAGGTCTGTGTATCACAACACCAACCATGTTGTTTTTGTGGTTTGTGTGTGTGTGTGCACACACACACGCACGTGTGCATGCATTGGCCAATCTTGGGGCTTGAACTCCAGGCCTGGACGCTGTCCCTGCGATTTTGTGGCGCTCGACCTCTTGAGCCACAGCTCCATTTCTGTGTTTTCTTGGTAGTTTATTGGAGATAGGAGTCTCACAGACCTGTCTGGCCCCGCTGGCTTTGAACCGTGGTCCTCAGATCGCAGTCACAGACGTGAGGCGCTGACACACGTGTCTTACGTGCGAAAGGTTCTTCGTTTTGACTGTTTCTTTCTTTTCATTTTTATCGACAGAAAGCCGGGCGGGAACCTGATGTTTGACTAAAGCGCCACAGGTTCACCAGGGTGTGTGACCTGGATGTGAATCTTGGCTGGGTGGACCAGGCCACCATGGTACATTCTAGAAAAGAGCCAGTTCGGCAGCTGGCTGGCCAGTTGGCTGTCCGATCGCGGGGCCAGCCGGTCTCCTGACCGCCACGCCCTCCCGGTGTCTCTCAGATGACCCCATACAGAGTCGGTGACCGGTGAGGGTGTAGATGCCCTGAATCTGAGCCCCCTCACCCCCACCCCGCATCCTCTCCCCGCTGGAGATCACGGCCCCCAACTTGGTGTCCGGAACGCAACAGATCCTGGTCTATGGGGTGGCTGGCTGAACCCATGGCTGTCCCGGCCTTCCGTCCTTCTTGCTGCACACGGGGAGGGTAGCACCGAGGCCCCGACACGCGTGGCGTGGAGCTGCAGCAGTGCGGCCCAAGGGTTCGGGAGTCTTCTGGATGCCCCTACCCCAAGAATCTTCTAGAACATTACATTCCTCCTGATCTATGGGGGAAGGTGAGGGAGGGGTGGGCTCAGGATATCCCCTGGGGACCGCCCTGGAGTTGCGGGGGTCCCAGGAAGGTGATGAGATCAGCGGGGGGGGGGACCCGCTGGTGGCTCTGCAGTCACTTCTAGAAGGAGGCAGAAAGGAGTGTGGGGTGCGTGCCCCCACACGTCCGCTCTGTGTGATGGGACCGACCCGGGAGGAGCCGCCCCTCAAAGGGTCAGGAAGACTGGGGGACAGGGGGGCCAGGGGGAAACAAACTGAAGGGCCTTTACTGGATGCAGTGGCTCACGCCTGTCACCGCAGCTACTCAGGAGGCTGAGGTCTGAGGATCGAGGTCCAAAGCCAACTCCGGGGGTAGGAAAGTCCACGAGACTCTGAGCTCCAGTGAACCACCAGAAAACCGCAAGTGGCGCTGTGGCTCAAGTGGTTGAGCACCAGCCTTGAGAGAAAGCGCTCAGGGACAGCGCCCAGGCCCTGAGTTTAAGCCCCAGGACTGACCCCCTCCCCCCCAAAAAAGTGTCTGGCTTTGGTGTGGAGAGCTGACTGGTGGTAAGAGCCCGGGAAGAGCACTGGACCGTGGTGAGGAGCCAAACTCATTTACGGTGGGAGAGAACTGGGGGGGGGGGCCTCGGCCGGCCCTACCCCAGCCCCTTCCCTCCCTCTGCCCAGCATGGCTCCTATCTTCCCAGGAGGGGTGGGGGGGAAGAAGGGTGAGTCCCTGGGGCTTGTGGCCTGGAGGAGGGGGCCCTGGGGTGCCGCCCCTGAGAGGTGTGGCCTCTCCCTCCGCCAGCCTCCCCTCCACCAGCCTCCCCTGTGCGGGCCTCTCTCTGCCCGCGCCTACACTGAAGGCTTGCTCTTGTTCTGGCTTAGCCCGCCCTCTGGCCCCCCCTTCCCCCCCCCCCCGTGGATGAGGAAGGTTTTTCCACTTGGTTTTACAGCCAGGCCAGGCGTCTCGCGCTCTGCCTCCTCCTCCCACCCACCCCCATGCCCTCACATCTGGAGGAATGAGCGAGCGAGGCCCACATCTGGAGGTCATTCTCCCCAGGAAGACGTCTGTCTGCCCACATTCTTGTCTTTGAAACCCGAGGCGCGCGGGCCCCTCTTTCTGGTGGGGCCTCGAGGGATGCTCCCTGCGCCCCGCCCGCGCCCCGACACTTGGCTTCTTCGTGGCTCTCTCTTCCTTTTAAGAATTTTTTATTTTCTTCAGCTCGTGTTTCACAGATTGAAGGCCCTAGACCTCACCACGAGCAAAACTAAAAACTACGAAAAACGAGCATTCGCGTTGAGGTGGAGTCCAATGAGGGGCCGGTGACCTTGAAGAAGACAAGGTCATCTGGGATCTGGGATGTGTGCACACGAGGCCCCGGGAGGAGGCTGGCGCGGGCTGTTTGCCCACCGCCTTCCAAACCAGGAAAGACTCCAGGCTACGGTTCCTAGATGCACCGCAGAGCAGAGAAAGGTAGAAGTTTCTGGAACTCAGGAGTTTGCCCACAACTCCAGGCTCTCGCCGAGTAGATGGCAGGTGGTGCAACTGGTGGTTCTGAAATGTGGGGAACATGAGAACCCCAACATTCTAATAGGACAGGGCCAATCTAGTACTGAGAGACCGCTTACATTCTCCTTCCTTCTGTCCTTCCTTCCTCTCTTTCCTTCCTTCCTTCCTTCCCTCTTTCCTTCCTTCTTTCCCTCCTTCCTTCCGACCTTCTTTTCTTCCTCCCCCCCAAACCCCCAGTGTTTGTTTACAGCTCAGGATCTCATACTTGCTCTACCACTGAGCTTTGCTTGGCACTGGTTATTTTTTTAGATAGAGTCTCGCTTCCTGCCCATACAGGCTCCAGGAACGTGATCCTCCTACTTTTCACTTCCCGCTGTAGCTAGGATGACAGGCGTGCGCCACCACACCCAGCTTTCTTCCACAGAGATGGAGTCCTGAGGGCTCTTGGGCCTGAACCCAGCATGACCCATGACCTCTTAAGCTCAACCTCCCGCAAGGCCAGCTGGACGCTGTGCCCAGCTGTGGATTGAGAAGGGGGGGGGCTCTCATGTAGACCCAGTCTAGCCTCTAACCTGGATTCTTCCCATCTCAGCCTCCCAAGTAGTTAGGACCACAAGCGTGAGCCATTGATGCCCAACTTAGCATGTTCGTGTCTACCAACCACCCGGAGGAGGTCTGCGCTGCTGGTCCTGAGAGAGACAACACGCACCACGCTGTCACGCGGTCTTGTGCGTGTACTCTGTCCACACCCCATGCCTGAGCCCCTCCCTGCCACAGTACCTTTGCCATCACTAAGGGCTCCAGGAAAGAGAAAACTCACTGATCAAGGCTGGCGCTCTACCACTTGAGCCACAGCACCGCTTCGGGTTTTCTGATGGTTTCTTGGAGATCGGAGAATCTCGGACCTTCCTGCCCGGGCTGGCTTTGAACTGCGATCCTCAGATCTCAGCCTCCTGAGGAGCTGGGGTGATGGGCGGGAGCCGGGGGGCTCATCGTTTTAGGGGAGCAGCTGACACTTCTGGAGTGGGCCTGGCTCCCACCCTGTGCCTGCAGAGACAAAGCCGGACCAGGCCTACCCAGGGGAATCTTCAACTTTGGTCTTTGAGGGGGTGTCTAAAAACCCCAGGAAAATGAACCCCAAGTCCACAACAACTCGCCTCCCATGATGCCCTCCAATGTGGGGTGCATTCCCCAGCCCCCCAGGAGGGGGGGAGATGGACAATCCTGAGCTGCACAGAGCTGGGCCGGCTCCCCCGCCCCGCCCCGCCCTGCCCAGCCCGAGGGAGGGGACCACGTGGGGCCTGGGCCCCATGAAGGCTCGCTTCACCCCAACCCTGCTGTCAGATGCTTTCTTCCTGAGTCAGCCTCATACCTCAGAGAGACAACGCCACGGGAGACACGATGCTGCCTTTGACCTTCAACCTGTTGCCCAGCTCCCAGCCAGGCCACCAGAGGAGGGCGAGCTGGGCAGCTCTCCAGGCTGGGTACCACCTGGGCCGAGTTGCCTAGCAACCACAGGGAGGGATGGAAACTAGGAGGAAGGCAGGGAGGAGACAGGGTGACAGGGGAGACCGGCGGGGGCTGGGGCACAAGGTTCAATAGGTCAAGGCTCCGAGGTGGCCAGGGTGTCCACGCACCCACTCTTCTGTCTTACTATCATTTCGTGTGCACTTGAGCTGGTTCCGGGGCTCGAACTCGGAGCCTGGGTGCCATGGCTGAGCCGTATCACTCAGGGCTGGTGCTCCACCATTTGAGCGACAGCTCCACATCTGGCTTTTGGGTAGATAATTGGACACAAGGGTCTTTCCCACCGAAACCACGATCCTCAGAACTCAGCCTCCAAAGCGGCTGGGATTACAGGCGTGAGCTACCACGGCCGTAGGTGTAGCGATATCACGTGGCATCTTCTGCATATTTTTGGTCCTCTACGGTCATTTCAAGCGACCACAGGCTTTTGTCTCCATCACCTGATGATCCCGCGGCTCTGCGGAACAAACCTTAAACTTTGGGGTTGAAGAGCTCCTGGATTCCCCCCCCCCCCCATTCCTTCCCGGGGCTGAGTTCTGTGTCTCCTCCACAGTCCTGGCTCTCTCATCCAAAACTGATCAGAGTCTAAACCAACGCCTCTCTCCTCTACAAAACCCCAACTGGCCCGTCTCTCTCTACACCTTTGGCAAAAGTGGCGGCCCCTCTCCCCCCTCCCGGGCTAGGGGTGCTGCTCACAGAGCCCCCACCATGGGCCTCTGGTGCACGTCACGCCCTCAGCTGGCATGTGAGCTCTCTTCTCTGCCGGGCGCCGTGGCTCACACCTGTCATCCCGGCTACTCAGGAGGTTGAGATCTGAGGATCGTGGTTCAAAGCCAGCCCGAGCAGGAAAGTCCATGAGCCTCTGATCTCCAGTGAACCACCAGAAAACCGGATATGGAGCTGTGGCTCCCATGTTGGAGTGCCAGCCTCAGACACAGTGTCTTAGGGACAGTGGAGGGAGGGGGGGGGACACGGCCATGGAGCTCAGGCCTGAGAGGCAGAGGGCAGACAAGAGCCTCCCCCGCCCCACCCCAAGAGGCCTCCCTGCCTCTGCCTGACCCCGAGCCTCGTCACCTGAGTCCTGGGTCAGGCAGAGCCCCGCCTGCCCGCCCCACCCTGCTGCAGCCCAGCCCGCCCCAGCCCTGCAGGGCTGCGGCCTCTGGCCCGGAACTCCTGCCCTCTGCACCCCAAACTGGACCTGTGTCCCCACACGTCACCGGCACGCCCCAGAGCCGGGCTGGACCTTGGCCCCGCCGGGGGGGGGGCAGCAGGGGAGGGGACAGGAGGCGGCCCTGGCTGATCAGCAAAGCCATTCAGTTTCTAGGGGGGACTTCCCGCGCAGGTACCTTTGCCAGGGACGGGCTTTTGCTTTTTGTTTTCTTTCCGGTACCGAGATTTGAACCCAGGTCTTGGAGCTTGACAGGCAAGATCTCTACCACCTGAGGCGCTCTGCCAGGGCCCTGCCTGCTCTTCAGGTTAGTTTTTAGACAGGATCTTGCACTGTTTCTTTGTGTCCAGCCTCTGACTGACAGCTCCCAAGCAGCCGGGATTACAGGGAGGCCTCCCCACACCCTGCAAGGGACAGACTCTTGGTTTGATGTTGGAGTTTAATTTGTACTTTTGTTGTTGGTGGTGGTGGTCATGGGGCTTGAACTCTGGGCCTGGGCGCTGTCCCTCAGCTCTTCAGCTCAAGGCTAGCGCTCTACCCCTTGAGCCAAGGTGCCACTTTGGGCTTTTCTGTTTATCTGGTGCTGAGGAATCGAACCCAGGGCCTCATGTGTGTGAGGCAAGCGCTCTACCACTGAGCCACCTTCCCAGCCTTATTTGTACTTTTATTTTCCAAAGCTTATGAATACGTGATGCCCGCAAGACCGAGTCAGGACCTAGGCCCAGCCCAGCTTGCTGTCCACAGTGCCTTGGGTTCGATCCTGGCCAGCACAAAGACTGCCAAACAGGGTGGGGGGAGGGAGTGCAGGAATCCAGGAGAGGTGGCTCCTGCTTGTCATCCCAGCTACTCAGGAAGTGGAGATCCGGAGGACCCCATTTGCAGGCCAGCGGGGACCAAAATTCAGTGGGGAGACCCCATCTCCAGAAACAAGCTTGCAGGGCAGGGTAGTTCACAACTGTAAACCCCCCGCAGCCCAAGACTGGCTGGGGAAACAAAACACAGCAAAGCGTGAAGCCCTATCTATCCAGAAAAAGCAGCTAAAGCCCGTGCTGAGGGCATGGCTGAAGAGGTGGAGCACCGACCAGCCTGGTGAGTATGAGGCCCTGAATTCAAACCCCAGAATCACACACATGTATGTGCACACACACACATGCTCATATACATGTCACACATGAACATGTGTGTATACACTGACACACATGCACACATACGCACGCATGCACACACATACCACTTTGAAAAATTAGGGGAGGGGCTGGGAAGGTGGCTCAGTGGTAGAGCGCTCACTCAGCATGCACGAAGCCCTGGGTTCGATTCCTCAGTACCACCTACACAGAAAAAGCCAGAAGTGGTGCTGTGGCTCAAGTGGTAGAGTACTAGCCTTGAGCAAAAGAAGCTCAGGGACAGCTCCCAGGCCCAGAGTTCAAGCCTGAGGACTGCCCAAAAAAACAAAAACAAAAACCTAAGAGAACAGAAGTTACAAACCCCTTCTTGAAAGTATGTAACCATTATTTTCTGCACTTTTGAATACATTTATTATTTCCCTTCCAAATAACTCCTGGTCTCGGAGTAGAGGAACCTCTCAGACGTCAAACTAACAGAGAACCCCTCCCCGCCCCCCCGCCCTATCCCCACCGCCGGTGTCCAGGACTCCCTGTCTGGAACTACAGAACTCCACACCCTGGCACAGACTTGAACATCTGCCGGGTCACGGGTCCAGAGGAAACAGAGGCGTGGGGCAAAGACTCCCAGCAGCAGCTGTATGCCTGGCTCTTTTGTGGAAAGTGGGGTGGGGCGGGCGGTGGGGGGGGCTGGGCAGCCCGCACCCCCTCTCCACCACCACCAGCACCCCTGCAAAGGAAATAACGCCTGAACTCCTGCTTGGGATAAGCCAGGGGCGGAGGCTGGCAGAGGAGGAACGGAAACGCAGGCCAGGCCTCCCTCCCCTCCCAGTCCACCCCTTCCACATTCCTGCAGTGGGGAGGGAATTTTCCGCTCCGTCTAGCAGAGCTGGGTGGAGCGGACACCAGGACACCAAGCGGGGTCGTTAGAGGAAGTGGAGGGATGGCAGTTTTTCTCTCTTCTTTCCTTTCTCCGGCTCGGGCAGCCAGTCTCTGGGACCCTGGAGCCCAGGGGGAGACACAAGGGCAGATTTTACAGCTTTTTATTACTCGCATAACAGGGTCAGGGAAGCCCGGAGAACAGGGCGTTGGTGGGGCCCAGCCCCGGGGGGGCCCCACCCAGAAAATTAAAAAAAAAGAAAAACCAAATCACAGCTCTGCGTCTGCTCACCTGTCCCCCGATCATTCCCAGGCCTGAGTCACGGCTCACGTGACTGAGAGTGCACAGGGCCTCCATCCACGCCTGGCAGGGGCCCCCGAAACTCTGGTCACCACGGGCCCAGCGTCGGATGGCCGGTGCCAGCCCGTTGCCTGGCCTGGGCTGGCGGCCAGCCCACCGAGCTGAAAGGAGATTCCTGCGTGGAAATGGCCCGAGGCCTGGCGGTCACGGCTTGGGAGGGGGAGGGGGTTGGTCACCAGGTGCCCGCTGCCCACCTGAGCCTCCTCCCACTGCGCCCGCAGAGGGGTTGGCTCGGAGCCTGCTCACGGGTGGGTTTGCCTGTGGGTGGGTTAGGTGAAGAATTGGCTGGTGAGTGAGCTGTTTTTCTTTTTGGGCGGTCCTGGGGCTTGAACTCAGGGCCTAGGCGCTGCCCCTGAGCTCTTTGTGCTCAAAGCTGGTGCTCTACCCCTTGAGCCACAATGCCACTTCTGGTTTTCTGGTGGCTCATTGGAGATAAGAGTCTCATGGACTTTCCTGCCCAGGCTGGCCTTGAACTGCGATCCTCAGGTCTCAGCCTCCTGAGTAGCTGGGATGACAGATATGAGCCAAGGCACCCAGCCTAGTAAGCTATTCTTTGCAAACAGCACAGGACGTAGCTGCTTCCCGAGAAAGCGATGATCTGTCATTGAAAACCTCGCCCACAGTCCCCTGGGGAGCTGGGGAAGCACCCTGGAACGGAAGTTCCCGGAAGGGAAGTTCTGGAAGGGGAAGAAAGTTTTCCTGATCTAGCAGTTTCCATTTCTTTGGAATGGCTGACTCAGGGGCTGCCCGGAAGGAGGAATGTCGCCGGGAGCCCCGGGAGACCCGATTGCCTGTCCGGGGCCACGCGTCCGGTCCATAGCCCAGACCAAGGGAGGACGGAGCCCTGGGCCCGTCTCCACGCAACTGTCCACCACCCCATGGGTCCTCCACTGGCCCCATCCGCGTCCTTCTGGAGGGAGTGGTCCTGCTGCAGCTCACAGCGGAGCATCTGTCCCACCATCAGAAAGCCCCGAGTTCGAATCCCTGCCCTGCTCCTCCCAAAATTGAAAATACAGATTAAGCCCTAAGAATGCCATTGCTTTGTACAATAAATATGTGCTAATGAAAAGAAATGTTTTGGGGGCTGGGAAGGTGGCTCAAGTGGTAGAGCGCTAGCCTTGAGCTGAAGAGCTGAGGGACAGCGCCCAGGCCCCACGACTGGACCCCCCCCCCAAAAAAAAAGAAATGTTTTTAAAGGAACCAGACTCTGATGGCTCCCGCCTTCACCCCAGCTACTCAGGAGGCTGAGATCTGAGGATCAAGGTTCTAAGCCAGCCTGGGCAGACGGGGAGAGACTGTCTACACGTTCTACCACCCCAAAAATCTTCCCACAAAGGTTCCTGGAGTCCCGGGATGGGGAGGATGGGAGGGGGAATTTCATTCAAACGGGCTCCATTTGTAGGACAGATTTCTTAGCGGGGGAAATGATAGGAGAGAATCCTGGTGGTGATTCGATCAGAAAGCCCGCGTGGAGGCTTGAAGTGTGTGCCGCCCACGAGGCCTGGGCGTGGGGGTGGACGTGAGGCCTCCCTGGGCCTGCCCCTGCCTCCCTGGGTCCTGCCCCACGGTGGGTGATGGAGCCTTGGCCAGGTGCCCGGGGCACGGCCTGGCGTAGGCCTCCGGGCCAGCGCACGGCCCTCGGGGCCCACAGGCCAGACCTCAGCCTCGACCTACCCTAAGTCCACCCCCGTGGGTTCCCTGCCTTCTGAGCAGGGATCTGGAGCCCACTGTGTGGGGGTAAATTGAGGCACAAAGGAACGGAGGTGGGAGGAAGCCCAGAGGGGCCCTGGGAATCTAACCCCGGACTCTCCTGCCCATCGAATCTCAATCATCAGTCTCAGAAGGATGACAATAGCGCTTTTCACAGCACAGATCCCACTGATGGTGGAGTTGACAGCCCTGGGCCCTCTAGAAGTTTCCTTCCCAAGTGACTGCCTACAAAAGTATGCCAGAGTAACCAGGTAGGCGTGACAAACAGCTCCCTGGGGCCGCCTGGGGGAGAAAGCCGGGACTGAGTGACTGAGAGACGAGATTCTTGATTGATGGGGCCCTGGCGTCAGTGCTGAACAGGAAAACCACCCAGCACAGCACCCTGCCCTGCACGTGTGAAAAAGAAAACCCATAATCGCGTGGAGCCCGCGTTCGCTGCCACTGCTGGCAAGAGAACCCTCAGCAGGATTCGGTCTTGGGACACGGCCCGGAGGGAGGGCTGGAGGAAGGGCAGACATCTGGCTACGTTCTACCACACCCTCATCTCCATCCTGTCTGGAATAGTACCCCAGGGGCCTCCCTGAATCCCAGCCAGCCAGCCACACCAGTGAGGATGAATCCCAGCCAGCCGGCCCCGCCACGGGGAGATGGCGAGGCTGGGACTGGATGGGCCTGGGAGGACAGCCTCCTCCAGGCGGCCTCCTTCCTTCTCCCGGCCCGCCCCCCTCCCCCTTGCCCGCTGCAGGCCCAAGGCCTGAGCTCTGAACCATCGCGCCATATCACAGGCCACAGCCGGACGCCAGGGCGCTACGAGAGGGCTAAACACAGGGAACACGTGGCCTGAAAGGGTGGACGGTGCGGGGGACGGCGTGGACGGCTCCGGTGTCTGTGGGGCGGGTGGGAACCGGCAGCATTTGGATGCATCTTCCCTCCTTTGATGCAATGCTGTTAGATCTGGAGGCCCCTGGTGGGGGGGGGGGATGTCCTCAGGTGGCCACGCCCACAGGGGGCAGGGCCCCGGACAGCCAATAGGGAAGTGCGGGGTGGTGGGCGGGGCCTCAGTGTTAGGTCATAAGAGACCTGCCAGCAGTCACCTGCCCCCTCCTTGCGGGGGACCTGAGGTAGGGGGGGACGGGGCGATCACCGGCCCTGTGGGAGAGCCCCCCCCTACGTGTGAATGCGTGGAGTGCACGCGTGTCCCACTGGCCTGTGGACCCCCGGCAGAGCTCGCCTCCTGCCCCGCCCTCGCTCGCTGGCTCTCTGCCTCTGTGGCCCTCACCTGGTCTCGGGCCTCCTGGGCCACATCTGTCCTCGGACCTGCCACGAGGTCCAAACCCAAGAGCCCCTCACACTCCCCCCGCCTTCCTGCCACCCCCTGTGCCCAGGCCCGGCCAGGGGTATGTCACACAAGTGGGTTTGTGGGGCTGTGTGAGAGGTTGATTGCACAGGGCAGGGTATTTCCAGAGGCCGGGCCGTGCGTGGTATGAATCAGAGCTCAATCTGGCTTTATGACGGCTGAGTAATATTCCCTGGTATAGACACACCATTCGTTCAGCTAATCCCCCCACTCCCATATTTTTGTTTGGGCCATTTCCAGCTTCGGGCAATCACAAACCCTGCGGCTATAAACACTCCTCTCCCGGGTGGACACCCAGGAGCCGATCTCTGGGTCGTAAAGTTGCTCTTGTACTGTCTGAAGGAACCTCCGGCCCAGTCTCTGCGGTGGCTCGCTGCCGGGAGCAGAGCGGGCCTCGCGGGCACCTTCTGACCCACCGTCCCGGTGGACTGGTTTGCATTTCCACGACGATCCGTGATGTCAACCACTCTTTCTGTGGGTCTCTTCTAGGAAGAAGCGTCCACGCCAATCTTCCTTTAAAATTTGGTTTTAATCATTGAATTGTTAAGTGTGCTTTATATATTCAAGATACCATTATCTTACTAAATATTATTTGTGTGGGGAGCCAGTGGCTCACGCCTGTCATCCCAGCTACTCAAGAGGCTGAGATCTGAGGATCTCGGTTCGAGGCCAGCCTGGGCAGGAAAGTCCGTGAGACTCTGATCTCTAATGAGCCACCAGAAAACCATAAGTGGAGCTATAGCTCAAGGGGCAGAGCGCCAGCCTTGAGTGAAAGATCTCAGGGACAGCGCCCAGGCCCTGAGTTCAAGACCCAGGATTGACAAAAATACAATAAAACAAATATTTGTAAACCTCAGAGGTTCTAGTTAAAGGTTTCTGTTATAATGTCACAGAATGATTGGGATAGAAGCCCGTTTGTCTGCTTTCTAGTGACGTGTGTCCCACGGTCTGTCTTCTAACGAACGTTGACCTTGCCTCTGTCCAGAACCCACCGCCAAACCCGACGCCATAAACATTTGACCCCCAGGTTTTTGTCTCAGTTCTCCCCTTCTCTTCCTTGTGTCTGGGAGGGGCGCGGGGAGTGTGGAGGGAGGGAAGGGTCCGTGCCCACCTGCTGGTGTGCAGCCCAGAGACCTCCTCCTCCTCCTCCTCTCCTCCTCCTCTTCCCTTCTGCTGGTCGGAATGTGGTTCTGGGGCTGAAGGCGCGGCTCACTTGCTAGAGCTCCAGGCAGCAAACAAAACGTGGCAGGTACCGAGTTCAAGTCCTGCTCTTGGACCTGAAAAAAAATAAACTAAAAAATAGAATGTGGTTGTGATGGCCGGAGCTGCAGCAAACACTTAGGTGACACGAGGAGCGGGAGGCGGTTTGCTGCATCTGGGCCTGTGGGACAGGATGGATGCCCTGGCCCCTGCTCCATCGGCCCTCCATCCTCAGAGCACGCGGCTGGCCCCAGCCGCAGGACACAGTACTACCCGCCCAGTGACTCTCCTGTCTTATCTGTGTCTTGCCCTGAGCTGCCGAGCAATTGTGCCATCCCAGAGGGTAAATCAAGTCATCAGCAGAACCTCGGGCCCTCCGCAGGAAAACAACACAGGGCCTTGTTTTATGGGAATTCCTGGGCGGGGACAGGCGCCACAGCTCCCAGCCGCTGCTTCTCCTAGTTCTAGATCTGCCCCGGAGCCGTCGGAGGCCAGGGCGGGGCCGTGTGCTTGCTTGCTAGGGGTGTAAGCGTGTGCAGGTGTGTGTGTGTGTGCATGCGTATGCGTGCACGTGTATACCTGTCAAGTCATAAAAACATTCATCTCAGAAAAATATATTATTTGTGGGAAGATAGTAAAATCTTAGTCCATCCATCATCTACCTTTTATCCATCTGTCTTCCATCCACCCACCCACCATCCATCCACCCATCCATCCATCCACCCATCCATCCATCCACCCATCCATCCATCCAACTATTCACTGTCCATCCTCCATCCATCCAAACATCCACTATCCATCCATCCATCATCCATCCAACCATCCACCCTTCCATCCATCCACCATCCATCCATCCTCCATCCACCCATCCATCCACCCGTCAATCTTCCATCCATCCATCCTTCCTTCCATCCAACCAATCCATCCTCCCATCCATCATCCATCCATTCATCCACCCATCCTCCCTCCATCCATCCACCCATCCATCCACCCATCCACCCATCTATCCATCCATCCATCCACCATCCATCCATCCACCCACCATCCTCCATCCATTCATCCATTATCCATCGTCCTTCCATCCATCCATCCATCCACCATCCATCCATCTATCCACCCACCATCCTCCATCCATCCATCCATTCACCCACCATCCTCCATTCATCCATCATCCATCATCTTTCCATCCATCCATCCACCCATCCATCCATCCATCCACCATCCATCCATCCACCCACCCACCATCCTCCATCCATCCACCATCCTCCATCCATCCATTCACCCACCATCCTCCATTCATCCATCATCCATCATCTTTCCATCCATCCTCCACCCATCCATCCATCCATCCACCATCCATCCATCCACCCACCCACCATCCTCCATCCATCCACCATCCTCCATCCATCCATCCACCCACCCATCCATCCATCCATCCATCCATCCATCCATCCACCATGCATCCATCCTTCCATCCATTCAACTGTGCTGCGAGGCACGCCTGCCAGGAGCTCTGATAGGAAGGAAGAGAACGAGGACAAGGAAACCCACAGGAGAGGCCTTGGTAAGCCTGGTCTGGGCTCTGGAGCAGCTGTTCCATTCAACCTGGGCTTGTGCGCCCAGAATGTTCCGTGACCCAGAGGTGACCCTGTCCGAAGCTGTCCGCATTCTGCCGTGCTCCCAGGCTGGGTGTGACTCCCCTCCGCCCTCAGCTCCCTGCCGGCCCAGGTTTGCTTGAGTCACTCCTGAGCGGGAGGCCGGGCCGGGCGTGGAGGGCAGAGGCCCAGGTCAGCCTCGGAGTCACCTCCAGATTCATTCGCGGGACTCCTGCCTTCCGGCAACTGGCTCTGCCAGTTGGGCAGCGAGCAGAGCTGTGTTGCTCCGCCCTCCAGCCCCTGCCCTGCCCCTGCCCCCTTCCCATTAAGGCTGGGAAGAAAGAAGAAAGCGGAGGAGGCCCGGCAATCCCACACACACACCACTCTGGATATGTGTGTGCGCGCATGCGTGCATGCATGTATGTTGGTCCTGGGTCTTGAACTCAGGGCCTGGGCGCTCTCCCTGAGCTTCTTTTACTCAAGGCTGGCGCTCTACTCCTTGAGCCACAGCGCCACTTCTGGCTTTTTCTGTGTATGTGGTACTGAGGAATCGAACCCAAGGCCTTCATGCATGCCAGGTGAGCACTCTACCACTGAGCCACCTGCCCAGCTTCCTTCCCCACCCCAGACGGTTTTTGTCACAGCCAATGGATGTCACCCTCAGTATTGAACTTGAACTTGGGCGGAGAAAAACAACAGATGCCGCTTGGGTTTGGGGTTTGGGAGAGCCATTTACCGTTTCTTGGAATTACTGTTGTTATTTTGTTTTTTGCATTATTTGTATTTTTCTGAGTCCTCTGTCTCCTTGGTCCCTAGCTTCCCACTGGGTAACTCGAAAACCCCATACACACACACACACACACACACACACACACACACACACACACACACCAGGCCCTGGCCTCCCTCCCCAACCCCCTCCCACCTCCCCTGCATGTGAGTTGAAAACTCGTAATGAATTCATCACCACGGTTACTTCTGATCCGAGACTCTGACACCTGAATTAACTGGTTTGACACAGAGCCAGCCAGACTGGGGGACGGGGTGGGGGGGGAGGGAGGGGGGATGAGGGAGGGGGGGACCTGGGACATTGGCTCACTCCGCTTCCTGCCCCCATTCCTGGACCCCCAGGTCCAGCTGAAGCCAAGGTCTGCCCGGCTGACCGGGAGCCTCACCCCCAGCGAGCCCCGGCCTCCAGGGCGTCCTCTCGGGTCCCAGTCCACCAGCTTTAATAAACCAGCCGCTGCACCCCTCCACGCAGGGCGTGGTGTGTGAGTCTGGTGACTGGGGCTTGTAGAAGCCTGCGTCTTCAGAGGGACGCCTTTGGGGAGTCCAGGGCTCTGCTTTTACCTGAAGTCCTTTGTACAAGGCAGTTTTATTGACCGTGGCGATGGTGCTTCTGGAATTTGCCTTTGGAGAAACAGTTCCGGGCCGCAGCCCGTCCCCAGAGCCACGCGCGTCTGTGAACCCCCACCCATGGCACCTCCTTCCACCCGCGAACAAATTCCACGCAACCAGGGCTCTACACGGACCGGACTTTCCTAAGTCAAAGGGGAAGGGCTGAACACAGCCCTAACTCTTCCTAGGTTAGAGATTTCATTTTGAAGCCAGGCACTGGCGGCTCACACCTGTTGTCCCAGCTATTCAAGAGGCTGAGGTGTGAGGATGATGATGGTTCAAAGCCAGCCGGGGCCAGGAAAGCCCGAGAGACTCTGATCTCCAGTGGACTGCCAAAAGGTCGGAAATGGAGCTGTGGCTCACATGGTAGAGCACCAGCTTTGAGCAAAAAAGCTAAGAGACAGCACCCAGGCCCTGAGTTCAAGTCCCAGAACTGGGGCAGGGAGAAAGAATGAACAGATCGTTTCTACCAACCATCGGCCAGGGCTGTGTCTATACCGGAGAGAGGACTCTGTCATGCGGTGACAACCGAGTGCTACTCTTCCAACGAAGCACAATTACACTGGTAACGGACACCGGGCCGGTATAGATCGCCGGGATGTTGAGCTGACCGGCGGTGCTCTTCCTGCTGCCCGAGACGGGGTTTGATGGGAGTGAGCGCTTCGGCCCCTTTCTCTTTGTTTCTGGTCCCTCCCCCACGCCCCCCCCCCCCGCACCATTTCCACACCTGAGGAAGCAGCAGGAGTGGGAAAGCTCAGGCCACGCCTTTGTCTCCAGCGAGCGGGGAGGAGGGAGAGGCGTGGGAAGGCCACGGGGGGGGGGGTCAGCTCTGTGGACGTGTCAGGAGGCGGCCCCGCAATGAGCCACGCCCCACGTGAGTCCCTCCCCCACGAGCGTCTGTGTTTCTGTGTCCAGCCTTGTGGGACAAATGCCCAGAAGCCCAGAAGCATGGGACCCCCCACCCCACAGGCACCCCGAAGGGAGACGGCCACCAAGGCCAGTCTGTTCAGCCTCGATGTCCCCTCCCAACGACCCAGACCCCACAGACGGGGCCTGGGGAATGACGGGGGTCACAAGATGCCCTCGGGTACCCAAAGGTCACCGTCAACACGCGTGTCTTTTCTTTGTGTCTTTATTTTGGAGCAGGTCCTGGGGCTTGAACTTGGGGCCCGGGCACCGTCCATGAGCTAGTTTGCTAATGGCTGGCGTTCTACCACTTGAGCCACAGCTCCACTTCGGGCTTTTTGGTGGTTTGTTGAAGATGACAGTCTCATGGACTTTCCTGCCCGGGCTGGCTTTGAACCTCCATCCTCAGATCTCAGCCTCCCGAGTGGCTGGGATAATGGCCGTGAGCCACTGGCGCCCAACGCAGGAGTCGTTGTTTAATCTTGGCAGTGACTGCACTTTCTAAATAGGGAAACTGAGGCCCAGAGAGGGTGAGCGACCTTTTCAAGTGGTACGGGACGGGAATGGAACCCGAGGAGTGGGACTCCGGGACGTCAGGGTGTTCCACTGGGCCCAACTCCTGACTCAAGCGAGCGGCCTCTGAGGCTCTGCTCAGGGTAGAGATTGGGGGAGCGGGGGATGATGGGAGGTGGGGAGGGGGGAGATAGGGGGGATGAGGGGAGAGGACCATGGGGAGGAACATGGGCCCAGATCCAAAGCCTTCCCACAGGTGTCATCCTAAACTTACATAAACAAGATAATGACGCCAGCGCCATCTTCCACCGGCTCTAACAACCTGGCTGATGGATTCTTGTTGTTTTTTTAATCTGCTTTTCCATGGCTTTCATCACATGCCTTTCCAAGTTTGATCTGGCCCAGCCCCGGAGACTCACGTCTGTAATCCCCGCTCTTCACGGGGCTGGGATGGGAGAATCGAGGTTCTAAGCCAGACCCCAAGAGCCCACGAGACTCTTATCTCCAATTAAACTACGGCATCAATAACAACAAAAAATCCAAAGCGGAGCTGTGGTTCAAGTGGTAGAGCGCCAGGCTTTAGCAAACTAGCTCAGGGACAGTGCCCGGGCCCCGAGTTCAAGCCCCAGTCCTGGCACTAAGGAAATAAATGGATCTTTGCTGTCGCCCAGTGGTTCACTATAAGCCTAGCTACTCAGGAGGCTGAGATCTGGGGACCTTTTTGCTACTTAGTTGGAGATAAAGAATCTGATGGACTCTCCTGCCTAGGCTGGCTTCAAACCTCAAGGGCCCAGCAGCCTCCTGAGGAGCCGGGATTACAGGCATGAGCCGCCACACTGACAACTTCTCAGTATGCTTCCCCACCTCTCCTGCCTTGGGGTTCCAGTGGGTCTCGCTTGCTTTGTCCCTCGATCTCCAGAGAAAACACCACGTATGCTCTTCTGTCCTTGGAACTTTTCCACTTGGTGCCTCCTAGAAATCCTTGCACGTTTGTTCACAGAAATTGCCTGTGTTTTGTACTTTCTGAGCTGGCCGTAAACTTCAGGATCGGTGCTCAGGCGGGAGTTCCCGGTTCTATCATCCTTATGTCGGAGGCTGACACACATGTCGTATTTGGGGGTCTCTCCCCAAAGATATGAAACTCTGACTCAAGGACAATGCACCCGTGATTGGTAGGAAAATGCACACATGATTTTCACCAAGCTGTGTGGGACGGAGCCCGTCACCCGCCACGCCTCTTGGGAACATTGAAACTCCACTCCGAGCATCATAGATGGGATCGAGTGGCTTTCTGTGTACGCGTCATGGCTATTTTGTCCTCTGTCTTTTTATAGGAATTTGGACCTTTCCTTCCTGTTAAATTAAAAAAGAAAATCTTTTTGAACCAGGTACCAGCGGCTCACGCCTGTCCTCCTAGCCACCCGGGAGGCTGAGATCTGAGGATCACAGTTCGAGGCCAGCTCAGGCAGGAAAGTCTGTGAGACTCTGATCTCCAATAAACCACCAGAAAAACTAGAAGTGGAGCTGCAGCTCTTTAAGAAAAAAAAAATTGCTCTGGGACCCGAGTTCAAGCCCCAGTACAAAATATAAAATAATATAACAAAATAAAGCTGCCCGTTGGCCTTTGTGTCCCCGTTATGCGAGGTTAATCGGTGAATTCAGGGAGAACAGGACACAGTAGCATAACCAGGCCAGCCAAGAACGAGGCGTCCAATCCCTCTGTTCACGTTACTGGAGCTAATACCCAAGGTCCCCGCTGAGAGGTTTACATGACTCTTTCTGGCCATGTAATTGCCCATAGTGATCGCCCATTGTCCTCTGGTGCGCCTGTGGTTGGCTTTCTGCCCAAGCAGCTTAGACTACAGTGAAAGAAATGGACTGAGTCTCCTAGAACCCACCCGCCACATGGTGCCCTCCCACAATCCCAGCCTGCTGGGGGCTGAGGGAGGATCGTGGGTTTGAGGCCAGCCTGGGCTGCACAGACTGTCTCAAAAAGGAGGAGGAGGAGGAGGAGGAGGTGGAGGAGGAGATGGTTTCCATCCTAGATCAAACCACCCAGCTCAGGGGAAAGCTTTGGTTCCTTTATGTTGTATGGCCAGGATGCATTCCCCGTCCCCCCCGCCCCGCCCCTCCATGCTCGGGTCATTTCTGGGGATCTTCCTTTGTATTTTCGCCAGGCACTAAATGAGATACAACTGGAGTTCTTCCACACTATGAAATGTGGCTGGTGGGCAATCTTCAGACCATGTGGCTCACTGAATTTACAACTGGGGGGGAGGTCCCCCAGAGCCACCTGCACACACACACACACACACACACACACACACACACACTCTTAAGCTCCTGCTGGTTCTTAAGTACAATAAAGCCCTCTCGGCCAGTGTGAGTGGTTCACGCCTGTCATCCCAGTTACTGGGGAGGCTGAGACCTGAGGATGGCGGTTCAAAGCCAGCCTCAGGAGGGGACAGGAAGACTCTTATCTCCAAGAGACCACGGGGAAAAAAAGCCAGAAGTGGAGCTGTGGCTCAAATGGTAGAGCACCGGCTTTGAGCAAAAGCAGCTCAGGGACAGCGCCCAGGCCCTGAGTTCAAGGCCCGGGACTGGCTCAAAAGATGGAGAGCCAGCAGGGGGACACCTGGGCGCCCCTGGCAGCTGGGCATGGGGGGGGGGTGAGAGGGCTGGGAGGGGAGGGGCAGGAAGGTCCCTGTGACGTCAGCACTGTGACGTCACAGAGCCGGCCCGCCCAGCTCTGCGGGACATCCTGCCCGGCCCCTGCCAGCCTCCATTCACCATCTGACTCCTCTGCGGGCAGAAGGGGGGAACCTGCTCATCCCCGCCGCTCAGCCTCAGTCTACCTCAGCTGAGCAAGACCCAGGCAGACAGACACACAGCACGCCCCGCCGCAGCGCTTCCCCGTGTATGCGCCAGCCCCCCCAGCCGACTCGAAATGTTTGTGTCACCCCGAAGGTAAAGCTCCCCCTCTCCCCCCATCACCCCGCCAGCTCCACACGCACCACAGAGCCACAGCCCCCCCCACGCACACCCAGGACCCCCCACCGCCAGCACCCCACCCATCGCCTCAAGTGAGCTTCACCGGGTCCCTACCTCGGCGAGTTTCCAGAAGCTTCTGTGTCTTTTGCTTCTTTATCCTCCTCTTCCTCTCTGCCCAGTGCCCCTGGCCACAGATCTTCTTTTCTTCTCTCTTTTATTTTTTCTGTGTGCGGTCACGCGCCACAGACCCGGTCCCCGGCCACACGCGGGCCCTGGCCATGACCCCCGTGGTGGCCAGCATGGAAGATGCTGGCAGAGAGAAAGAGCAGGGAATCACCAACCCACCCCACGGCCCTGCCCTGAGCCAGCTGGCGGGAACCCGGCCTTGGTCTCTGAGAATCTGGATCTTCAGGAATCTTTCTAGATCCTTCCAGAGAGTAAAGGAGGCTAGCCTTGTTCAGGGCTGGGATGACCTGCCTGCCCAGGACAGCCAATGCCGTCCTTTCTCCAATGTCTTTTGGGAACATGAAGTTCAGCCTGGCTGAGGAGCCCCGCACACGTGTGTACACACACACACACACGCACACACGCATGCACGCACGCATGTAGCAAGGAAGCACAGCGTTGAGCAGGGGGAGGTGGGATGTTCAGAAAGACTAGAAAACCCAGGAGGCCTTGTGGGGCTGGAACAGAAACGGTGTCATTGAAGACCCACCCAGGGCTTCCCAGACCCTGATGAGCTAGGATGGAAAGAACCTTCCAGAAGCAAAGCTGGGTGTGGGCAGGGGTAGACTTTGACCACTGGTTTTCTGGGAGAATCACAGTGTAGCTGGTGAGCCCCAAGCACCCAGCACCCAGCACCCTGCCCCGGCATCCAGGGCCCAGCACCCAGCACCCAGCACCGGCACCCAGCACCCGGCACCCAGCACCCGGCACCCAGCACCCAGCACCCAGCACCCGGCACCCTGCCTCGGCATCCAGGGCCCAGCACCCAGCACCCAGCACCGGCACCCAGCACCCGGCACCCAGCACCCAGCACCCAGCACCCAGCACCCAGCACCCGGCACCCTGCCTCGGCATCCAGGGCCCAGCACCCAGCACCCAGCACCCAGCACCCAGCACCCTGCCCCGGCATCCAGGGCCCAGCACCCAGCACCCAGCACCCTGCCCCGGCATCCAGGGCCCAGCACCCGGCACCCAGCACCCGGCACCCTGCCCCGGCATCCAGGGCCCAGTAGATCCCGCAGTCCGTGCCCCCCCTTCCCTGCTCCCCCCTCGTGTACCCCCTTATCCACTGCACCCGGGAGGAGGCCAGTGAAGAATTTGGGGCCCCGTGGGGCCCCCCCCGGCGTCTTTAGGAGAACTAGAGGAGGTCAGGCTTGGCTTTGGGGGGTCCACGGGGACCCTGGACAGTCACGGACCCGGGATCGGGGTCAGGGGTCGGGGTCAGAGGCCGGGGGTCCTCCCCAGGCGGCAACACAGGGCCGCGTCTGCAGCCCCAACCGTCTCACAATTCAAAACCGCGTCGTCCCTCCGCGCCCCGCCGTCGCCATGGCAACCACTGCCCAGCGAGGGGGCGTGGCCAGGAGATGGGGCTAGGGCGGGGCTGGGGAGGGGCGGGGTGGGGCCTTGCCGGTGGGTGGGGCCCAGAGGGGGCGGGGCATGGTGGAGAGGGCGGGGCCTGGATGAAGGGGAGGGTCTTGTGGAAAGGGCGGGGCCGTTGAAGGGGCGGGGCCTTGTTGGAGGCGGAGCCCAGTTGACGGGGCGGGGCCTTGCTGAGGGGCGGGGCCCGGGAGAGGGTCTGAAGAACGGGGGGGGGAGGGGTGGAAGAGGGTCCCAGGGAATGGGGGGGTCCCCGTTCTTCCTTCGCCTCCTCCGGCTGCGGCGGTGACCCCTGGGCAGGGCCGGCGCTGGGGGGTCTGAGGCCCCCTCCCCTCCCCTCCGCTGGGGTGAACTGGGGACCCCTCCCCCCAGGGCCCCGGGGACCCCCGTCCCCTCCCCGCCGCAGGGTCACAGTGCCCGGTGGGAAGGCCTTGCCTGGCCATGGGATGGGGCCTGAGCCCCACCCTGCAGTGGAAACTGTCAGGAGCCTGGCAAAACCTGGAAGGTTCTGGATGCGATCATCGGGTGAGCAGTCACCCCGCTGGGAAAAGGACTGGGCGCGGCCAGGCAGCCCCAGGAATGAAGATAACGGGGCCTGCGGCTCTGCAGTGTTCCTCGAGAGTGTGCGTGTGTGTGTGTGTGTGTGAGAGAGAGAGAGACACACACAGACAGACAGACAGACAGAGAGAAAGACAGAGACAGAGTCAGAGAATTGTCTGCTCCACACCCAGGCTGTTTGGGTTCTGTTTGCTGCATCTAAAGCCTCAGTTTCCCCGTCATGTACTGGAGTCTTGGTGGTGGTTAAAACACAACCACAGCCAAGTGAGCCAAGCCGGGCCTGGCATCCCAGCCACTCAGGAGGCTGAGATCAGAGGATCGCGGTTCAAAGCCAGCCCAGGGCAGGAAAGTCTGTGAGACTCTGATCTCCCATGAACCACCAGAAAACCAGAGGTGGCGCTGTGGCTCAAGTGGTAGAGGGCCAGCCTTGAGTGAAAGAGCTCAGGGACAGCACCCAGGCCCTGAGTTCAAGACCCAGGACCGACAGGCACACATCTGAGCCACTCCATCCAGCCTTCTCTTAGACAGCAGGAGTGAGTTCAGAGGGTAGCGGTTAACAGGGATTAGAACTGGAATTGGGCTGGGAAGGAAAAACAGACACCCTGTTGGATAGCGTCGCCCCAGGCTTCCCGGGCCTGGCTCTAGATTTGCATCACCCCTGCCCTGCAGGGCGCTCACCACCGGTGACTCCTAGAGAGCATACACGGGTGGGTGTGGGTGTGGGTGTTGCACGGCCATGATTTCTCCATGCACATCTGGTAAAAAGTAGGTTCATTCTCAGCGCAAGGCAGGCCCAGCCCCTGGCTCTGTGGCGTCATAAGGGCTGAAGCACCCCCTATCCGCAGCCCGGGACACCCCCATGGGCACCTGCCTGGTACCCTGGGCAGTTTCTCAGACACGGGGGTCTCTGCACCCCCACCCCCACCCAGGGCCCACTCTAGAAAGCTGCGAGCTGCACCCCCAGCCCTCGCGTGCCCCTCGGGTTGTCCAGCCATTACTTTTTGTTGTTGTTGCTCTCCAGGGAAGAAAAGAAAAAACGAACCCTTGCCCCGAGCACAATAAAAGGAAGTGAGCAGGGCGTGGAGGGCCGAGAAATTCATGTTCTGTCAAAAAGAGGAAATTAGACACTGGAGTGGGGGGGGGACAGGGTCCTGGGGACTGGGGAGGGGGATGGAGTCAAGGCTGGTCATAAACCACGGCTGGCCATGCACCCCCAAAAGGGCCAGGCCGGGGGGGAGGGGCGTGAATCCAGACTTCACAGAGGCCTACAATAATAATAATAAATAATAATAATAATGCAAAAATGACCCGTTTAAAGTCAGTAACAGGGTCTTCAGAGCAGGCCCAGGAAGTTGGGGGAACCCCACAGGGCCGGAGCTGGCTCCATGGGGATCCCGGCAGCGCCCTGCCCCCTCGCTCAGGGCCACCCCCCCCCCCGCTTTGTCCCGGGGAGGGCCGGGAGGGGTGTGGTGGGGGGTGCGGTTTATAGGCCCAGGCCGTAAAAGCGAAGACAGAGGCCGTGCCAGCCCGGTGACTCAGGCAGGAAGTGAGGCGCGGCTGGGAGAATTGGGAGGGAGAAGAATTGCCGGCTGTCCCCAGTGGGGTGGGGTGGGGTGGGGTGGGAGTAGGGAGGACGAGACTCAGGAGAGAGGAATGCACACGGGTCAGGCCCCACTGCTGAGGAGTGGACTCAATTGCACGCGTGCACACACAATTGTGGCAGGAAATAAGACTGTAATAAAGGGGCCGTCCCAGGAGGAGCCATGGTGGGCCCTGAATTCCACAAGGCTCACACACACACACACACACACACACACACACACACACACATGCATGCATGCCTTTCTGGTGCAGGGGGGTGGCAATGAGGGCCTGGGAAGGGAGTCCCCCTACCCTGGGAAAAGCTGGGAGCAGCCAGCAACCTCCACCCGGCTCCAGGAGAGGGGGACAGCGTGAACACGCAGAGGACAGCGCCCCCTAGTGTCCAGGCCGGGCGGCCGGGCGGCCAGCAGACCTGTGGAGTCCCTGCAATCAGGAGCCCTGCCTTTACCTCTGGTTGGCCCACAGATAGACGGGGCAGGGCAGGGTGCCCTCAGGGTTTTGTCGGATGAGCCCCAGCTGGTGCCATTTTATAAGAATTCCCTAGACGTGGATGGAGAGCTTCCTTTAAAAAAGAAAAAAATAGCAGCCAGGTGCTGGTGGCTGCCGCCCGCTGAGCTCAATACTCAGGAGGCTGAGGTCTGAGGACTAAGGTCCTGGGGCTTGAACTCAGGGCCTGGGCACTGTCCCTGAGCTCTTGGCTCAAGACTGGTGCTCTACCACTTGAGCCATAGCACCATTCTGGCTTTTTGGTGGTTTATTGGAGATCAGTCTCACAGACTTTCCTGCCCGGGCTGGCTTTGAACCACGATCCTCAGACCTCAGCCTCCTGAGTAGCTGGGGTGACAGGCATGAGCCACTGGTGCCCGGCTTTATCTCCCATGGAAGCCCCCAAAAGCCAGATGCAGAGCTGTGGCTCAAGTGGTAGAGCACCAGCCTTGAGTTAGATAGAAGAAAGGCGGGAGAAAAGCTAAGGAGAAACACTCAGGCCCTGAGTTCAAGCCCTGGTGCTGGCACAAGGAAAAGAAAACAGAAAAAGAAAAATGAAAGGAAGGAGGGAGGGAGGGAGGGAGGAAGGAAGAAAGGAAGGGAGGGAGGAAGAGAGGGAGGGAGGGAGGGAGCAGCTGGCTGGGTGGGAATCCCCTCTCTCAGGGGAGGGGAAGGAGAGGTGGGCAGCCAATGGGGGCACCTGCATCTGTCCGGCCAGGTGGGCACAGAACGCCCTCCCATAAATCAACACGGTTCCAGGTGGGAAGACCTGGTGACCAGTGGCTAGATCTGCTAGATCCGCGCAGCCTTGTTGGTTTGGGTGGAAAATCTTGGTTATGGGTGTGTGTGTGTGTGTGTGTGTATGTCTGTGTGTGTGTCTGTGTCTGTGTCTGTGAAAACCTTTCGTTCCTCTGGTTGGGAGTTAGGACTGGACTGTCGTGAGATCCTGCCTCTGCCAGCCTCCCTGGGCCTCCCCTTCCGGTCCTCCATCCACTTGGCCTCCTTTGCCCACCCAACACTTTCATTTCTCTCTTTCTTTTTTTCTTTCAAGGTCCAAGATTGGGACTCGAGCTCAGTACCTCTTTTTGCTCTTTGGCTAGGTGCTCTACCAACTGAGCCACGCCTCCAGTCCAACCCTTTCAGCGGTCCCTGTGGAGGGAAATCCTTGGTTATCCCTCCTTGAAGTGGGGGGGGCTGTGGCTCCCAGACTCTTGGGGCACTCACATTGCGGGGGGTCCCCGAGGTCCATCGAGAGGACTTGTGTGTTGCTGGACAGTCCAGCCCAGCCCTAGGAGATTCAGCAGCTAAATCACCACTTGTACCCCTTCCCCTTCCCTTCCTCCTTTAATCCAGGATCTCCCCCCCCCTCCCGCAGCTCACTGGCAGTAATGCCACTAAGCAGCTGGGCTGGAATAGCTCTGTCGATTATCTGTTTAATGCCCTCTGGAAGCCTTTAATCAAGACACCGGAGGGGTGGGGTGGGTGGGCGGCTGGGCTCCCTCCCTACGTGAAAACGAGAGGGACCGAAGGCTCGGGTGGCATTCTTCCCTCCTTCCCTCCTTCCCGCCGCAGGACGGAGACCATGGCCAAGGTAACCAGCCTCTTCCCCTTCCATTACACTGGAGATAGACTGAGAGGTGTGCCCCCCTGTCAACTACACGTCCGAGTTCTGGCGCCGGCTGTTGTAGTCTCGCTGTGAAGAGTCGTGGTAGGAAGGGCGAGGGGTGGCGTAGGCTCCAGGTTCTCTGATGATCTAAAGAGCAGAGGCCCAAGGTGGGTGTCAGGACTCATAGATAGGATTTTTCAGCCAGGCGCCCGCCAGTGGCTCACGCCTGTCATCCCAGCTACTCAGGAGGCTGAAGTCTGAGGATTGAGGTTCAAAGCCTTAGGGAGACTCTTATTTCTACCAGTCACCAAAAAGCCGGAAGTGGTGCTGTGGTTCAAGTGGTAGAGCGCCAGCCTTGAGTGAAAGAAGCTCAGGGACAGCGTCCAGGCCCTGAGTTCAAAGATGGATTTTTCTTTGTGAAATAGAATGTGTTCTTTCTATTGGAGAACTATCTAGATCCTTAGAGAGAGAGAAAAGAAGTTGGGCAATGTAGGGAATGGGTGTTGATGGGTCTTGGGAAAGTTCTTGAGGGAGATCCACTTCACAAGATTCCGTCGTCGGCCGAGCCCAGGAGTACACGCCTGTAATCTAGCACCAGGGAGGCAAAGCAGGAGCAATGAGCTGCTGGGAGCCACCGGCCTGGTGAGCTTCAAGCCAGCCTGGGCTAATCTTTCGAGACAATGATTGGTGAAGGACCTCCTGGTGTCTGTCGGGGGGGTAGAAGCTTCTAGAAGGAATCGGTATGAGCTATCCAACTCCTTCATCCCCGGTTCCGGAGGAATCGCCCCCTTTCCTAACTTGGTGTAACTTGTGATGGGTCGAGTGTGTGGAGTTAACATCTGATGTGATTGGTGGGAGAGAAATTTCCAGACAGTGGGGGGCGGGGGAGGGGGGAACGCAGCCCTGCCTTAAATCCTGAGCTCGTTCTGCAGAATAGCAGTTGCCGCTTCCCCCCCCCAAAACACCATGGGTCCTAGGTGGGCCATGGGTGCACGTGTGACCCATAAGATCTGGGGAGGGGCGGGGGCCACCTGGGAGGCTGAGATCCGGAGGATCGAGGTTCAAAGCCAACCCGGGGCAGGAAAGTCCATGAGACTCTGACCTCCAATGAACCACCAGAAAACCAGAAGTGGAGCTGTGGCTCAAGCGGTAGAGCACCAGCCTTGAGCAAGAAAGCTCAGGGACAGTGCCCAGGCCCTGAGTTCAAGCCCCAGGAGGGACCAAAATAAGATTTGTGGGTTGGGGGGTGTGGTCAGGGCGTGCTGCATGGGGCGTCGGGGTGGTGCTGGCCGGTGGGCGTCCGTCTCGGGTCGCTCTGGGGACCACGCTTCTGTCTGGGCTGCTGGGGACCCGTGCACACCGCGTTAATCCCCGACAATGAGGGCTGTGGCTCCAGGCTGAGCCCCGATCACTGGTCCTGGGGGGGAGAGGTGGGGGGATTTGTGGGCTTCATTACCGGCTGCGGTCTTAGGCACCCTGATCTCCAAGGCTAAGCCATGGCTCCTGAGAGCTCAGATGGTTTGTTTTACGAAGCATCTGTGAGCGGCCCAGCGCCGGCTTCTGTCCGGTTCTGTTCCGGTCCATTCCGGATTCACCCATGGGCCCATCAAGTGCCGTCCTGGTTACAGCGTGCCAGAGGCTCTGGCCGGAGCTGCACAGGGCTGGGGAGGTTAGGGCTGGGAGTGAGGCTGGGGGTGGAGGATCCGTCGGCTGAGGCTGGCTGGGATCATGGTGCTGACCACACTTGCTCCCTCTTGCCAGCTGTGCCCAGTAGAGGGCGTCAGTGGAACCTCGGGGGACCTAGAGACTCCCGGTGACCACCTCATTATGTGGCCAGGGGTGAGCCTCCTCGCATCTGTGACTCCTCGGGTCTGGGCCTCCTCTGGTCTGGGCCTCCGTGGCCAGGTCTCCTCTGGTCTGGGTCTCCTCTGGTCTGGGCCTCTGGGGTCTGAGCCTCCTCTGGGGTCTGGGTCTCCTCTGGAGTCTGGGCCTCCTCTGGTCTGGGCCTCTGGGATCTGAGCCTCCTCTGGGGTCTGGGCCTCCTCTGGTCTGGGTCTCCTCTGGTCTGGGCCTCTGGGGTCTGAGCCTCCTCTGGGGTCTGGGTCTCCTCTGGAGTCTGAGCCTCCTCTGGGGTCTGGGTCTCCTCTGGAGTCTGGGCCTCTTCTGGGGTCTGGGCCTCCTCGAGTCTGGGCCTCCCCTGGGGTCTGGGCCTCCTCGAGTCTGGGCCTCCCCTGGGGTCTGGGCCTCCTCTGGTCTGGGTCTCTGGGGTCTGGGCCTCCTCTGGGGTCCGGGCCTCCTCTGGGGTCCGGGCCTCCTCTGGTCTGGGTTTCCTCTGGGGTCTGGGCCTCCTCTGGGGTCTGGGCCTCCTCTGGTCTGGGCCTCCTCTGGTCTGGGCCTCCTCTGGTCTGAGCCTCCTCTGGGGTCTGGGCCTCCTCTGGGGTCTGGGCCTCCTCTGGTCTGGGTCTCCTCTGGGGTCTGGGCCTCCTCTGGTCTGGGCCTCCTCTGGGGTCCAGCTTCCTCTGGTCTGGGCCTCCTCTGGTCTGGGTCTCCTCTGGGGTCTGGGCCTCCTCTGGTCTGGGTCTCCTCTGGAGTCTGGGCCTCCTCTGGTCTGGGTCTCCTCTGGGGTCTGGGCCTCCTCTGAGGTCCAGCCTCCTCGGGTCTAGGCCTCTGGGGTCGGGCCTCCACGGGGCTAGGCCTCTGGGGTCTGGGCCTCCACGGCCGGGCCTCCGCGAGGCTGGGCCTCCACGGCCAGGCCGAGCCTCACCGCTGCTCCCCCCCACAGATGGAGCTCCCGCAGGGCCCCCCTGGCCAACGCGCCCGCCTGCCTGCCGTCCTCAGCCTGCTATCACTCGGCCTCTCCGCAGCATCCCTGCTCAGCGACCGGTGGTTTGTGGGCACACAGAAGGTGCCCAAGCCCGTGTGCGGGAAAAGTGTGGCAGCCGAATGCCCTGAGCTGCCAGTGCCCCTGGACGGGGATGTCGCCAACGCATCCGCCGCGGCGGTGGTACAACTCAGCTGGGCGGCTGGGGATGACGGCTTCGCCTTCCCTGCCTTCCACAGTGGCCTGTGGCTATCCTGTGAGGAGACCGTGGAAGGGCCAGGTGCGGGCCCCAACCCCGGGCAGGGGGGGTAGGGGAGGGAGGGAGTGGGGGGGACGGGGAGGGGGGGCAGGCATCCACGCAGACAGCTCAGAACAGGCCCCCACTCCACAGACGTGAGGGCCGGGCTCGGCGGCGCACGCCTGTCATCCCAGCCCCTCGGGGTGGGGGGAGGCTGAGATCTTGAGGACCGTGGTTCGAAGCCAGCCCGGGCGGGGGAGTCTTGTGAGAGACGATGGTCTCCAATGAACCGGCGCAAAGCTAGACGTTGGGGGTGTGGCCCGAGCGGCAGAGCGCCCAACTCGCGTGACAAAGCCCCACGCGCGCGCGTGTGTTGCAGGGGAGAAATGCCGAAGTTCCACCGAACTCACACCACCAGCCCAGAGAGGTGAGAAAGGATTACTGGAACCTTCCACGGTGCAAGGCCCACGTGACGCCCCTCTCCGACCTGGAGGGGAGCGGTTAATGGAGACATCCCTCCTCCCCCACCCCCCCTCGGGGCGCCCGGCAAG
>NW_012267297.1:1099764-1107041 GCF_000151885.1 Dipodomys ordii | reverse complement strand
TCCCACCACCCTTCCCCTCCCCCGGCCTGCCCACCCGTGACGTGGGCTTCTCCAAATCTAGGCGGCCCGGTCACCTCTCCTCTCTTCCTTCCCTCGGGGTGAGGGAAGTGCTTCCTAGAGCTGACTTGCAGCCCAAGTCGGGGATGCAAACCAGAAGTGGGGGGGGGACCAGGGAGAAGGGAGGGTTACAGGTGCAACGTCCACCCCCAGCTCCAATGGGCCACCTTGGAAAAGCCTAGAATCTCCCCCCACACCCCACCCCACACACCACATACTGCCGATTGCTTTCCTTTTGTCAAATAAAAAAATGAAAAGGAAGCTGGGCTCCCACCTGTCATCCCAGCTGCTCAGGAGGCTGAGAGCTGAGGATCACAGTTCGAAGCCAGCCCGGGCAGGAAAGTCCATGAGACTCTGATCTCCAATAAACCACTCAGAAAACCAGAAGTGGCGCTGTGGCTCAGGTGGTAGAGCGCCAGACTTGAGCTAAGAGCTCAGGGACAGCGCTCAGGCCCCGAGTTCAAGCCCCACGACTGACAAAAATTAATAAAAATAAAAAGGAAAGCAATGAAGGGGGGGAGGTGGAAAGAAAAGAGAAATGAAACCAAACCAAGGGGGAGCCGGTGGCTCACGCCTATCATCCCAGCTACTCAGGAGGCTGAGATCTGAGGATCTCGGGTCAAAGCCAGCCCTGGGCAGGAAAGTCCATGAGACTCTGATCTCCAGTGAACCACCAGAAAACCAGAAATGGAGCTGTGGCTCAGGTGGTAGAGCGCCAGCCTTGAGTGAAAGAGCTCGGGGATGGCGCCCAGGCCCTGAGTTCAAGCCCTAGCATGGGCACAAAGGAGGAAAGGTGGGGGGAGCAAAGCCCCCCCGGGGGGGGGGAGGTGAACCGTGAACACCAGGTTTTGCACACGGCCCTTGGTTTGCACACGGCCATGGGCAAAGGCAAGCCGTTCCCCGGTGGTGGCGGCGGCCTCTCCTCTGCGGCGTCCGTGGTGCATGACCGTGGGCGCCGTGTCCCCTGTGTCCCCCCCCGCAGCCATCCTCTGTCTCGCCCTGGGGTCCCAGGCCGCCCACCTCGGCCTTGAGCTCCTCAGCGTGGTCCTGATCCTGAGCCACCTGCTGCTGGCGCGCCGCACGGGCTGCGGGCTGCAGCTCAGCGCCTTCGCCGCCGTCTGCTCTGTCCTGTCGGGTGAGGGGCCCAGGGCGGGCGGGGAGGGGGGGTCACCGTGGCCAGCAAGGAGACGCCCCCCCTTTTAGATTGCCCCCCGGCCCTGGGAGATGGGGAAGAGGAGGGTGATGGATGCAAGGCCCAGTTTCATGCAGGATGAAGGCAGGTAGCTTCCAGATAGCAGTCTCTCAGGCTCGTCCCCCCATTCCCCCCTTTTCCTTGTCCCCCGTACCCCCTGACTGCAGGCCTTCTGGGCATGGTGGCCCACATGATGTATTCGCAAGTCTTCCAGGCAACCGCCAACCTAGGTCCGGAGGACTGGAGACCCCACGCTTGGACTTACGGCTGGGCTTTCTAGTGAGTGCCTGCCGTCCCGGCCCCCTGGGCCAACTCCCCACCCCATCCCGCCCCCCACCTGGGCAGCCCCCCCACACCCAGACCTTGGTCTGTGGAGGAAGCGGGGTGCTCACGCTCGCCCATCTGCTCGCGCCCCTAGCACAGCCTGGCTCTCGTTTACCTGCTGCATGGCGTCGGCCGTGACCACCTTCAACACCTACACCAGGACGGCGCTGGGGTTCGCGGGTGGGCTCCACGGGGGCTTCCACGCCGCGCCGCGCCCCTGCCTTCCCCCGCAGCCTCCCTGCGCGCCGCCGCCCGAGGGGCCCCCGCGCGGCTGCCCCCTGTGCCACGAGCCGCCCGTGCGCTCCGTGTCCGCCGGCGTGGATTTCCTCGTGGCCGCCCAGCAAGCCGGCGGCCGGGGCCCGGGGGGCCCCACGGGGGCCTCTGTGGAGGAGGAGCAGTGCTAGGGTTCCGGGGCGTGGGGAACAGGCTGGATCGTTACCAACATCTGCTTAAGCCGAAGCTGGTCTTGCACGCGTGATTTGTTTGAGTCGTAACCACCGCAAGGCCGGGGGGGGGGCCGTCCAGCTCCGTCCCCCCCCCAGGGCTGTTGGGGGCGGGGCTCGGGGGGGTAGGCGCCTGCCTGGCAAGCCCCCCAAGTCCTGAGTTCACATCCTAGTCACCCCCACAAAACCCCGATCAATGTCCCCTCCTCCTTCTAAGAGTCTCAGAAACCCAGTGATGGCCAGGCACTGATGCTCACGCCTGTCATCCCAGCTTCTCAGGAGGCTGAGATCTGAGGATCCTGGCTCAAGGCCAGCCCAGGCAGGAAAGTCTGGGAACACTCTTAACTTCCAGGAAACCGGAAGTGGAGCTGTGACTCAAGTGGTAGAGCGCCAGCCTTGAGTGAAAGAGCTCAGGGACGGTGCCCAGGCCCTGAGTTCAAGCCCCAGGACCGACAGAAACAAAAACAAAGAACCCAGTGATGCCTTGAGAAATGGGGAGAACAGAGGTGACCCCAACAAATGAACCAATTGCTCTGTGGCAGACCCAAGAACGTGGCAGACCCCCCCACCCCAGAGGGACCTGGGGAAGGCGGCCAGGCGCTGCCCACGGGGCCAGGCCCCCGACACCCCCGACGCTCAGGAAGACCAGCACGGCCCCGCACGTGCAGCTCGAAGCATTTATTTTTGTGGTTCCAGTTCACAGTTGAGAGCTCACTCCCATGGGGGGGGGAGGGCCATTCACATTGGGGAGGGGTGGCTGGGGGTGGGGGTGAGGGGAGGGAGAGACCGGGAGGAGGCCTTGTTTGTAAGCAGTGGTTCTTCGCTGGCAGCCCGGAGCTGGGACTGCAGGCAGAACTAACTTCCTTGCACTCAGAAAGGACGGTGTGTCCAAGCTCCAGCCGTGGCTGACGTGTTCTGCACTGGCTTTCAGGAGCTAGAGGGCTGGGCAGGGCTCAGCGGTGGAGTGCTCGCCTAGCATGCATGAAGCCCCAGGTTCGATTCCTCAGTACCACACACACAGAAAAAGCTGGAAGTGGCGCTGTGGCTCAAGTGGTAGAGCACCAGCCTTGAGCAAAAGCAGCTCAGGGACAGCGCCCAGGCCCTGAGTTCAAGCCCCAGGACTGGCAAAAAAAAAAAAAAAGTAGCTAGAGATGACTTTTGTGGTCTGGACAGATTTAAACCTCCAGTAGGGGGAAGAACGTCCTAACAGAATTCACGACAGTGCACTTCAAGCTGCCACTGAGATTCACGCTGCGTGGACACACGGGCTTCCGGAACCGCACGGCCGGCTCCCTGGGACGCCCATCACCACGGGGGGCCACCGCTTTGGGGGGTTTGGTCCTCCACAGATTAGTCCTGAGAAGTCTACACTAGACAGCATCCAAGCCAAAGGCACAAACAAGTTCACTCAGACCCCTAGGAGTGGGTCTGGAATCTTCTCTGCTCTCTGGCGGGGGAGAGGGGGGCTCTGACTTCCACACGTGATGTCTACAGGGTTGAAAGCCGTCTTGGGGACAAGGTGCCAGCCTCTGCCCGGAGAGACAGGCCTGAGGGGCGGGGCCTCACCCCTGCCCGGAAAGATGGGCCTGAGGGGTGGACAATGTGCGGGCCAGGCCTCACCCCTGCATGGAGAATGGCTGCCACTGTCACCTGCCGGGGGAGGGAGGACAATTAATAGATTCGGATTTTCTGGATTAATAGAATAGATTGGATTTCCTGAAGTCCCTAAGCTAAGAGGGATCGAGGCCCGCAGTGTCCAGATCTCACAAGCGTTTCCCATCGGCCATCACGGGATTTTCTACCCCACACACCACGGCCTAGAACTTTGGGGGACTTGAGCTTAACAGAGGAAACATCTAGAGATCATTCCAGAAAGATTCATCGTTAGCGTTGGGCCGGGCGCCGTGCCTCACACCTGTCATCCCAGCTACTCAGGAGGCTGAGCGCGGAGGATCAAGGTTCCAAGTCAGCACGGGTAGGAAAGCCCTCGAGATGCTTAGCTCCAATTAGTCACTAAAAAGCCAGCAGTGGTGCTGTGGCTCAAGTGGTAGAGCGCTAGCCTTGAGTAAAAAGGGACAGCGCCCAGACCCTGAGTTCAAGCCCCAGGACCAATACACACACAAAACAACACACAGATAAAAATGTACACAAGAGCTTTCTCAGAGCACAAAGGCCCTGTGAGAAAGAAGTACAGAGCAAAAATGATTGCACACAGGACTCAAGTGGTGGAAGGAAACAACTAGAAACATATCCCTGAATAGAAGACAAGGGGAGGGGAGGGGAAGGGAGGGGACCAGAGAGGCAGAGGACGGGCGCAGCAGGACCAGGCCCCAGGCTGGGGGGTGGAGGGGGAGCCCCACCTTCCAATGAGCTCACAAGGACGGCATGCCGGGGTGCTGGGGGCCTGGGCTGTGCACGCGTGGGGCAGGCGTGCCCTCAGGCCCCCGGGCCGGGCAGAGCCAGTCACGGGGAGCAGGGCCACAGGCAGGATGCTGGACAGATGGAAAGCCGGGGGGTCTGCGTGGCCCCCCCATACTGTCCCCACACTGCGGGTGGAGAAAGGACACGGGGTGGCGACCGGTGGCGACCCTCAGAGTGGGAGGCTGGCCACCGGAAGCTTCTAGAAGCTGCTGGATGACTACGCCGGAGGTAATTCTAAAGTGGTCCCCAGAGCAGGGCGCCCCGCCACACCTGCGGATCCGTGCACCACACAGAGCAGGCACCCAGAGTCCCAGCCCCCCCCCCCCCAAATCCCCAGGAGAGCTTATAAATTAGACATCGAAAATAAAATAAAACCCCGTAAGATTCACATTTCTCAAGTCTGTCCACAAAGTTCCTGGGGGCTCGCGCGGGAAGGAGCCGGTCAGGGCTGGAGTGCACCGACCGGGCGATAAACAGGCCCCGGCTCCCAGAGCAGTGCTCATGACAGCGGGGGCCACCCACTCGGCTCTCCACTGCAGCCCATCTGGCTAGACCTGCAGGAAAAGCACAAGCGTGTGACCTCCTTCCCACCCCCACGGAGAGAACCCCAGAGTCACAGAGGATACCCCAAGCCAGTGCCATCCGTCTCCTGTCCTTCCATTCCATCCCAGGGAGCAGGGGCAGCTCCCCCCCCCACCAAGGCCCATGCGGCGCAGGGACTGTGCTAGAGCTGGGCATCGGTGCTCACGCCTGCCATCCCAGCTACATGGGAGGCTGAGATGTGAGGATCTTGGTTCAAAGCCAGCCTGGCCTGAAAAGTCCATGGAAGGGCTGGGCAGGTGGCTCAGTGGTAGAGCGCTTGCCTTGCATGCCTGAGGCCCTGAGTTTGATTCCTCAGTACCACATAAGCAAAACGGAAAAAGCTGGAAGTGGCGCTGTGGCTCAAGTGGTAGAGCGCTAGCCTTGGACAAAAAAACTCAGGGACAGCGGCCAGGCCCTGAGTTTGAGCCCCAGGATGGGCACACACCGTGTCACTGACCCCACCCAAAAAACACCAGCAGGGCCTCCACTCAGCCACGAGCCCCGGTCACCCCGGGGCCCAGGGCTCAGTGCCTGCTGCAGTGAGGCCTAAGAGTGGAGCCCATGGCCTAGCCTGAGCCTGAGCCTGGGCCTGATCCTGAGCATGCAGCCCACAGGCGTGGCCTGAGCCTGAATCTAGGCCTGGGTCTGGGCCTGAGCCTGGTCCTGAGCCTGCGTCTGGTCCTGAGCCTGTGTCTGGGCCTGAGCCTGGGCCTAGGTCTGGATCTGGGCCTGGGCCTGGGCCTGGGCCTGGGCCTGGGTCTGGGTCTGGGTCTGGGTCTGGGCCTGGGTTTGGGCCTGAGCCTGGGAGTAGGTCTGGGCCTGGGCCTGGGCCTGAGCCTGGGCCTGGGCCTGAGCCTGGGTCTGGGTCTGGGTCTGGGCCTAGGCCTAAGCCTGAGCCTGGGTCTGGGTCTGGGTCTAGGTCTGGGCCTGAGCCTGAGCCTGGGTCTGGGTCTGGGTCTGGGTCTGGGTCTGGGCCTGAGCCTAGGTCTGGGTCTGGGTCTGAGCTTGGGTATGGGTCTAAGCCTGGGCCTAGGTCTGGGTCTGGGTCTGGGCCTGGGCCTAGGTCTGGGTCTGGGCCTGGGCCTGGGTCTGGGTCTGGGTCTGGGTCTGGGCCTGGGTCTGGGCCTGAGCCTGAGCCTGAGCCTGGGTCTGGGTCTGGGCCTGGGCCTGGGCCTGGGTCTGGGTCTGGGCCTGGGCCTGGGTCTGGGTCTGGGTCTGGGTCTGGGTCTGGGTCTGGGCCTGGGCCTGGGCCTGGGTCTGGGCCTAAGCCTGAGCCTGGGTCTAAGCCTGAGCCTGGGTCTGGGTCTGGGTCTGGGCCTGAGCCTGAGCCTGGGTCTGGGTCTGGGTCTGAGCCTGAGCCTAGGTCTGGGTCTGGGTCTGAGCTTGGGTATGGGTCTGAGCCTGGGCCTAGGTCTGGGTCTGGGTCTGGGCCTGGGTCTGGGTCTGGGTCTGGGCCTGGGTCTGGGCCTGAGCCTGGGCCTGGGCCTGAGCCTGGGCCTGGGTCTGGGTCTGGGTCTGGGCCTGGGCCTGAGTTGGGCCTGAGCCTGGGTCTGGGCCTGGGTCTGGGCCTGGGCCTGGGCCTGAGCCTAAGCCTGGGTCTGGGTCTGGGTCTGGGCCTGAGCCTGAGCCTGAGCCTGGGCCTGGGCCTGGGCCTGAGCCTGAGCCTGGGCCTAGGTCTGGGTCTGGGCCTGGGCTTGAGCCGGGCCTGAGCCTGGGTCTGGGCCTGGAGCTCACAGGCATGGCCTGAGCTGACCACAGGGGCCTGAGCCCATAAATGCGGACCACAAGAACCCCACATCTCAGATGGGCCGCGGCACGTCCTCTCGGGAGCGGCTCACCTGCGGGGGCGAATCCACAAACTTGATGCGGGACAGGAACCTCCGCAGCTGCCCGCGGCCGGTGCCGGGGGCGGTGTCGCGCAGCGGCAGCACTCTGCCCTCCATGAGCGCCCAGCGCAGGCTCAGCTTGCTGACCGCCAGGGCCCGCGGGCGGCCGTCGGGGCGCGGCTCTGCAGCCCTGGTCACATAGAAGGCGTCCTTCCACACGTCGTTGACGCCCACTGGGAGAGGCCGCCGGCATGAGGGGGGGTGCTGCCTCCTGGCTCACTGGTTCACCCATTCATTCATTCACACAGGAGAGGGGCAGAGCCAGCCACACCTCAACCATCCATCTCATGCATTCATTCACCGGTTCATTCATTCATTCACACAGGAGAGGGGCGGGGCTGGTCACACTTAGTCATCCATCTCATGCATTCA
>NW_012267297.1:1087558-1098244 GCF_000151885.1 Dipodomys ordii | reverse complement strand
CCCCAGCCCCCGCCACTCACGGAGGTGGGAGAAGGCTCGGCCGGTGCCTCTGCCCAGAAGAGGAAGACGGACTTCAGCTCGGCGGTCAGGGCAGCGGCGGTGGGCGTGTCCGCCATGCGGCAGGGGGCGCTGTGGTTCCAGGCGACAGAGCCAGACTGACCGTCCACCACAAGCATCTGCAGAGGACAAGACGGGGCGTGGCCAGCGCAGGGCAGCGGCCAGCCTGCCAGCTCACACGCAGCCCGCGCCCCAGCACACGCCTGCCGTCCCAGCTACTCGGGAGGCTGAGATCTGAGGATGGTGGTTAGAGGCCCGGCCCAGGCGGGGAAGTCTGGGAGGCTCTCATCTCCAGTGAACAGACGAAAAGTCGGAAGTGGCCGGGCTCCGGTGGCTCGCGCCTGTCATCCCAGATACTCAGGAGGCTGAGATCTGAGACCGCAGTTCAAAGCCAGCCAGGGCAGGAAAGTTCCTGAGACTCTGATCTCCAAGGAACCACCAGAAAACTGGAAGTGGCGCTGCACTTCAAGTGGTAGAGCGCCAGCCTTGAGTGAAAGACCTCAGAGATAGTGCCCAGGCCCTGAGTTCAAGCCCCAGGACTGGCACACACACACACACACACACACACACACACACACACACACACACACCCAGGCTCGGTGCGGACCCTGCCTGGCCTCCCATGCCTGACTCATCTCTCTGTTATTGTAATTATCTGGGGAATCTGGTCTGACCGGGCAGCTGTGGCCTCGCCCGTGGCCAGCCCCAGGGGACAGAGCTTTCCCCCCCACCCCCCACGCACAGCTGGAAGGGGAAAGGAGGCCCTGCCTGTAATCCCGGGCCGAGCTCTGGCCTGGTGTTGAGGGCAGCTGAAGCCCCTGCCTGAAACCGCCATCCAAATCTCCCCAGCTCTGGGTCTTCCAGAAGCATCTGAGAACTTTGTTGGGGTTTTTTGGGGGGGGGTTGAGAGGGGTTGCCAGTCATGGGACTTGAACTCAGGGCCTGGACACTGTCTCCTGAGCTCTTTCACTCAAGGCGGGCGCTCTACCACTTGAGCCACTGCGCCACTTCCAGTTTTCTAGTGCTTCATTGGAGATCAGAGTCTCAGGGACTTTCCTGCCTGGGCTGGCCTCAAACCATGATCCTCTAGATCTCAGCCTCCTGAGTCGCTGGGATGACAGGCGTGAGCCACCAGCATCTGGCAGTGTCTGGGAACGTTACAAGTGGAGCGTGTGGGGTGTGACACCCGCACGTGCACCTCGTTCTACAGTGGTGGGGGGGGCTGCTCACAGACACGACCCGGGGGCGGGGGGGGGGGACCGCCCAGGATCATGCGTGCACTGAACTGATGTGTTTACCCAGCCCTGCCCGGTTTCAGACAAGACTTCTTGTCCAACCACACCGAAGGTTCCAGAAGGAACATAGCAAGGAGATTCACCCAGGACGCGTCTGTGGCAAGCTGTCTGTGCGCGTCCAGCCGGACCCCGAGGCCCGGGGGACAAGGCCTCCTTCCTCCCCGCCCGCGCATGCGCGCCCCGGGCCCCACCTTGCGCACCCCAGTGCTGTCGCTGAGCTGCAGGAGGAAGTCCAGCGTCTGGTCGTCGGTGAAGTAGCCGGGCGTGGGCTGGCTGCAGAAAGCACAGGACGATGGGGGACAAGAGAGGAACGGCGGGTCTCCCACCCCCCCAAAAAAAAAAGAAGCAGCAATGTTCTAGGGTGTATTTTGGGAGGGGGAGAGGGCTTGAACTCAGGGCCTGGGCGCTGTCCCTGAGCTCTTTCACTTGAGCCTGGCGCTCTACCACCTGAGCCACAGCTCCATTCTGGCTTTCTGGTGGTTCATTGGAGATCAGAGTCTCAGGCACTTTCCTGCCCGGCCTGGCCTCAAACTGTGATCCTCGGGCCTCAGCCTCCTGCGTAGTGGGGATGGCAGGTGTGAGCCCCAGGTGGACAGGCAGACTTGGGGGGCGGGGGGTGGACAGACCTGCGCAGGCCCGGGAGGCGCAGCATCCAGCGCGGCACGAGGCTCTGCCCGGCCAGCAGGACCAGGCCCTGCCTGGTGGTGAGGAGGAGGTCGCTGCCGTTCGAGTCCAGGGCCTTCACCACCTGGAGCTGCTCCACGCCGTCGCTGGATTGGACAAGAGCCTGGGGTGGGCGGGTCTTCCCGGACGCCCGAGCACATGCGCCATCCGCAGCCCGTGCCTGGCCACAGGCCCACAGAGGACCGAGCGTCCACGGACACGCACGCATCCCTGGGCCTTTTATTTCATTTTATTTTTTACTTGGGGCCTGGGCGCCGTCCCTGAGCTCTTTCACTCAAGGCTGGCGCTCTACCACTTGAACCACAGCACCACATACGGTTTTCTGCTGGTTCATTGGAGATCAGAGCCTCACAGACTTTCCTGCCTGGGCTGGCTTTGAACCGGGATCCTCAGATCCCAGCCTCCTGAGCGGCTGGGATGACAGGCGTGAGCACCGGCGCCCGCTATCCTCGCTGAGGACTTAGGAGGCAAAGATCTGAGGATGGCGGTTCAAATCCAGGCCGGGCAGGAAAGTTGCTGTGAGACTCTCATATCCCACGAACCATAGAACAGCGAACGGTGGAGCACCAGCCGTGAGCCTCGGCTGTGAGTTCAAGCCCCAGGACCAGCTCAAGAAAACACACACACACACACACACACACACACACACACACCATCATCAACAACGACACACTGCGGCCGGTCACATTTCCCCTCCTGCTCCCGCTCTGAGCCCAGGACGCCTAACACCGTCGCCACCGCCGAATACCTGTACACGGGGATGAGCTCCGACGCGTTGGCCGCGCGCCGCCGCTCCCAGGCCGGCTCCGCCGCCTGCAGGGATGCGGGCAGGGGCCCCGGGCTCTGGGCCTGCAGGAGCAGGTCGCGCAGGGCCACCGCCTGGATGTTTCCTAGGGCCACAGGAAGAATGACACGGCGAGGTCTGGGTGGGGGGTCTCCCGGGACCCACGCCAGAATGCACGCGGGGAGGTGGCAGCTCTCAGCGGGAAGAAAGGGAGGCCGGGAGACGGGAGGCCGAGGAAGGGAGGCCGAGGAAGGGAGGCCCGGGTGACGGGAGGCCGAGGAAGGGAGGCCGGGAGACAGGAGGCCGAGGAAGGGAGGCCGGGAGACAGGAGGCCGAGGAAGGGAGGTCAGGAGACAGGAGGCTGAGGAAGGGAGGCTGGGAGACAGGAGGCTGAGGAAGGGAGGCCGGGAGACGGGAGGCCGAGGAAGGGAGGCCGGGAGACAGGAGGCTGAGGAAGGGAGGTCAGGAGTCAGGAGGCTGAGGAAGGGAGGCTGGGAGACGGGAGGCTGAGGAAGGGAGGCTGGGAGCCGGGAGACTGAGGAAGGGAGGCCGGGAGACGGGAGGCCGAGGAAGGGAGGCCGGGAGACAGGAGGCTGAGGAAGGGAGGCTGGGTTGTCAGGAGGCTGAGGAAGGGAGGCCAGTGTCTCCCCCCCATCGCCCCGTCCTGTCCCCCCTGCCCGGCCGGGCCGCTTACCGAAGCCGAACAGCACGTAGACGGCCCCGCTGGCGGTGGTGTAGAGCTGGGGGCCGATGAGGTTGCCCACCCCCACACCGTCGTAGCGCACGGCGCGCCCCACGGGGGTCCCCGCGCGGCCGGAGACCAGCAGAAAGCACAGGTCGGGCTGAGGGGAGGAGGGAGGTCAAGTGGGCCGGCGGCAGCACAGAGCCGCGCGTGCTGGCGGCCGGCGCTGGCAGGTGGGAGGCCTGGAGGCCCCGGAACGGAGGCCGGGCGGCGTGCAGAGGCCCGGGCAGTCACCCGGGGCCAGGGCCTGGCAGACGGCGGGCCGGCCCGCGTGTGGAGGGGCAGCGCCCCTGGAAGTGGCCGACCCCCCCACACACACACACACACGAGGGCCGAACCTGCGCGTCCCCCACGGCCAGCAGCAGCAGGTCCCGGGCGCCGTCCCCGTCCAGGTCCGGCAGGAGCGCCGCGGGCGCTGCCAGGGTGCCATTGGCCAGGTGCTCAGGACGGAGCGTCCACACGGCCTCACCTGCGGGGAGGGGGGGAGAGGGGGAGGGGGAGGGGAGGACGGGGCTGAGGACCCCCCTCCCCTCGGCCCCTGCACCGGTTCCCCTGCAGAAGAGCTGAGCCTCAGCCCTGGCCTTCCCGGATTCAGTCACGTCTCAGATGAGGCCCAGCATGGAGGCCGGCCTCTAACCACCATACTCCTCCCCTGGGCCTCCCAGTCCCTGAGCTGCGGCGCTCGGCCATGTGAAGCCACCAGCCCCCCTCCCCTGGCCTGAGGTTTCCCGGCCATGCCGGCCCGGGCAGGCTCTTTGTCTTCCATCCAGGATTTGCAGCCAAGGGGCCCCGGGCTGTTCCTGCCCGGAGAACTCGGCCTGGCGCCATCTTTGTGCCAAACAGGCTGGAGCAGCCTCTGATCTTACCTGACGCGGCCCTGTAGGCCCCGAGCGCCCGGCGCGATCCCGTCACCAGGCAGAGCGCCTCGGCCCCGCGCCCCGGCTCCAGGTCCACGCAAGCCACGTGCTGGGCCTCCTCCGGGAGGGGCGTGGACCACAGCGTGCTGCCGTTCATGCCGGACAGGCACAGCAGATGAGCACTGGGGCCGGAGCCCGGGCCACCTGGGAACAAGGGGCATGGTGGGTGGGAAACGGGGAGGAGGGAGAGAGAGGGGCAAGTCCTGAGTTCAAATCCCAGAATCACTAAAAAAAAAAAAAACAACAAGGAGGAGACAGGGAAGGAGGGGGGAGGGAGAGGAGGGGAGAGGAGGGGAGGGGAGGGGGGCAGGGCAAGGGCTGTGTGCTCAGGCTGGCCTCAGGCCCCTGTCAGAGCTGGGTGTGCGTGCGCGCATGCGTGGGGGGGGAGTCCTGGGGCTTGAACTCGGGGCCTGGGCGCCGCTCTCACCTCCCGCGCTGCGGTTCCCGGGCCTCACCAGGGCCAGCAGCACGTCCCGCAGGCCGTCCCCATTCACGTCGGCCAGGTCCAGAGGAGCCAGGTCCCCTCCTGAGCGCACACAAGGGAAGAAGGGCCTGAGCGGAGCCCCGGGCAGCCGCTGGGGCGGGGGGCGGGGAGAGACTTCAGCACCCCAGGACCCAGAGGACAGGCGGGGCGCACCCCACCCTGCTCCCCAGAATCCACTCCACATTCCCTGAGGAGCGGGAGACCCTGGGTGGAGGGCCAAAGGTTGAAGTGACGCTGTGGCTCAAGTGGTAGAGCGCCAGCTTTGAGTGAAAGAGCTCAGGGATGGTGCCCAGGTCTCGGGTTCAAGCCCCAGGACCGGCACAGAAATCAATCAATCAATCAATCAATCAAATCAAACTGGCTGGGTGTTGGTCCCACACGCTGTAACCCTCGCTCTCGGGAGGCTGATTGTGAGGACCATCATTTGAGGCCAGTGTGAGCAAAAGAAAACATAATAAGCCGATGTTTGGAAGACTCCCTGTCAACCCACAGCTGCAGCCACACCTGTGACTTCAATTTGCCTCAGGAGGGGGGAGGAGGGGGAGGATCGGGGAACCGGGGATCAGAGCGCCGTCCCCCAGCGGAGGAAGGGGCAGACATGACGCCCTTCTTCCCGAGATGGTCTGGGGCGGGGGAACGGCCTGGTGAGTTTCTCGGTGAGCTGAGGAGGAACCCCACAACCCTGCATCCCGGAAGACTGAGTCACGGCACCCAGCCACCCCCCTCTGGGCGAGAAAGTGAGACGGAATTATTTTGGAGCTGACATGAGGTCTGGCCTGGGGTCCACCAAGGGCCCTGGGCACGGGTGCAGCCCGGGGATTCGAAGCTGCCTGTCCTCTGAAGACAGTCCCACCACACTCAGCCTGTCCCACCAGCATCTGCCTAATACCTGGGACCCAGCATGCATCTCGGGGCCCACCTGAGCCCACGGCCAGGCATCCATCTTGGGGCTCACCTGTGCACCACACTCCAGAGCTCACCTGTGCCTACGGGCAGGTGTGTGTCTTGGAGCTCACCTGCACTCATGGGCAGGTATGTCTTGGGGCACCTGAGCCCTGTGGGCAGGCGTGTGTCTCGGGGCTCACCTGTGCCCATGGCCAGGTGTGCATCTCGAGGCTCACCTGCACCCATGGCCAGGTGTGCATCTCAGGGCTCACCTGTGCCCCAGGCCCCGGAGCTCACCTGTGCCCACAGGCAGGTGTGGGTCTTGGAGCTCACCTGCGCCCATGGCCAGACATGCATCTTGGGGCTCACCTGCACCCATGGGCAGGTGAGTCTCGGGGCTTACTTGCACCCATGGCCAGGCGTGCAACTCGGGGCTCATCTGTTCCAGTGCCCCTGAGGTCACCTGCACCCACGGGCGGGTCTGAGTCTTGGGGCTCACCTGAGCCCGCGGGCAGGCATGTGTCTCGGTGCTCACCTGTGCGCATGGCCAGGCGTGCATCTTGGTACTCACCTGCGCCCATGGCCAGGCATGAGACTCAGGGCTCACCTGCGCCCGCAGGCAGGCATGCATCTCGGTGCTCACCTGCGCCCATGGCCAGGCATGAGACTCGGGGCTCACCTGCGCCCGCAGGCAGGCATGCGTCTCGGTGCTCACCTGCGCCCATGGCCAGGCATGAGACTCGGGGCTCACCTGCACCCATGGCCAGGCATGCGTCTCGGTGCTCACCTGCACCCATGGCCAGGCATGCGTCTCAGTGCTCACCTGCACCCATGGCCAGGCATGTGACTTGGGGCTCACCTGCACCCATGGCCAGGCATGAGACTCGGGGCTCACCTGCGCCCGCAGGCAGGCATGTGTCTCGGTGCTCACCTGTGCCCATGGCCAGTCATGCGACTCGGGGCTCACCTGAGCCCGCGGGCAGGCATGCGTCTTGGTGCTCACCTGGGCCCATGGCCAGGCATGAGACTCGGGGCTCACCTGCGCCCGCAGGCAGGCATGCGTCTCGGTGCTCACCTGTGCCCATGGCCAGGCGCACATCTCGGGGCTCACCTGTGCCCCCCCGCCCCGGAGCTCACCTGCACCGGCGGCCAGGCGTCGGATCCAGGTGCTGTGCAGGTCTCGCGGCGGGCAGGGGATGAGGAAAGCGCACAGCAGCACCAGCACCATGGACAGGAGCAGGGTGAGCAGGAAGACGGCCGTGCGCACGCAGGCAGCCAGCGAGCCAGCCACCTTGGGCTCCAGGCCCCCGGGGGGCTCGGCCGGGAAGCCCTGGGCGCCAGCCTCGGGGGCACGGGGTGGAGCGGGCCCCACGCCCTCCACATCCGAGTCGGGGGCCTCTCCCCGGGGGCCCTGGCCGTTCTTCACGCCGCCATTCTTCTGCGGCGTGGCCAGCACCAGGTCATCCTCGCTCTCGTCGCTGTCCGCCTGCGTGAGCGGGTCATACTCCCCCAGATCCGGGCTCTTCTTGCCTGCAAGGCCGGCAGGGGTCACTGGTGCACTCCACATGCAGACGTCCACAACCAGCCCCAAGGCCGGGGGCCAGGGAGGGGTGCCCCAGGATGTAGCCCAGCAACACACACACACACACACACACAAAATACATCTTCATCCTTTAAAAAAAAATCAGAGTTAGGTGCTAATGGCTCACGCCTGTCACCTCAGCTCTTCAGGAGACTGAGATCTGAGGATCGTGGTTCAAAGCCAGCCACGGCAGGAAAGTCCGTGAGACTCTGATCTCCAATAAACCACCAGAAAACTGGAAGTGGCGCTGTGGCTCAAGTGGTAGAGCCCAGCCTTGAGTGAAAGAGCTCAGGGACAGCGCCCAGGCTCTGAGTTCAAGACCCAGGACTTACAAAAACAAAAAAGACAAAATTAAATGTCTTTGAAAAGGGGAGGGGAAAAGGGAGAGTGAGTGTGAGAAAGAGAGAGAGAGAGAGAGAGAAAGAGAGAGGGAGAAAGAGAGAGGGAGAGAGAAACAGTATATAATCATAATCCCTAATCTCAACTCAAGTAGTAAAACAAACCACAACAATAACTCTGAGCTCTAAGAGCCCCAGGCATGTTTGACCTTCAAACTTTAAAATGGCCTCAAGAAAAATATATACCTAAGAGATAAGCCGGGCCACAGGCTTCAAGGAGGCCCTATTGTTACCCTGAGTTACTGATTAACTTCACAGTGTGGTCAGGGCCCAGTTCTTTCCAACCCCAGCTCAGGAAAGGGTCCTGGCTCCTGAGGACCACTCCTAGCACCCCAAGCTCGGGCTAGCTGAGTCTCATCACCAGGCTGCTGCTGGATTGAACTTATCCTGAAGCTGTCACTCTTGTAAATGACATGGTTCATGGAGATCACAATGGCCAACTTGTCAGAAATTCATCCAGCCATCCCTTTGTCTCTTTTTCAGCTCTAAACAAACATGCAATGGGGTGGTAGAGAATATTCTAGCATCGCACTATCATGACAGAGGACACTGGGAGGCCTGCTCCTAGCCGGCTCTCTCCTCCCTTCTCAGCGGAGCAGAGACCGGGCTGGATGAGCTCACCACACTCGGTGACCCGGGTACCCCACAGCCCGCCACGGGGGCATCCCTACCTGCTGTACGAACGCAGCTTCTCCCAGACAGGAAAGATAACAAGTGGATTTGCAAGAGAAAGACCTGGCTGGGCAGGTGGCTCAGTGGTAGAGTGCTCGCCTAGCATGCACGAAGCCCTGGGTTCGATTCCTCAGTACCACATACACAGAAAAAGCCAGAAGTGGCACTGTGGCTCAAGTGGTAGAACACCAGGCTGGAGCAAAAGAAGCTCAGGGACAGCGCCCAGGTCCTGAGTTCAAGCCCCAGGACTGGGGAACAAAAGAGAGGGAGTGGGGAGGGAGAGAAGGGGGAAAGGGAGAGAGGGGGGAGGGAGAAAAAAAGAGAAAGGCCTAGAGAACAGAGATAGAGAAGACAATCCCGGGCCAGGAGGCCACGCGCCAATCCCTCCACAGCAGCCCACTGTGTGCCCACAAGAGAACGCACGGTGAACACATTCACCTTCCGTCACAGCCCAAAGGCAGAGTCTCCTGCCAGGCGCCAGCGGCTCACGCCTGTAGTCCCAGCTACTCCAGAGGCTGAGATCATGGTTGAAAAGCTCTTAATTTCTGATGAACCACTGAAAGCCAAAGGTGGAGCTGTGGCTTACGTGGTAGAGAGCCAGCCTTGAGAGAAAAAAGTCAAGGACAATGCACAGGTCTGGAGTTCAAGCCCCGGGACTGGCACATGCGAGCACACGCGCGTGCGCCTGCACACACACGCACACACATGCAAACCCTGTGGTTTTATTCTCAGAGAAAGAGAGAGAAGGAAGGAAGGAAGGAAGGAAGGAAGGAAGGAAGGAAGGAAGGAAGGAAAGATAAACATAAAGGACATTTCAAGGCCCCTGTGAGGAGCTACTGCCTGACTCTGAGGCCTGCTGTGGAGGCCCGCCGTGGAGGGCTCACCATGGAGGCCCAATGCTGCTCCTCCTCTCAAAGGAAAGCAACCTCCAGCTCTTAACCTCATTTCCAAACAAACCTCTGAAGACAGATAGCATCAATGTTCTTTGAAAGTTCTAATGAGCCCATGAGGAAAAAGAAACCTGGAGCCATGAGGCCTGGTAACAGGAACTCAAATTCAAATTCATGTCGGCCCAGGGCCAGGCAGCACCAGCCTGCGGTGTCCAGTCCCCAGGCTCCGGCCAGGTTCAGCCAGACCCACCAGCCCTCCCCACAGCTCCCCATTTTACAGCCATCTGCAAAACAAATGCTTATGAGGGGATGTTTGGAAAAAGGGGATTTTGATAGAACCCCGAATCTTTCCACAGCCTTAGCATTTAGAATCTACCTGGGCAGAAGAAATACGCTCTTCATGGAATGCAGCAGAGAGCCTGCCAGGGAAGTTTCAGGTGAAGGTGAGACAGAGACACACAACAGAGACAGAGACAGACAGATACACAGAGACAGAGACAGACAGATACACAGAGACAGAGACAGACAGAGACACACACAAAGACAGACAGGAAGAAGAGAGGAGAGACAGACAAAGATAAAAGGACAGAGAGAACCTGGCGCTGCCGCCTCCTGGACACAGCGGGCACACTTGCCCAAAGCCCAGGTGTCCAGCATGTCACCCATCACCGGCACAGGTGCCCAGCATGTCACCCAGCCCTGAGTGCAGGTGTCCATCATGTCACCCAGCCCTGAGCGCAGGTGTGGATCATGTCACCCATCACCGGCACAGGTGTGGATCCTGTCACCCATCACCGGCACAGGTGTGGATCCTGTCACCCAGCCCTGAGCACAGGTGTCCATCATGTCACCCAGCCCTGAGCACAGGTGTCCATCATGTCACCCAGCCCTGAGCACAGGTGTGGATCATGTCACCCAGCCCTGAGCACAGGTGTCCATCATGTCACCCAGCCCTGAGCACAGGTGTGGATCATGTCACCCAGCCCTGAGCACAGATGTCCATCATGTCACCCATCACGGGCACAGGTGTGGATCATGTCACCCATCACGGGCACAGGTGTGGATCATGTCACCCAGCTCTGAGCACAGCTGTGGATCCTGTCACCCATCATGGGCACAGGTGTCGATCCTGTCACCCTGACTGATCAGACACGGTGTCCATCGTGTCACCCTGACTGATCGATCGGGCACGGGCGCCGGTCCCTCCCCTCCGGCCCCAGCACCTCGGCCCTCGGGCCGGCCGGGTCCATCGGGTTCCCGGGCAGCTCGGAGCAGGCTCGGCCCGGCGCTGCTCCG
>NW_012267297.1:1082732-1087363 GCF_000151885.1 Dipodomys ordii | reverse complement strand
CGACCCTTGCTTACCCGGCAGCTTGAGCGCCCGGGACAGCACCGTCGCCATGGTGGAGGCCCCGGTGCGCCTGCGCGCGCCGCGGGAGACAGAGCCCGCGCGGGGCGGGGCCTCGTGGGGCGGAGTCAGGAGAGAAGGGAGGCGTGGGGCAGAGCTGCGCGGGGCGGGGCCGAGCCGCAGAGGGAGGAGCCAAGGAGGATGGGAGGGGCGGGGCCGAGCCGCACGGGGCGGAGCCAGGAAGGATGGGTGGGATGGGGCCGAGCCACACAGGGTGGAGCCAGGAGGGATGGGAGGGGCGGGGCCGAGCCTCGTGGGGCGGGTCCAGGAGGAACGAGAGGGGCGGTGCCGAGCCGCGAGGGGCAGGGCCAGGAGGGATGGAGGGGCGTGGCCAAGCCACACGGACAAGCTAGGGGTGTGGGGGCGGGGCCCAGCCACGTGGGGCGGGGCCAGGAGGGAGGGGAGGGGCGGGACCGAGCCGCGTGGGGCGGGGCCAGGAGGGAGGGGAGGGGCCGAGCTGTCTGAGGCAGGACTTTTAGGGGCGGGGCCGAGTTTCCTGAGGCAGGGTCTCGAGGGAAGAGCGCCAAGCCTCACGGGGCCGGGCAGGTGGCGGGCGTGGTCTTGAGGGCGTGGCTTGGTCGGGCGGGGCCTACGGAGAGGCCGCCTTGGGGCTAGCAGGTGCAGGCAGGTACTGGGGGGCTGGGGGGGACTCTGTAGCCAGAGACCTGCATTGGCTTTTTAGGTGTCTTTTGCTTTTGTGCCAGTCCGCTTTTGCTTTCATGACTGGTGCTGTACCGCTGGAGACTTGCCTTCCGTTCCAGCTTGTTCCCTCCCTCCCCCCTCCCCCCCCCCGCGACTATAAATAAGTCTCACGGGCTTTCCGCTCCTGGGCTGGCCTACCAGCTCGATCCTCAGATCGCAGCCTCCTGAGTCGCCGGGACGGCCCCCGAGTCTGTGCCCGGCGGCTGGCCGGTCCGCTGCCGTGCTCGGCGCGGTGATGAACGCGGCCGTGCGGGTTTCCTGCGTCTGCGAGCCCGGGAGCGGGAGCGCAGGACCCTGCCCGGGTCTGCTGCGAGTCTCCGCGCGGACTAGACTTCCCCCGGCAGGGTGGGAGGGATCCCCGGTTTGCACGGACGGAGCTGCTCCTTCCAAGAAGATGCGCACCGCCTCCCGGCCCTCCTCCCCTCCCTTTCCCTCGATGGCGCAACGCACCCGGGGCGGGGGCCGCGCTTCTGGGAACGAGGCCGCGTCTGATTGGCGGGCGGCCCGGCCCGGCTCCCGGGTCGCGCGGTCAGACCCCGGGAACCCCTCCTGGCCGGGAACACCGTTGCATAACAGTCTGTATACCCCAGGCCTGGAAAGTCGCGGGAGCCCGCCTCCAGCGGCTCCGGCTGCAGACGCGTTCTCCTGGAGCGGCTGGGCCGGGCGCTCGGGTGGACTGCGCCCAGAATCCCCAGTTCAAGCCCCCGGCGGCGGGGCGCTGATCAGACTTCCCACGGCCCCGACCGGGCTAGGGGCGGGGCCGGCCCCGCTCGGCCACGCCCTCGGTAGGCGGTGCTTTATCTGGCCACGCCCCAGCCCCTCCAAGAGCTTCCGGCTCGGCGCTCCCTCTGCGTTGAGCGGAGCCTTAGGAGCCCCCGCCCCGCTGCACCGAGAGCTTCCGCCTCTGCCACCTCCCAAAGGGATGCTCCAGTGGGCGGAGCCTACAGAGGCCACGCCCCTACCACATCTCTGAGCCTCTCGGGTGAGAGGACCCACCGGATACCACGCCCCCTGTTCAGGCCCCGCCCTACAGGGGCGTGGTTTCCGAGGCAGCCGCCGAGGCCGCTCAGCGCCCCGCAGACCCCGGGCCCGCCCCACTCCCGCGTCCTGCGGCGACATGTTGGGCCTCATCCGGAACTCGCTGTTCGGGAGCGTGGAGACGTGGCCGTGGCAGGTCCTGAGCACGGGAAGCAAGGTCGGTCCGCGAGGGGCGGCAAACCCCGAAACGTGTGCCCTGGGCCTGGAGGACAGGGAGGGGGCGGGCAGGAGGAGTTGGGGGGCCCTGCATCGCCCGGCTCTCCGGGTCACGTGGTCGCCAAATGATGAGTGGGAGCCCGGGTCAAGGGTGTGGGGTGCAGGGCTCGGGCCTGGGGTGCGGGGTGGGGCAGGGGCCACTACCAGGGGCCGGAAGAGCCCTGTCCAGCTCCGTCCAGCCCTGTCCAGCGCCGCCCACTTCCATGCGCCCCTCACCCAAGGCGAGGCGGGCGCTGACCCCAGCCTGGACCCCACCTCCCAGACGCCTGGACTGCAGGCGTGAGCCCCAGGGCATGGTGCGGGTGGAGATGGCCTGCGGAAGGTCAGGCTTCCACGTCAGGGTCACCCGGGGCGGTGGGCCGGCCTGTGGGTTTCGGAAGCCTGTTGCGTCCGGCTCACACTGACCCTCGTCCTGCTGAGCCAGCAGCTGCTTTCTGCTTATCTGGAGTTCCTTGACACCCCAGCCAGCTCACCCCATCTCTCCTGCCCTGAGGGGGAAGCAGTGCCTTGCATACTCACTTTTAGGGAGGAACCAGGGAGCCTGACCTCACATGGAGCAGAATCCACCCCCTGGCTGTGTTAGTTTGCACTTATTTGCACAACCTGGGCCAGTTTGATAAGACTACTGGCGTTTCCTATCAGCCCTGCCCCTCTCCACCTGTCCAGCCCTGTCCCTAGCCAGGGAGCAGGCACCGAGGCCTGAACACCGAGCACTGTCCATCTGCCAAGGACTACAGGGGTTTGGGACCTGAGATTCCTTCCAGGATGAGAGCAAGTCTGCCCAGAGACACAGCTGGCTACTTGAGGGAGGAGCTGGCTTTCTTTTTCTTTTCTTTTTCTTTTCCTTCCTGTATGCTGTAAGGCTTGAACTCAGGGCCTGGGCATTGTCCCTGAGTTCTTGTTTTTTGTTTTTTTGGGGGTCTGGTCATGGGGCCTGAACTCTGGGCCTGGGCGCTGTCCCTCAGCTCTTCAGCTAGTGCTCTACCACTTGAGCCACAGCGCCACTTCTGGCTTTTTTCTTTTTGCTTATGTGGTGCTGAGGACTCGAACCCAGGGCCTTAGGCATGCAAGGCAAGCGCTCTACCACTGAGCCACCTTCCCACCCAAGGAGGAGCTGGTTTGCGATCAGGCCCACGGGCAAATTACTGCCTGCAAAGCCTAGCTCCCCGGTGGCCAGGCCTTCACCCCTTCTCTCCCATGGTGTCTCCCCTTCTCCAGGAGGAGCTGTCCTACGAGGAGCGGGCCTGCGAAGGTGGGAAGTTCGCCACGGTGGAGGTGACGGAGAAGCCGGTGGACGAGGCTCTCCGGGAGGCCATGCCTAAGGTCATGAAGTATGTGGGCGGCTCCAATGACCGGGGTGAGTACCTGGGGACCCCCTTCTCCCCAGACAGGGCAGGTCTCAGGGCCGAGTTCTGCCCCATCTCATACCAAGGCAGCTGGAACTCCCCCTTCCTGAATCCCACCTCCTTCCTGCACCCCATCCACGAAGCTCCGGGGCGGCCGCTCTTCACCAGGGGCACCCTGATGGGTGTTTGCTTGTCACCCATTATTTATAGGATGGGGTCTTACTTCCTGCCCGGGGGGCGCAGGGGTGAGGCTGGGGGGGATGGCCTCTCCAGGAGATGTGGAGGTGAGAGCACCATCAGGCCGTGGCCGGGGACCCGAGCCTGAGCAAGGTCTAAAGGAGCCAGGATATCCCTTCAATGGGAAACATGGGGGTTGGAGGCGTGACTCAGTTGGTAGATCGCCAGCCAGTGAGCAAAGTGTCACCGCTGCCACCTTCTGTGCAAATACAGCAGGCATTTGCATGTGGCTCAGCTGTAGATGTTTATTTTGCCAGTCCTGGGCCTGGGCACTGTCCCTGAGCCTCTCTGTGCTCGAGGCTGGCTCTCCACCACTTGAGCCACGGCACGACTTCCAGCTTTTTCTGAGTAGTTTATTGGAGATAAGAGTCTCACAGACTTTCCTGCCCATGGCTGGCTTTGAACTGTGATCCTCAGAGCTCAGCCTCCTGAGTAGCTGGGATGACAGGCAGGAGCCACCAGCACTCAGTAACTGTATATTGTGTGTGTGTGTGTGTGTGTGTGTGTGTGTGTGTGTCACAACCATGCATGCACGTGCACGCTTAAAATTTTGTAATATATATATATATATATATATATATATATATATATATAAAACCATGGGGCAGGGTGCCTCGGTGACACATGGCTGTAATCCCAGCTACTTGAGAGTTGGAGAGGACAGGGCAAAGTTGGTGAGACCCCCAACTCGACAAACAAGCAGGTGGGGGTGGATCCTTTCTGTGAGAGGCCCAAGTAGGAGGATTGGTGTCTGAGGCTGTCCAGGCAGGGAGAGGGAGACCCTGTAGCAGCCAAGGGGCTGATCAGAGCCAGCCAGGCGCTGGTGTCTCACGCCTGTAATCCTAGCTACTCAGAAAGTTGAGATCTGAGGATCCGGGGTTCAAAGCCAACCCGGGCAGGAAAGTCCATGAAACTCTTTTTTTGGGGGGGGGTCCGGTCATGGGGCCTGAACTCTGGGCCAGGGCACTGTCCCTCAGCTCTTCAGCTCAAGGCTAGTGCTCTACCACTTGAGCCACAGCGCCACTTCCGGCTTTT
>NW_012267297.1:1077380-1081801 GCF_000151885.1 Dipodomys ordii | reverse complement strand
TACGGGGGGGAGGATGGGAAGGGATGGGAAGGGGAAACAAAGGAGGAGGCTACAATGCTTGATAAGAAATGTCCTCATGATCTTGCCCATGTAATTGTAACCCCTCTGTACAGTATTTTCACAATAAAAATAAATAAAATGTTCCGGTAGGACAAAGACGAGTACGTGCCCCACCACCCTGAGCCAGCCCTACCTGAAGGCCGCCTCCTTTTCTGTGTGTTCCCAGGGATTGGAATGGGGATGACGGTTCCCATCTCCTTTGCCGTCTTCCCCACGGACGACGGCTCCCTGCAGAAGAGACTGAAAGTCTGGTTCCGGATTCCCAACCAGTTCCAAAGTGACCCGCCGGCCCCGAGCGACGAGGCGGTGAGGATCGAGGAGAGAGAGGGCATCACTGTCTACTCCACGTAAGGACAGGGTGCTGGGGGGCTGGACGTGGTCCCCCACAGCCCTCCTGGGCCTCTCCACCAGCCTTGGCCTTGTGTTTTATTATTGAATTAGCTCAGAGAAGCCAGGCGCCGGGTGGCTCACACCTGTCATCCCAGCAACTAAGGAGGCTGAGATCTGAGGATCGCGTTTCAAAGCCAGCCCGGGCAGGAGAGTCTGTGAGACCCTGATCTCCAGTGAACCACCAGAAAACCGAAAGTGGAGCTGTGGCTCAAGTGATAGAGTGTCAGCTCTGAGTGAAAATACTCTGGGGCTGGGCAGGTGGCTCAGTGGTAGAGTGCTTGCCTAGCATGCAGGAAGCCCTGGGTTCGATTCCTCAGTCCCCCATACACAGAAAAAGCCGGGAGTGGCGCTGTGGCTCAATGGGAGAGTGCTAGCCTTGAGTGAAAGAAGCTCAGGGACAGCACCCAGGCCCTGAGTTCAAGCTCCATCACAGACACACACACACACACACACACACACACACACACACACACACACACACACACACACACACACACACACACACACACAGATCTTCAGGGCCCACCTCGCAGTAGAAGGCAGAGGCATGGATTGTGGCTAAGGGTTTGGTGGACTGTTTGGGCCATGCTGGGGCTTCAACCCCAGAGCACCCCCGGGAGTCCCCGCTTCCATCCCTGGGGCCCCTGTGTCCCCCGCCCGCCCACAGGCTTGGGCGAGGCCTGGGTCTCCCAGCTTTGTGGCTTGGATTCTCACCTCTCGCAGCTGTTCCTCCTGTGTCCACTGGGGGTCGCTGCACACCTCAGAACGCAGGCCATGGGTGGAAGGGCCTGGGGTTCTGATGAGGTCCAGCCCTGTGTGGCGGGTCCTCCCAGCCTCAGTTTCCCCGTCTGCAGCATGGGGTGGGAAGTCCCGCTGGGAGGGGCGGGGCAGGGGCAGCTGTTTGGGGGGGTGTCCAGAAGAGAGAGCTCATCCTCTGTGCATCCATGGTTCCTGAGGGAGGGGGAGGAGGAGGGAGGGAGGGCAGGCTGGCCCTTCCAGCATCTTCCTCCTCTGCTCGCACACCTTCTGCCAGCTCAGCTTCACTGAAGCCCTGGCCCACTCCCTCCCCACTCCCTCCCCCTCTTCCTCCCCTCGGCCTTAGGAGCTCATGGACTGGAGGGAGCAGTTGGCATCTGCCCCCCCCCCGCGTGTTTGTGGAGTGGTTTCCACCCAGCTGGGGGCGGGGCCCTGGCACTGGAGGGATGCCCCACTGTCTGGGCTTCCCCCCACCCTATCCCCCCCAGCCCTGGCGGGAAGCCCCGGTATCTGTGCTTGGTGGCCAGGCACCGGCTTGCCCTTGAGACTCTTCTCTCCAATGAACCACCAAAAAGCCAGAAGGGAGGCTGTGGCTCAAGTGGTAGAGCGCCAAGCCTTGAGGGGAAAAGGCTCAGGGACAGCGCCCAGGCCCTGAGTTCGAGGCCCAGGGGTGGTATACGTGCATACACGTGACCCCTGGAGGAGGGAGCGGATGGGGCTGCAGCCCTGGCCCCGCTCACTCTGTCTCTGCTGTGTGCACAGGCAGTTCGGCGGCTACGCCAAGGAGGCGGACTACGTGGCACACGCTGGCCAGCTGCGGGCCGCCCTGGAGGGCCGGGTCACGTGCCAGGGTGACGTGTACTTCTGCGCCGGCTACGACCCGCCCATGAAGCCCTACGGCCGCCGCAACGAGGTCTGGCTGCTACGGGCCTGACCTCTGTGACCCCTGACCCCCGCCGTGGACCTCTGACACCCAACCTCCACCATGGATCTCTGTGACCCCTGACTTCCACCGTGGATCTCTGACCCCTGACCCTTGTCCTTCAGAGCTGATGCGTTTTTCTGGGCTGGAAATGGCCAAGCAAGAAAATCACGTGGCTGCCGGTGGCTCACGCCTGTCATCCCAGCTGCTCAGGAGGCTGAGATCGGAGGATCACAGTTCAAAGCCAGCCCGGGCAGGAAAGTTTGTGAGACTCTTATCTCCAATAAACCACTAGAAAATCAGAAGTGGCGCTGTGGCTTAAGCGCTAGAGCGCTCTCCTTGAGCTGAAGAGCTGAGGGACAGCGCCCAAGCCCAGAGTTCAAGCCCCACAACCGACCAAAAAAAAAAAAAGAAGGTCCTGTGGTACGCCAGCAGCCTTTCCTTGTCCATCCGGGTGGCAGAACGGCTGGTTTTCTCATTACTAGATGGTATTTGTGTGAGCATGCCGGTCCTGGGGCTTGAACTCGGGGCCTAGGTGGGCTGGCACTCTGCCACTCGAGCCACAGCTTCACGTCGGGCTTTGTGGCCGTTCGTTGGGGGTGAGTCTCCAGGCTTCCCCGCCGGGGCTGGCTGTGTAGGATCGTGGTTTTAATGGTGAAACGTGATTTGCACCCAGCCCTCACTGCCGACTTCCGAGAAATCGTGAAATCCGTTGTCTTCAAAATAAAAGCCTGTGCCTTAAGCAGACGCGATTGTCCCGGATGTGGGGTCTTAGAGAGGATCTACGGGGGATCCAGGGGGATCCGGGGTCCTCATTGGAGGATGAAAGCCAGAGGGCTCCTTACCGGACCACGGCCTTGTTCCTCGTCCACGGCTGCAGGGTTGGGGGGGGATAATTCCACGGAGCTGGTCCGGGCACAGCAGCCGGTCGCTTGTTTAAGGAAGAGCCCTGCGGTTTACACTGGCTTCTCCACTCCCCACAGAGTGGCTTTGATCTGGAGTGCCATCATTAAAGCTTCCTGGCAGGCCGCCGCCATGGGTGTGTGTATGCTTGAATGTCATGAATTTGACCTTTGAATTTATTTTTCTGACTAGCCTTGGGCTTTTCCCGGAGACTGGAATCCTGTTTATTTGGGTGGTAGTGGTGGTGGTGGTGGTTCTGGGGCTTTGAACTCGAGAGCCTGGCCTGCTGTCCCTGAGCTTTGTTGCTCCAGGCTGGCGCTCTTCCACTTGAGCCACAGCCGTGCTCTGGCTTTTTGCTAGTTCACTGATGGTAAGTGTCTCGGCCTTTCCTGCCTTGACTGTGATCCTTGAACTGTGATCCTCAGATCTCAGCCTCCTGAGCAGCTGGGGTGATGGGTGTGAGCCACGAACACGAGGCCTGTTTCCATTTTGTGCATATGCGTTTTGGGGAGGTGGTGCTGGGATTTGAACCCAAGGTGTTATTTGGGATGGGGGCGCTCAGCATCCCCTCTCCCCAACCTCCACCCAGGCTTAGGAGTGGTTGTCTCAGCAACCGCTCAGGTGCGTAGATGTGTAGGGAGGGAGCCCCAGCACCATTGTGTATAAGAGATTCCGTTCAGACGCCATGGAAGGATGGGGCACCTCAAAAAGAAAGCTACAAGCCGGGTGCCAGTAGCTCATGCCTGTAATCCTGGCTACTCGGGAGGTTGAGATTTGAGGATCGTGGTTTGAAGCCAGCCCTGGCAGGAAAAGTCCAATGAGACTCTTCTTTCCCAATACACGACCAAAAAGCTGGAATCAGAGCTGTGGTTCAAGTGGTAGAGCAACAGCGTCAAGCACAAAAGCTCAGGGAGGGACAGCGCCCAGGCCGTGAGTTCAGGCCCCAGGACCAGCACAAACTAAAAAAAGTAAGAAGGAACAGAATGGGGAAGGCTGGAGGAGGAGGAAGACTACTGAGCCTCCTCCCTCTCTTCAGAGTGGTTTTTGGGGATACTTCTACACCCCCTGTGTAGCCCAAAGCCAGCGTGTTCACCAGAGATGCCGGCGCCGTTCCTTCCCAGCTCTGTGTATTGGCACCTGACAAACACAGCTCGCAGCCTGGGGTCTAGAACCCGGGTTTCCGCCCCCTGCGCGGCTGCGGGGCCTGGGCTTGGCCACGCCGCCTCCCGGGTCCCATGTTGGCATGCGGAGGAGTCTATCAGGGCCTCTGGGCTGTTTTATCTCCATCTTTGATGAACCAGCCATCACCGATGCATGTTTTTGATTCATCAAAGGTGCCCTGTGCTGTGTGTCCCCGCAGCCACGCAGGGGTGAGTCACGGGGGGGGGGG
>NW_012267297.1:1061964-1076395 GCF_000151885.1 Dipodomys ordii | reverse complement strand
GCATGCAAGGCAAGCACTCTACCATTGAGCCACCTTCCCAGCTCCGAAAAATTGGATTTTTCACCAGGCACCAATGTCTCACGCCTGTCACCCCAGCTACTCAGAGGGCTGAGATCTGAAGATCACGGTTCAAAGGCAGCCCAGGCAGTAAAGCCCATGAGACTCATCTCCAATGATCCAGCAGAAAACTGGAAGTGGCGCTGTGGTTCAAGTGGTAGAGCGCCAGCCTGAAGTGAAAGAGCCCAGGGACAGCACCCGGGCCCCGAGTTCAAGTCCTAAAACCAGCAAAAAAAAAAGGAAGAGAAAGAGGGAAAACAGGAGGAGGAAGGAGAGAAGAGGATCTCATATTCATTAAAAGAACCAAGGAGGAGCTGGTGGCTAGGGGGACGCAGGCCGCACGCATCATCCTCCAGCACCTCCTGGGCCTGGGAACAAACAGGAAGCCTGCTCCAATGTCCAGCGACAGCCTTGGACAGCACAGTGCTGGGACTCTTGTCCAGCCCGCCCAGCCAGACATCACGAGGAAGGGTTTCCCAAGGCAAAACAGAATAGGGAAAGCCAGTCCTGTGTGTGATCCTTCCTGCTCAGCAGAGCTCAGCTGACATTGTTGGAAGGCATCCTCCTGAACCTTAGAACTCGAACATGAGGAAGTCTCTGGAAATGTATGTGTGTGTGTGTCATGCACACACGCGTGCCAATCCTGCAGCTTGAACTCGGGGCCTGGGTGCCGTCCCTGAGCTTTTAGTTCACTCAAGGCTGGCGCTCTACCACTTGAGCCGCAGCTCCACCTCTGCCTTTTTGGTAGTCCATTGGAGATAAGGATCTCACAGGGTGTCCTTTCCCCCGGGCTGGTTTTGAACCACAATCCTCAGATCTCAGGCTCCTGGGTAGCCGGGATGACAGGCGTGAGCCACCGCGCCCGGCTTGAAATGGCTTTTTTAGAGCATCCTGCCGGGCATGGGACCACTGGTGTGGGCCTCTTGTAGCTTGAATTGAAATCTATGGGTGGAGACACACCCTGAAGCTCACACACACGTGCACACAGGCGTGTGCACACACACACACGGGTCAACAGGAGAATGAGAAATCCCCGTTTTCACCCTGAAACGCAGCCATGGCCGAAGAATCGGGCTAGGCGTGTCCCTCGGCCCCTCCGGGCGTTTTTATAGGCCGGGCCGGGTCTGGGTGAGGCTGGCACCGCTTCCGCCCATTTGGGCAGAGATTAAAGAAGGGGAGTCACGGCTCCTCTCTCACTCACACCGAGCAGCCTCCGCCTCGCGTGGACACAGGTGAGTTGGGGTGCCGGCCTTGCCAGCTCCCAGGCAGGGGCCACCGACCCAGGGCGCAGGGGTCAGGAAGGCCAGGGGAGGGGGGCTGGCATGCGGCTCTGGGTGCTGATTTGGGGTTACCCAAGGCAGGGGGGACGGGGTGGCCAGGCCGGCTGGACTCCAGGCTGCCCCTCTGGGTGCTGAGGGTCATTTAGTGCCTGCCACCCGAGCTTCCTGAATACACAATACCGTGTGTTTGCCTTCTGAGGAGAGAATCAGGTGGGAAAACAGGTGAACTTCCCACCCTGCTGACAAGTCGGGGTCACCTGTGTTGCCAGTTCCCCTCTCTGAGGGCCGCCTGTATGCGTCTCTGGTTTTCTCAGCCCCTAAGGAAGCGTGGTATTTAAACAGTATCAGAGCCGGGCACCGGTGCTCAGGCCTGTCGTCCCAGCTACTCAGGAGGCCGAGCTCGGAGGATCAGGGTTGAGCCTGGGTGGAAAAGTCTGTGAGACTCTGATCTCCAAGGAACCACAACCAGCCAGACCTAGAACTGTGGCTCAAGTGGTAGAGCGCCAGCCTTGAGCACAAAGGCTAGCGACAGAGCCCAGGCCCTGAGTTCAAGCCCCAGGACTGGCACAAATAAATAGGTATTGCCAGGCACTAGTGGCTCACGCCTGTCATCCTAGTTAGTCAGGAGGCTGAGATCTGAGGAGCTCAGTTCAAAGCCAGCCTGGACAAGAAAGTCCATATGATTTATCTCCAAGAAATTATAAAAAGCCATAAGTTGGGGCTGGGAAGGTGGCTCAGTGGTAGAGTGCTCACCTAGCATGTGTGAAGACCTGGGTTCGATTCCTCAGCACCACATACACAGGAAAAAGCCAGAAGTGGAGCTGTGGTTCAAGTGGTAGAGCGCTAGCCTTGAGCAAAAGCATCTCAGGGACAGCGCCCAGGCTCTGAGTTCAAGCCCCAGGACTGGCACCAAGTAGATATCAGAAGTCAAACAAGATGTAACTTGAAGCTGGGTGCCGGTGGCTCACACCTGGCATCCCAGCAATTCAGGAGATCTGAGGATCGTGGTTCAAAGCCAGCCCGGGCACGAAAGTCCATGAGACTCTGATCTCCAATGAACCACTAGAAAACCAGAAGGGGCGCTGTGGCTCAAGTGGTAGAGCGCCAGCCTTGAGTGAAAGAGCTCAGCGACAGCGCCCAGGCCCTGAGTTCAAGGCCCAGGACTGGCACCAAATCAACCTCAAGAGTTAAAGAAGAACGCAGGATGTGCGTCTGCCACAGTGTCCCCGGGGCATCCGATCCTTTGAGATGCGGGTGTCTCCATCCAGGTTGGGAGAAGAGCTGATGCCCAGGCCCTGGGCACACACCCCACCCCAGGCCGCACCAGGCCCCCCCTGGACTCGGGCTGGGCCTTATCCCGCCCATCTGTTTTACGCAGGGAACCGGAGCGCGCCCCACCCGTTGGCCGCCATGTTCGAGGACTGCGTGAAGTCCACCGAGGAGCACTACCTGTTCTGTGACGATGAGGGGCCCTGGGCCGTGGTCCTGGAGTCCCTGGCGGCCATCGGCATCGTGGTGACCATCCTGCTCCTCCTGGCCGTCCTGTTCCTGCTGCGGCGCGTGCAGGAGTGCGCGCGCTGGAACGTGCTCCCCACGCAGTTCCTCTTCCTGCTGGGGGTGCTGGGCCTCTTCGGCCTGGCCTTCGCCTTCATCCTGCCGCTCAGCCACCGCACGGCGCCCGTGCGCTTCTTCCTCTTCGGCGTCCTCTTCGCGCTCTGCTTCTCCTGCCTCTTGGCCCACGCGTCCAACCTGGTGCGCATGGCGCGCAGCTGCGGCTCCTTCTCCTGGCCCACGCTGCTGGCCATCGCCGTGGGCCTGAGCCTGCTGCAGACGGTGCTGGCCATCGAGTACGTGACCCTGGTGACCACGCGCGGCCCCACCTTCGAGCGCATGACCCCCGAGCAGCTCAACGTGGACTTCGTGGCGCTCACGGTCTACGTGCTGCTGCTCCTGGCGCTCACGCTCTTCGTGGCCAAGGCGGCCTTCTGCGGGCCGTGTGAGCGCTGGCGGCGGCCCGGCCGGCTCATCTTCGCCACGGCGCTCGTGTCCGCCGTCATCTGGGCCACCTGGATCGCCATGCTCACCCGGGGGAACCCGCAGCTGCAGCGGCAGCCGCACTGGGACGATGCTGTAGTCTGCATCGGCCTGGTCACCAATGCCTGGGCCTTCCTCTTCATCTACATCATCCCCGAGCTCTGCCTGCTCTACCGGGCCTGCCGCCAAGACAGCCCCGCCCCGGCTCACACCTGCCCTGCCCCGGTCTACCAGCGCGGCCTGCGGATGGATAACCAGGAGCTATCCCGAGGTAATGAGCCCCCCCCCCACCTCCCAGATTCAGAAAAGAAGGGCAGGCAGAGACCAGAGAGAAAACACAGGGCGCAGGACAGCAGGATGGACTACAAAGGAAGGGTCAGCTTTGGAGGAACTTCATGGTTCAAGCTGGGAGCCGGCCACTGGTGGGCACAGCTATAATCCCAGCTACTTTGGAAGCCGAGGACCAACGTTCAAAGTCAGGCTGGTGGGAAAGGTCCGGAGACTCTGATCTCCAATGGACCATTAAAAAATAATAATAATGGGCTGGGCAGGTGGCTCAGTGGTAGAGTGCTCGCCTTGCATGCCTGAGGCCCTGGGTTTGATTCCTCAGTATCACATAAGCAGAAAAAGCTGGAAGTGGCGCTGTGGCTCAAGTGGTAGAGCACCAGCCTTGAGCTGAAGACCTGAGGGACAGTGCCCAGGCCCAGAGTTCAGACCCCACGACTGACACATAAAATAATAATAATAATAATGATAATAATGGGGGCTGGGCAGGTGGCTCAGTGGTAGTTTGCCTCATATGCATGAGGTCCTGGATTCAATTCCTCAGCACCACATACACAGAAAAAGCCAGAAGTGGCACTGTGGTTCAAATGGTAGAGTGCTAAGTCTTGAACAAAAGCAGCTCAGGGACAGTGCCCAGGTCCTGAGCTCAAGCCCAGGACTGGCAAAATAAATTAAGGTGGAAGTGGAGCTGTGGTTCAAATGGTAGAGCAGGAGCCTTGAGGAAAAAAAAGCAAAAACTCAGGGACAGTGCCCAGGCCCTGAGTTCAAAGCCCCAGAACCAGCACACACACACACACACACACACACACACACACACACACACATACGCACGCGCAGAATGAAGGTTAAATTTTTATGAATAAATAAATGACATTTTCCAAAGCACAGAAGCTTTATGGAGAAAAGCCAAGAAAGAAATGAGTCAAAGGCCCCGAATAAATAAGACGTGACTTCTAAAGTGCTCAAGCTACCCTCCCCCCCAAAAAAAGAGGCACCCACAAAATAATGAGCCTAACCCAGCCCCAAATTAGGCTTGGCCTGTCCAGTCATCGGACATCAAAGCCCAGCCCGGGTGTCTCTGCTGGGCCTTGGAGCCCAAAAGCCAAAGACTTTTGGAGTCTCCAAGCTAATTTAAGCGAGCATCGCTTTAAACCAGCTTGCAAGAGTCTGACCTCCAACAGAGGTCACAGCCCGCCACCCCCAGCTCTGCTTCGCAGGGGATTTGCTTTGCTCTTGGCAGTCTTGCTCAAGGTTTTAAACGACAAGCAACCCCTCATCTAAATTCCCAAAGAAAGCCCCGGATGGTGGGATGATGGAGACTCCCAAGGCAACGCAGCCCATGCGTGCGTGGGAATTTCCAGGTCACACCTTTGCCCACGAGGAATTCCACACCAACCTGGCTCTATTTTGCTCGGGAATGTCTTATTCGTGGACACAGATGCTGCGGCCTCCCTCCCCCCGCCCGCACCTTGCAAACCGGGTGAAATCAGTTCATTTCACTCATCTGGGAATATATCAGACCTCATTAACACACTTTCTGAACCCCCTCCTGGATTATCCTCAGGCCAGAGTGGTAGTTTATGTCCTTTTCAGGGTCTGTAACAGGCGAATGATGTCTTGCATTTTAGTGTTGCTATGTAATGGCGATGTTCCTTTATTTATTTATATTTTTTCAATAATTTTTTCTCTTTAATTTTTTAAGTTTGTGTACGTGGCACTGAGGAATCAAACCCAGGGCTTCATGCATGCTAGGCAAGCACTCAGCCACTGAGCCACATTCCCAGCTCTGGTAGTCTTTTTTAATTTTTTGGTCCTAGGTCTTGAACTCAGGACCTGGGCGCTGTCCCTGAGCTCTTTCACTCAAGGCTGGTGCTCTACTACTTGAGCCACAGCGCCACTTCCAGTTTTCTGGTGGTTCATTGGAGTTAAGAGTCTCATGTACTTTCCTGTCCGGGCTGGCTTTGAACCACAATTCTTAGATCTCAGCCTCCTGAGTAGCTGGGATGACCAGCGGGAGCCACCAGTTAGCCCTGATCTTCTTTTGCCTAGTATTTGGCACGCATCATAGTCAAAATTTTCATATGAGCTTTCCTTATAAGCGAGCGTATGCTACAACAAATCGCCTACCCAGGTGAAGTTCAGTTTAGATAAAGTCAGCCACTGGTCCTTGTCGGTTTTGTTGATCGGGCCCAGGACCTTGGTGTCCTGCCTGTAAGATGTGTTCCGTGCTTGCCGGCCAGAGAGTCAGTCATCTTTCTTGAGAATTCTTTCCATAGTTCTGACTGGAAAAGAGGACCAAGTGGCTGAGTGTAACCAGCATTGGGCTGGTTACAGAGCCGGGTACCTGTGGCTCACACCTGTCTTCCCAGCTACTTGGAAGGCTGCGATCTGAGGATCTCAGTTTGAAGTTAGCCTGGACAGAAAAGTCCGTGAGATCCTTATCTCCAGTGAACCACCCAAAAGCCAAAAGTGGAACTGTGGCTCAAGCGGTAGAGCACCAGCCTTGAGCACAAAAGCTCAGGGACAGCATCCAGGCCGAGTTCAAGCCCCAGTATCAACATTTTAAAAATACACTATAATAAAAAGGTGCAGGGCTTGGGCAGGTGGCTCAGTGGTACAGTGCTCACCTAGCATGCACGAAACCCTGAGTTTGATTCTTCAGTACCACATATACAGAAAAAGCTGGAAATGGTGCTGTGGCTCGAGTGGTAGAGCGCTAGCTTGGAGCAAAAGAAGCTCAGGGACGGTTCCCAGGCCCTGAGTTCAAGTCCCAGGACTGGCAATATCAATAATAATAACAATAGTAATAATAATAATAATGTGCAGAATTGCACCTTGTTAGCAAAACGTACACATAGCTAGGAAATAAGAATTGGGCCTAGCAACATCTGGAATGTTCTGTGGGTCTTGAGCAGACAGGGCCGAGCCGCTTGGACTGCGTCGTGGTCAGGAGGGTGCGGTGGGCAGACCATCCGCGTCGCCTGTCTGTCTGCCTGTCTGTCCATCCGTCTCTTTGCCCTGCCCCGATCGCACGGTGTTGTGCTGAGTTCGACTCTGTCAGCATGCCGTGGGCACCCATGACCCACCTGGTCTAGCCGTGTCACAGTGGCTAGGCCTCGTCCTGGGCCACCCTGGGCCAGCTGGGTCATGGCACCTGCCGGGCGGGGGTCTTGGGGTAATCAGGGACACGGGAGATGGTGGACAACGCCGCTGGACGATTAAGATTTCCATTTCCTAGAAATCTAAGCCGCCCCTCCCCGGAGCGGCTGACAGACTTAATCCTAAGAGATTGGAACATCTGCTCCAGGGCGATAAATGCCATCACTGCGGTCACCGAGCAGCCGGGGGTGAACACCCCGGGCCTGGTGTGGGAAGGTCCCCCGAGACGCCATGGGCGACTTGGATCCGCTGCTCTGCCCCAGAATCTCCAGCCACAGACAGACAGACGGACATGCATCTCTAGCACCCATGAAGCCCCGGGTTCCATTCCTCAGCACCACATACACAGAAAAAGCCAGGAGCGGCACTGTGGCTCAAGTAGTAGAGCGCCAGCCGTGAGCCAGGGACAGCGCCCAGGCCCTGAGTTCAAGTCTCAGGACTGGCAAAAAAAAAAAAAATCAGCTCAGCCTCCCACCACGTTTCCTAGCCAATACCAACTTCTTGCCGATTCTCCATGTTTGGTTTTCCTCAGGGCCCCTCGGCCTTACCAAAGAGACCCAAGTGGGGGACTAGAGGCGTGGTTCAGGCGGTAGAGGGCCAGCTATGGAACTTGAGTGTCAGGTAGCAAGTTCAAGTCCTAGTCTGGGGGTGGTGGGGAGAGGGAGGGAGGGAGAGAAGGAAAGGAAGGAGAGAAAGAGGAGGGGAAGGAAGGCAGGCAGGCAGGCAGGCAGGCAGGCAGAAGGGCCCTAGGTTCGGGGCACTGTGTAGTTCTAGCACGTTTTCCCCCGGAAGCCCTTGTTTCACTCTCTGGAGTTCCGTGGGCCCCGTGGCGGTTGGGAGGCCGGATGTGAGGGTCAGGGACAAGGAGGAGGCGTTGTGGTTCTGATCCAGGCAGGCAGGAGAGTTTGGCTCAGGTCTGTGCTGAGCTACTGGAGGCCTAGGGCACTGTGGCATGCTTACACTGGAAGGAAGGATCTAGAATCTCTTCACCATGAGGAAGCAGTGGGTGTCTGGGGACGCGGGTGTATTTCCACCCCTTGTGTGTGTACACATCTGGAGACGCATCTGCTGACCTGTGACTGGATGGCTATGAGATTCGAACCCAGGGCCCAATGCTTGCCAGGCAGGAGGCCCTAGTGCATGAGCCTCACTTCAGGCCGCCTGTGTGGTTCCAGGGAAGAGGGGGCCGGCAGGGGCAGCGGCAAGCGCAGAGCTGGCCGCGGGTTGGGGCTTTGAGGCTCAGCTCTGCATGTCACAAACGCCCCGCCAGACCCAGCGCCCCAGCCTCCAGGAGCCTGTGGTCACAGCCGGGCACCAGTGGCTCACACCTAATTCCAGCGACTCAGGAGGCTGAGATCTGAGGATCGCCGTTCAAAGCCAGCCCAGGGCAGGAAAGTCTGTGAGACTCTTATGTCCAATGAACCACCAGAAAACCAGAAGTAGTAGAGCAACAGCCTTGAACAAAAGAGCTCAGGAACAGTGCCCAGGCCCCAAGTTCAAGGCCCAAGACCAGCAAAAAAAAAAAAAAAAAATTCACTGCCCGGCCTGTGTTCCAGGCTATCCCATCCACCGCCCGGCCTGTGTTCCAGGCTATCCCATCCACCGCCCGGCCTGTGTTCCAGGCTATCCCATCCACCGCCCGGCCTGTGTTCCAGGCTATCCCGTCCACCGCCCGGCCTGTGTTCCAGGCTATCCCATCCACCACCCGGCCTGTGTTCCAGGCTATCCCCGTGCTCAGGCCGACACCCCACAATCCCCGACACTAACCCAGGCCTTCCTCCCCGCTTTGGCTTGCAGCCCGAGACAGCGAAGGAGCTGAGGAGGATGTAGCCTTAACCCCCCATGGCGTCCCCCTCCAGCCGCAGGTAAATGCCCCCATTCGCCCTCCCAGGAGGGGCCAGCCAGCCCTCAGGATCCAGAGACAGACAGACAGACAGAGAGACAGACAGAGAGTGCACAGGCAAGGCAGCTCCACCCCCAGATCCTGCGGTACTTGATCCATCCCAACTCAAACCCCACAAGACACAAGGCGCCCCCCCACCTTCATCCGGCACAAACGCCACGCTTTCCACCGCCTCCACTGATGCAGAGCACAGGGTGGGGGAGGGGGGACTCACGCCTGGCATCCCAGCCACTCAGGAGGCTGAGATCTGAGGATCGAGGTTCAAAGCCAGCCCAGGCAGGAAAGCCCGTGATCCTCTGATCTCCAATGAACCACCAGAAAACCAGAAGTGGAGCTGTGGCTCAAGGGGTAGAGAACCAGCCTGGAGTGAAAGAGCTCAGGGACGGCACCCAGGCCCTGAGTTCAAGCCCCACAACCGACCCCACCCCCCCAAAAAAAGAAGCTTGTTAATGAGCAGTTGGGTTCGTTGGGCTCCAGACCCCAGGAACCCACAGGGGATTGACTGACAGGGAGTGAGTGCTGCGTTCTAGAAGCTTCTCAAGAGCGGGGACACTTCTACACATGCCCAGAGTGTACCTCCATCCGAACCCCCTCCTCTCTCCCCTCCCCTCCCCTCCCCTTCCTTCCCTCTCCTCCCCACTTCTTTGGTTTATTTTGCTTGCCAGTCATGGGGCCTGAACTTTGGGCCTGGGTACTCACTGTCCCTCAGCTCTTCAGCTCAAAGTTAGCGCTCTACCACTTAGCACCACTTCCAGCTTTCTGCTTATGTGGTGCTGAGGAATCGAACCCAGGGCTTCGTGCATGCACGGCGAGCGCTCTACCACTGAACCGCCTTCCTGGCCCTCCCCACTTCTTAAAACAATGTCAGCGGGTGTTTTTCTATTTGCCACATGCACACCAAGTGAACGGTCACCTTTGTCCTGCCCCTGCCCACTGCACAGCGGAGCCGGTGCCTGGGCCCCATGATGTGCTCCACCAGCACGTGTGGACTGTGTACAGGATCCGAGTGCACACGTGTGGGGGGATCTGTGTGCACACGCATGTGGACTGCGTACAGAATCTTGTGCACATGCATGTGGACTTGCACAGAATCTATGTGCACACGCATGTGGACTGCATACAGAATGTGTGCACATGCATGTGGACTTGTACAGAATCTGTGTGCACATGCATGTGGACTTGTACAGAATCTGTGTGCACATGCATGTGGACTGCATACAGAATGTGTGCACATGCATGTGGACTTGTACAGAATCTGTGTGCACACACATGTGGACTGCATACAGAATGTGTTCGCATGCATGTAGACTGCATACAGAATCTGTGTGCACATGTATCTGTACAGGATCCATGTGCACACGTGTGTGGACTGTGTATGGGATCCATGTGCACACGTGTGGACCGTATACAGGATCTGCGTGCATGGAGTCTATAAGCTCATCTATAGTTCTCATTCCTTCTGGAAGTTTCCTATCCTCATACATCAATGCAATCGATTTCCATGACTCTCTTCCTTTCTCCCAACCCCTCTTACAGTCCCACGGACATGTGACAAGACAGACAGACAGACAGGAGAAAGAGAGAGACAGAGGAAGAGAGACAGGCAGACAGACAGACAGAGACAGAGGGGCAGGGACAGGCCGCGGACAGACAGAGCGACAGCCCGCGGGGAGCGCATGCGCGCTGGACGTGGGCCTCTGCTGGCTGGGCTGACCTCGTGTGCATTTCCTCCTCCGCAGACTGCTGAGCCCTCGCAGGGCCAACTCCTCCCCAGGACCGCCCTGAGCGTGGACGCGGCCGTGTGAGCTGACCCTGCCCCGTGGACCCCAGACGGACCCCCGCCTGGCCAGGCCCCTCGGACCCCAGCGACCCCCACCCAGCCAGGCCCCTCAGACCCCAGCGACCCCCCCACCCGGCCTGGCCCCTCGGACCCCAGCCCCCACCCACCCCGGCCCCCCACACCGATTACAACCCTGCTGCCCTGGCCCCGGCTCCACGTCTTTCTTCACCCACGTCGCTCGCAGGTGGTGTGGGGGGAACAGGGGAGGTAGGGGGGCCCCAGCCTGAGCACACCGCCACGTGACAGCCCCGTGACATGGGGGCCACATGAGCGGACCCTCCTCCTGTTAGCTTTTAACCACACGGAAAATATGTGGGTGACAAAAGTTGACCACTGAGGGGCACTGGTGCTCAAGCCTGGCATCCCAGCCACTCAGGCGGCTGAGATCTGAGGATCGCGGTTCAAAGCCAGCCTGGGCAGGAAAGGCCATGAGACTCTGATCTCCAAGGACCCACCAGAAAACCACAAGTGGCGCTGTGGCTCAAGTGGTAGAGCGCCAGCCTTGAGCTGAAAGAGCTCAGGGACAGCGCCCAGGCCCTGAGTTCAAGTCCTAGAATTTGGCACACACACACACACAACTTGGTTAACTGAGGGCGATGGTGGGACAGGAAGGAAAGGAGGAAGGAACAGCAGGTGCACAGAATGCACGTGGGAGGATTGAGGCAGGCTGTGTGTGTGTGTGTGTGTGTGTGTGCGCGCGCGCGCACACGCGCACGTGCACACAGGGCCTCTGTCCCATTTGGCCAAAGCCCTAAGTATGAGCTCATGCACAGACCAGCCCCTCAACGCTCTACCCAACTCCCACCACAGCTCTGGGACCTCTGGCTCCGCTGGGCGGACTCTGGGGCTTGGAAAAAGGGGAACCAAAAGAATAGAGAGTGGGTCCATATAGCCCCCCACGCTCCCCCAAATAAAGCCCCCAGGGGACCCGCAGGGAGGGGCTGGGCCGGGCTGGGGGGGGGGCGGGCTGGGCCATCTTGGTGTGGTGACAGTGGCTTCAGAACTCTGGTCTCAGCCGCTGCCCAGCCGCTGCGCCCGCTGCTCAGCCAGGGCTGTTTCGCGTTCCTTCTGAAACTTTTCTGCGCATGTCATCCAGTTTTCTGGTGGTTCATGGAAGACCAGAGTCTCAACAGCAGTGTCCTGCCCCGGGCTGGCTTTGAACCTCGACCCTCAGATCTCAGCCTCCTGAGTGGCTGGGATGACAGGCGTGAGCTTTACCTGATCCCAGAAAGGAGGCAGGAGGTGGGAAGGAGGGGGGCAGGAAGGAGAGGGGCAGATGGTTCCCAGCCCTTCGGGCACCCCTAGGAATGAAGGAGGAGACCAGAGCCTTCATTTCACAAGCACAGGTGCTGCCTGTGGACGGGCGGGCGGGCAGGCAGGCGGGTGGGTGGGCAGGAGGGAGGGCAGGAGGGAGGGCTCCTGCACACCCCACAGAGGCCCGCAGAAGCTGGGACTGGCGCTGGCTTCCACCGGGTAAAGCTCAAGGCTGGGCTTTACCGCCACCCAGTGGCCATGTCAGGCACAGCAGCCCAGAGGCGGGTGGAAATCTGAGACCTTGGAGGGGAGAAAGCCTGCCTGACCGCCCCAGGCTCTGTTGGGGAGGCTGGGATTGGGAGGATCACTATTTGAGCCCAGGGGGGGAGGGGTGCAGGAATTGAGTGAGATCCCAGCTCAACCAACAAGAAGCGGGGCGCCGTGGTAGCGCCTGTAACCCATCTAATGAAGTCAGCCTCAACTGGGAGGGTCGCCGGCCAAGCCGGCAAGGAGATCTTGCTGCAAAAATGTGAGTGGGGGGTGTGGCTCAAGCAGTCGAACACCTTCCCGGCAAGGGTGAGGCTGTGAGTTCAAACCCGGATGATGTGCGTTGCGTGCGCACGCGCGTGTGCACACACACACACACACACAGGTGCGCAGTGGGGAAACCTGCCCACCCCCAAGGGACATGGGGCCAGGTCCTGACGCATCCACACTGCGATCGGAGGCTCAGCAACACGCCCCATGCCTTTATTGCAGACCTAGAGGGTGACAGCACCGCGTGGGTGAGTGTGTGACCTGGTGGAGGCAGGGAGGCCAGGCGGGTGGAGGCTCGGCCGGGCTGGGTGTGCTGTGGCCAAGCTGAGGTCACTCCTGGCACTGACCACGCAGGCTTGTGGGCGCCGGACACCCTTCAGTCACCGGTGACAGTGCAGACAGTCTGGCCCTGAGTCTCAGATACCACCGTGCGGTGAGGATCTGGGGTGAGGCCTCTCGGGTCCAGCGCCCACGTGGACGGTGGGCCATCCCTGTGACAGTGGTCCCCAGGGCTCGATGTGCACCCCGGGACACGGGCCGGCTGTGCAGCCGGCGGGCTCAGCGGCCCCCCTTCCGGCCGTCGTAGTCGGTGTAGGGGCTGCCGGGCCAGGCCTGGGCCCGGGGGATGGAGAACTCCTGGGCAGGGGTTCGGTCCTAAGAAGGGAGAGACCACACGGTTCATCCTGCCCAGCCCTGGCCTCCGTGGGTGTCCACGGAATCCCAGCCCGGCCACCCCACCCCACGGCAGCCTGGCTTCCTGGGCGCGTGGACCATCACCTGCAGCTGGAAGTGGGTGGAATATGGGGCGTGGGGCGAGGCACCCGGCTCTGGCGGACCTGCGGAGGGAGAGGAGACGCATGGGAGCCCAACCCGGCCGGTCACTCCTCACACGTGACCACCCCATACATACGGGGTCCATCAGCAAACCGGGAGATTCAGCCCTCAGGGCTGCAATCGGAAGCAAGGCCGGCTGCAGGAATGAATGAACGAATGACAGCAGACACTTGGACTAATGAATGAAGCATAGGGTCTCGGCTGGGGGTGATGCCAACGGCATGAATGAGTGACAGCCGAGTGAATGGATGAATGAATGAATGACACGTCCCCCGGGACCCGGAGGAGGCGCACTCCAGCACCGCCTGCCCACAAGGCCACTCCAAGGGTGCATGGGAGAAGTCTGCTCAGGCTGAGCAGGGCAGCTCACGCCTGTAACCCCAGCTGTCCAAGACGGGTGAGGAGAATCACAAGAGCTCAATCCCAGCAGCTCTCACACAGAGCGAGGGGTAAGGGGGGGAGGGGTGCTGAGAGGTGACAGAGTCACCAGCAGCCAGCATTGACTATGAGAGAGTGTGTGTGTATTCATTGGTTCTGGGTCTCGAACTCAGGGCCTGGACGCTGTCCCTGAGCTCTTTCCCTCAAGGCTGGCGCTCTACCATGTGAGCCACAGCACCACTTCCGGTTGTCTGGTGGTTCATGGGAGATCAGAGTCTCACGGACTTTCTTGCCCAGGCTGGCTTTGAACCGCCATCCTCAGACCTCAGTCTCCGGAGGAGCTGGGATGACCGGCGTGAGCTGCGGGCGCTGGGCAGCTCTTCTTTCTTTGGTTTGTTTCATTCTGTATTTCCATCCCAGGGTCAGAGCCCAAGGGCGTTGTCCGGCCCTGGGCCACTTGGTTATTTTTCAGCCTGGGATCCTCACCTCCCCGCTTCCAGTGTGCAGCCGGGACTACAGGCGTGCGCTACTGTCGGGGTCAGGGTCTCCCTCGGGCCCCGGAGGTGCACGCAGCAGCCCGGGGGGGGGGGGTTACCTGGCTGGGCCTCCTCGGGGGTGAAGGCCGGGTTGTGCAGGCCGAGGCCGAGGCGCGGCGTGAGGAGCCGCGGCTGGCAGGGCGCGTCCTCGGCGGGGTAGTCGCGGGGGTCGCGCTGCTTGGTGAGCTGCAGGAACTCGGGGAGCACGAAGGCGGCCAGGAACAGCCAGCCGTTGGCCACCAGCGCGGCGCCCAGCACGGCGTCGTCCCACTGGGGCCCGGGCTCGGGCCGCAGCAGCAGCGCGATCCAGGCGGCCCAAAGGGCGGCGGCCAGC
>NW_012267297.1:1047069-1061179 GCF_000151885.1 Dipodomys ordii | reverse complement strand
GAGGGGAAGGGAAGGAGGGAAGGAAGGAGGGGGAGGGAGGGAGGGAAGGAGGAAAGGAAGGAGGGAGGGAGGGAAGGAAGGAAGGAGGGCGGGAAGGAGGGAAGGAAGGAGGGGGAGGGAGGGAAGGAAGGAGGGAAGGAGGGAGGGAAGGAAGGAAGGAGGGATGGAGAGAAGGAAGGAAGGAGGGAGAAAGAGGGAAGAAGGGAAGGAGGAAAGGAAGGAGGGAGGGAGGGAAGGAAGGAGGGAGGGGAAGGGAAGGAGGGCGGGAAGAAGGGAAGGAGGGAAGGAAGGAGGGGGAGGGAGGGAGGGAGGGAAGGAAGGAAGGAGGGATGGAGGGAAGGAAGGAAGGAGGGAGGGAAGGAAGGAGGGAGGGAAGGAGGGAGAAAGAGGGAAGAAGGGAAGGAGGAAAGGAAGGAGGGAGGGAGGGAAGGAAGGAAGGAGGGAGGGAAGAAGGGAAGAAGGAAAGGAGGGAGGGGGAGGGAAGGAAGAAGGGAGAGAAGGAGGGAGGGAGGGAGAAAGAGGGGAAAAGGGAAGGAGGAAAGGAAGGAAGGAGGGAGGGAGGGATGGAAGGAAGGAAGGAGAGAGGGAAGAAGGGAAGGAGGGAATGAGGGAGGGGGAGGAAGGGAGGGAGGAAGGGAAGGAGGGAGGGAAGGAGGGAAGGAAGGAAAGAGGGAGGAAGGGAAGGAAGGAGGGAGGGAAGGAAGGAAGGAGGAAGGGAAGGAGGGAATGAGAGGGAGAGGAGGGGGAGGGAGGGAACAGGAGGGAGGAAGGGAGGGAGGGAGGGGAAGGGAAGGAGGGAATGAGAGGGAGAGGGAGGGAGGAAGGGAAGGGAAGGGAGGGAGACTGTAGGCCGTATAATCTGACCACAATGTACACAAGTTCAACCAAACTAGACTCCCTCAAAAGAAAATACTATTATTTAGCTGTTTCCTGCTCCCTCCACTACCTTTCCTCCGCTCCATCTCGGGGTTTGTTTTCTTTAAAAGAGCAGGGCTGGGCAGGTGGCTCAGTGGTAGAGTGCTCACCTGGCATGCATGAGGCCCTGGGTTCAATTCCTCAGCACCCCATAAGCAGAAAAAGCCGGAAGTAGTGCTGTGGCTCCAGTGGTAGAGCGCTAGCCTTGAACAGAAGAGCTGAGGGACAGCGCCCAGGCCCAGAGTTCAGGCCCCAGGACAAAAAAAATAGAAGTAAAAGCCAGGCGCCAGTGGCTCACGCCTGTCATCCCAGTAACTCAGGAAGCTGAGGACTGAGGATCACGGTTCAAAGCCAGCCTGGACAGTCTGTGAGACTCTTCTCCAAGGAATCACCAGAAAACTGGAAGTGGCGCTGTGGCTGAAGTGGTAGAGCGCTAGCCTTGAGCAAAAGGAGCTGAGGGATAGCGCCCAGGCCCAGAGTTCAAGCCCCAGGATTGACAAAAAAGAAATTAATTGAAATAAAAAAGAGCCATGGGCCTGTAAAGAAGAGCAAAGCCCAGCAGAGCCTCACCCAGCTATCTCGTTACCCCAGGGGCTGCATGCACACGCAGAGGGCGGGCAGACACCCCAGCCCCCCCCACTCCCCTCCCTTCCTCTCTGTCCATCTGTGGGAGCAGCCAGTGCCCCCCCCAGGGCCAGGACCCTCCTGGAGGGGGCGCAGCCCTTCCCAGCCCTGGGCCTGCCTCCTTGACCTTGTGTGAGCTTTGGGGTGCACCTGCCGGGAACCCCAGCAGGACTTCAGGGGCTGGAGGACAGAGGATGGAGGACACCCGCAAGCCCAGAAAGCAGGGGGGGTGCACCTCCCGGGGGGCCTCCCCCACCCCATCTCCTCCGGGGGGGGGACAGCTGCAGGTCCCACATGCTCCAGCCGCACTCACCCGCAATGCAACCCCGCACAGCCTCCGGGGAGTGTCCTGGGGCTGATGGGGCGGGAGCGGTTATAAAGGCTGCTGTCACCCCGGCAGAGGAGAGGGAGGAGGGGGAGGGGAGGGGTGCCAGGACAGGAGGGGAGGGCACACCCAGCCCGGGCAAAGTTATGAAAATAAAGTCTGGGTGCCAGACTGGGTGCCTGACGTGGTCACTGGAAGTGGGGGGGTGAGGGGTATACCCCCACTCTGCTTAGGATAAAGGGGGGACCAGGGGCAGGGCGCCCAGCCAAAGCCGAGAGGTCAGAGACGCCCCCCCTCCCTGGGAGGGGGGTCTCCCAGGGGGAGGTCTCGGGGGGGGGGGGCTAGCCTGGGATGGTGCTCCCCGGCTGGACCCCAGCGCCCCTCCCGCCCCCTCTCCTGGTCCCCAGCACTCGAGATAAGAAGGAATGTGAGGAGTTGAGGGAATTTGCATCCTGCTGAAGCCAGGCTCTGTTTACCTGCCCCTCCCTCCCATCTGTGCTCTTGGGGTGCTGATGGAGCCCAGGCTGGCCTTAAACTTGAGAACCCCCCTCCCCACTGCCTCTCCTGGGATTGCAGGCCTGCGCTCCCACGCTGGTTCCAAACCAGAGAAACCGCAGCCAGCCGTTCCCAGAGCCAGGGATCATCAGCGCCCGCCCACCCGCCCGCCCGCCACAGGCCGGTGGGGAGGGGGAGCAAGGCAGGGGTGGGGGGACTGGGCCTGGCGTTCATGATGTCCCTCCGGGGCCCCAGTGCCACAGAGGCCAGGCGCCCACAGAACAAATCCCATCGCCTCACTAAGACAGGCTCATGACTGCCGTCCCAGCCGCTCAGGAGGCTGAGCGCTGAGGATCGCGGTTCAAGGCCAGCCCGGGCAGGACAGCTCTGAGACTCATTCTTTTTTTAAATTTTATTTTGTTGTAAAGTTACACGAGGAAGGCCATGGGTACATTTCTGGGGGAGCAGAATGGGGAGAGGGAGGGCTGGGAAGGGAGAGGGCGTTGGCCAAGAACTGGGGGCCCCATCGCAGAGCTATTGGCCAGGGCCCTCCCCCTCCCCTGCCTTGCCTTCCTCTCCTCCCTCTGCCCCAACTCCCCTCCCTCTCCCCCCCCTCCCCTGCCCCTCCAGACAGACTGTTAAATCCTTAGAGCCAAGGCCGCAAAGCCTCCAGGCTCAGGGTTGGATCCCAGACTCCCTAAAAAGTGCTCAGACTGGTTCCCAGACTTGACTCTGACAGAGCCAGCCGCAGGCCCCTCCCCTCCCGGCCCGGCCTGGAAGTGGGGGGCTCTGACATCTCCTCTGCTCCCTCTAGCTCCTCTCTGCCCGAGAGAGGCCTGGGCAGTGGGACAGCGCCCAGGCCCCGAGTTCGAGGCCCAGTAGTTGTCAGGGGAAGGGATGGCGAGCGGGGTGCACCCCCCCCCCAGACACGCAGGATGCCTGGCGTGTTTCACAGCTGAGATTTGGGCTCTTCTAGGACCCTCGGGGCCCTGGGGGCCATGGCTGCTCTCCAAACCCAGCCGCTGTCACCAACTTAAGGAAGAACTCAACAGCCACCAAGACTCTGGGGGGAAATCCCGGCCCTTCTCCCCGGCACCCCCCCCCAGCTGGCCACTTCAGGGGTAGAGAGCCCCAATCTCTCCCCATCCTCCACCCAGACCTGGGTTTGGCCTGGCCTTGCAGGCTCCAAGCCTTGGGTTCCATCCCCAGCACTGCGGCTCACACCTGTAAGAGACCCCATCTCCACACAAACCCTTGGACATGGTGGTGTAGAGTACGTCTACCATCCCGGCTGGAGTGGGAAGTAGTACCGTAGGAAAGCCACCGTCCAAGCTGGCCCAGAAAAAAATAAAAACAAAGAGAAATGAAGTTCTATCTCCAAAAATAACCAGAGCTGAAAGGGCTGGAGGCCTTCAAGGGGAAGCGCACTTGCCTAGCAAGCACCAGGACCAGAGTTCAAATCCCGGTACCACTTAAGACAAAACACCAAAACGAAGAGCACCAGGCTGGCCCGGCGTGGCCTGCGAAGAGGGCCAGCCTGGGTCCTCACAGAACATTCCAGAAACTCGACTTGAAAGGCCAGCCCCACCCCCACAGTCACCCATCCCACTCCATGGCCAATTAAGCCAGAAAAAACAAATAAACACTCCCAGTGAGCCCCGGAGGGCAGCCCAGCGGCAGCTAGGCCTGCGGGACACGGGGACGCGGGACACGGGGCGTGGGGTGCCCGGCACCCCGCTGGCCACTCACCTGCCCACGCGCACACACACGTGGAAACGCTTGGAAAAGCCTGTGTGCGCTCTGTGGGCAGCTAGGGTCCCTGGGTCCGTGCGGGGACTAAAGAGTACTGCCACAACACCCGTCTCCTGCCTGGAGTCCCAGCTATCATCTCCACCACCATCACCACCACATGGCTGCCGGAAACTCTGTGAGCTGCCAACGGGCAGGACCCCACCCCTCCCCTCCCCCTGTGGGTTACTCTACCTCCACTCCACAGATCATCCTTGTGGGTGCCTGTCCAAGCCACTTGGCCCTGAGCACCCCCTCCACGGCCATCCTAACGCAGGCTGTTATGAAGGCATAGTTGGTGCATGCCTGTAGTCCCAGCTTCTCTGGAGGCAGAGATCAGGAGGATCACAGTTCAAGGCCAGCCTGGGTGAAAAGTTCACAAGACTCCCCCCCCCCCCCAATCTCTACAAATAGTGCAGTTCTCACCTGAGACTCAGTTCCACCCCAGGCTCAGAAAAACAAAATCCCACCTGTTTAAAAAAAAAAAAAGCCGGGCGCCAGTGGCTCCCGCCTGCCATCCCAGCCACTCAGGAGGCTGAGATCTGAGGATCGCGGTTCAAAGCCAGCCCAGGCAGGAAAGTCCGTGAGACTCTGATCTCCCATGAGCCACCAGAATACCGGAAGTGGTGCTGTGGCTCAAGTGGTAGAGCGCCAGCCTTGAGTGAAAGAGCTCAGGGACAGCGCCCAGGCCCTGAGTTCAAGACCCAGAACCAACCAAAACCAAAACCAAACCACTGAGGCACAAAGGCCTGGGGTGGGCATCCTGCACAGCTGGTGTTGGTGCACCAGGCCTGGCGGCGCTCATCTGTAATCCCAGCACTCAGGAGCAAGGCCGGCAGGCCATCCACGGCCGCGGCTCCAGTCCGTTTCCCCTGGGCCTGGACGCCCGGACCAGCTGGCAGAGCTTGAAGTCCAGGCCCCTTGGGCGGCTCCACGCAGCTCAGCCACCCTCACACACATGCGTGCCCGAGCGGCCAGTGACCCCACACAGCCCGGGTCACTGTCATGTTCAGGGTTTCTGTTAGCATCCAGTGGTCAAGCACACGGGGATTCCACTGAGATTTCAACCACACTCAGCCTCGCTCGGTGTCAGCTTCCGGCCCCTGGCCCAGAGGCTAGGACGAGGAAGGAGGGAGGAGAGAGGCTGAGGCCGGGCAGGGCGGTGCACACCTGTAACCCAAGCCCTCCGGAGGCCAAGGCTGGAGGCTGGGGACTCAGCGCCAGCCTGGACTGAAGCGCTGGTCGGCCAGCCGCATGAGAGGTTCAGAGACGTTTAGCAACTGACTTAGGCCCACACAGCACAAGGGGCCTGGCATCTAGACACCTTCCCTAGGGGCTGCTGCACACTTGATGGCGCCGAGGGGTCCAGGGCTAGGGGCAGAGGCGGGCAGGCGTCTCCGGCCCCTGGAGGGCACCAGCGCAGCTCCGGGGACAAGCTGGTTGTCTGGTGGTTTCGGTGCATTCCTGGGCCAGGTGAGGCCGGGAGGAATGTCCCCCGCCTTGCCCTGCCGCCCAAGGGCGTGACTCACCCCCATGCCAGGCCCCAGGGGTTCTGTGGGGGTCACAGCTTCCCAGTGGCAGACAGAGCACACTGGGAAAGGGCTTGGCTGGGAGCCAGGGTTCTGGAACATTCTTTGTATTTTTGAGACTGAGACACTGCGGAAGACGCCATACCTCCTCCCTGCAGACGGGAGGGGACGCCCCTTCGGGGGCACAGTGCTCCCTGCACAGTGCTCGCTCGGGCCGCTGGGGTGGGGCCGCTGTGCACAGGGACAAGGGCACTTCACGGGAGGCCACAGGTCCTGCGTGGTCTGCACTACACACAGCTTGACTCGGTGGAGGAGCCGGACCAGAGATGGGGTCATGAGCGCAGGGGAGGCGCTGGGGGCTGTCCCCATCCATGCGGCCCAGTCCCTCTCCTCCGCTGTGGATGATGTCTAGAAGGCCCCACTCAGGGCTCCCACGGCCGTGGGTCTGGGGCGTCCTCACTCGGTGCCCAGCCTGCAGAGGCCCAAGACCTGGCCAATTCCTCCTGCGCGCCCTCAGCCGGGCCTGGACGCAGGTGTCTGCACCCCTAAAGACAGCACAAGTGCCCTCTCCCCACATCTCCCAGGGTGCTTCCTGCAGACAGGCGGGCGCTCCACCTCGTGAGCCACAGCGCCACTTCGGGTTTTCGGGTGATTCATCGGCTGGGAGAGTCTCACGCACCTTCCTACCCGGGCTGGCTCTGAGCCACAATCCCCGCATCTCGGCCGCACAGGGGCCGGGAAGACCCTCCAGACCATCTTGTCCTTTGCTGAGGATGCTAAGGGTAGATCACGGTCACCTCGGCTAAACTGAGGCCCAAAACGAGCCGTTACCACGAGCCGCCGCCGGCCAGCGGCGCTCAGACCCTGGCACAGAGTGCAGGATGCACACCGTGGAGAAACGGCTGGGGTTTATTGTTCCACGCGGCCCCACGAGGCCCAGGGCCGGAGAGCTGTGCTCGCCGCATTCCTCGGGTACCGGTGGGGTTGGTACAGAAACAGGGCGATGCTCTGGGCAGGGGCCCAAGCACTGAGCCAGGCCCTGGGCACCAACGCCACCGATTTCCGACTCGAGTCCACGCACGGGCGCTGGGCAGGTACCCGGCACCCACGCAGGTCCTGGGAGACCGGGCAGAGGGCCTGCTGAGCGCCCAGTCCTTGCGCAGAATCCACCAGAATCTAGCGGCCCTTCCGCTTCTTCATCTTCCCTCCAGCCACCTTGTTCCTGACACCAATGGCAGCCTCCGTGTCGTCGTTGTCCCCCGCCTCCTCCCGGGCTCGCTTCTTCTTCTCCCCGTGTTCCCTCAGCTCCTACAGGAAGCGGAAGGATACGGCTGCACACCGGCTCCGTCCCCCCCAGGGGTCACTTCCCAGGCTGCCCTCCCCCACGGCAGGGCCCCAGCCATGCCGGACCCAAGGGACAGGCTCACAGCCACACTTGGGTGACAGTGGAAAGAGGCTGACGTGCCCTACGCGCCACGGATCTGTGACCGAGTTCTTGGGGAATGAGAAAGAAAAGATCAGTCAGGGCACAAAGGAGGGGGAATTGGGAGGAGGACGGAGCAGAGGGAGTGTGGGGCCCGGGCTGTCGTCACACGCCTCGGGAGACGGAGGCAGGGAGGTCCCAAAGTTCAAGGCCAGCCTAGACCACCATAGCAAGACCCTGCCTCAAAGCAAAAAGACACCGATCTCTGCTGGTGGATGCCCGGCCCTCCCGCAGCCCAACGCAGCCCACGGCGGGGAGACAGCCAGGGCCCAGCAGAGCTGCACTAGGAAAGAGAATCTGCAGTAGAGTAAATACGCCCGGGGCAAAGGGCTGAACTGTAGGTAGGTCCTGAACCCAACGGTAACCTCTGTAAATGAAGAGAGCAAAACACCAAGAGCCCGCACCACTGTCAACTAAACACAAGCAAATCCTGCCGCTTCTGCCTTTGAACAAACCAGCCACTCAGCTTCCCCTGGGGGCGCTCGGGCCCCGAGCCCTTAGTTGGGTGGTGGCTGCTCTCCCCAGCCCCCCAGCTTTTAACAAAAGGCCTCTACTGGCTGGGGTGTCGGGGTGTGCGCAGCTCAAGCCTGCTTTGAAGCCAGCCGGGGCAGGAGAGCTGAGACGTCACAAGGAACCTCCAAAGAGCCAGGAGTGGAGCTGTGGTTCAGGTGGAAGAGCGCCCGCCTGGAGTGGAAGAGCGCAGGGCCAGGGAGCAGGACCAGCACAAAAGTTAAAAAAAAAAACAAAAAAAGAACCCTCGCTCCTGGAAGGGCAGCCTGTGAGCAGCTTCTGCACTCCCAGGGCTTCTGGAACCTTCCTCAGAGCCAGCAGCACCCTGAGGCCCCTGCGTGACCGCACACCCTCGCTAAGCCCTGGCTCAGGAAGGCCAGGGAGCCGGGGGCTCCTGGCGGGAGACCAGAAGACGGGCAGACTGGCCGCCAACACCACCACCAGCCTGGGGCCCTGGACTCAGCGCGGATGGGCGCGTGAGCGCGCACACAGACACACACACACGCACGCACCATCCTGGCAAACCGCTGCGCCTCGGTCACGCGCTCCGCCAGCAGCATGACCTCCTCGTCCTGCGTGGGGAAGGCAGGCAGCTTCTTCCCGATCAGGTGCTCGATGCGCTGGAAGAGCTCCACGTCGTACCTGGGAAGGGGAGGAGCGGCTGCCACACATGCCCCATCCCCGGTACCCCCTGCCCCAGGAGCCACACTGTGAACGCGAGACATAGGACCCTAGCCGGGTCTCACTGCGCAGCCCGGGCTGGCCCCGCCCCCTGGGGTCCGGGACTACAGGGAGGAGCCCTGGCACTAGCTCTGCTGTGGCTTTTCCCCAGCCCTGCCTGCCCGCGTGAGGTCTGGTTATCTCCACCATCTCAGGCGAGGAGGGTCCTGGGGTCACTCACTGCGTGACGAAGGTGATGGCTTTCCCCGAACGCCCGGCCCTCGCTGTCCGGCCCACGCGATGGATGTAATCCTGGAACGAGGGGAAATCAAATCCACCACAGCCTCCAGCCCTCCGGCAGCCCAGGCCACAGGACAAAGCCACCGTGTCCTTTCCCGCTGACCTGAGCCAGTGCTCGCCTCTCTTTTCTAGAAAGACCCATCTAGGAAGCAGAGCTGCGAGGCACGTCACAGGACGTCATCTCTGCACAAGGGGCAGTGGGAAGCAAGCGGCCGGCCTTGTCCACCCAGCGAGCAGAGCTGAGCTGCGGGGTGCAGGGGGCTTGGGGTACAGGGGACATGGGGTCCACGGTGGCGGATCTACTTCCCCAGGGCGCCCGGCTTCATGTGGGGGTGTCCTGGGGGTGCGGGGGACGGTGACACAAGGGTGCAGGGCGCACACAGCAGCCACGGGAGCCAGGCCGGAAGGCCAGGACCCACCAAGACCCGAGCGGCTGCTGCTTTTCCTCCTGCCAGTCCTCGGGCTAGAACCCAGGGCCTGAGCTTTTTTTCATTCAAGGCTGGTGCTCTACCACTTCTGGCTTTCTGGAAATTCACTGGAGATCAGAGTCTCACAGACTTTTCCTGCCCAGGCTGGTTTTGAACCATGACCCTCAGATCTCAGCTTCCTGAGTAGCTGGGATGACAGGCGTCATTTCTACAGGGAAGAGCCTGACACGCCCTAACCGAGGGTCTCTGGTGACCGCACTCCCCCGGGTGCCTCTGTCCCGAGTGACCTCAGATGCGGCCGTCAGAGCTGGTGGCCGTGAGCGAAGCCCTTTCGTGGGTCTGAGCGCTTGGAACGCCCAGGACGGTTGGAGGAGGCGACAAAGGAGGGCAGACCGGCGGGTGGGGAGGGCGCGGGCGGCCACTCACCTTGGAGTGGGTGGGGATGTCGAAGTTGACCACCACGTCCACGTGGGGGATGTCCAGCCCCCTGCTGGCCACGTCGGTCGCGAGCAGGATGGAGCGGGCCTTGGCCTTGAACTTATTGAGGGACCCCAGGCGCTTGGTCTGGGAAGAGAAACAGTGGGGAAGGGGTCAGCTGTACACCGCCGAGCCGCCACACTCGGATCAGAAGCGAGTCGAGTATAGACAGGGCGCCGTGGAGCAAAGCAAACACGGACACCACAAAGCCACGAAGCCTCCAGTGTACACAGAGCGCACTGGCGGCAAGAGAGCCATGTGCAGCGGCGAACCTGCCCTCGCGCCCGGCTCTACAGCACGGGCCCCGCTGACCTGGCTCCTCTGCCCGGACAGCGGGATGGCGGTGCAGCCCAGGGCCCTTCCCCCCCCCCCCCCCCCCCCGCGTGACCCCACACGCCCTCCCCGCAGCCGCGCTCACCTGGCTCATCTGCCCGTGCAGCGGGATGGCGGTGAAGCCCAGGTTGCGCAGCAGCAGCGCGGTTCTCTGCGTGTTGTTGCACGTGCTGCAGAAGATCATGAACGAGTTGCCGGCCAGCTCGTTGAGGACGTAAACCAGGTAGGTGTCCTGCGCCACAGACCCCAACGCCTCGTCACCATGCCCGGGGATGCCCGGCCCAGCGTGCGTGCATGTGTGCATGCATGCGTGCGTGTGTGCATGCGTGCGTGTGTGCATGCGTGCGTGTGTGCATGCGTGCGTGTGTGCGTGCGTGCGTGCATGCGCGCTACAGACAACCGCTAAACCCAGGGCCTTGGAAAGGCCAGGGATCACAATGGGAGAGGAAGGGGGGAAGGAAGGATGGAAGGAAGGGGGGAAGGAGGGAAAGAGGAAAGGGGGAAGGGAGGGAGGAAGGGAAGGGGGAGGGGGCTCGCCTTGAACTTGGAGGGGATGAACAGGTAGAACTGCTGCAGCTTCTCCACCGTGTGGTACTTGGACGAGACGGCGCACCTCACGGGGTTCTTCAGCGCCGCTCGCTGCAGCTTCTGCACCTGTGCGCAGGGGCGGGGCGAGGAGGTTGGCACGGGCCCCGCGTGCACGCTCACTGGCGTGGGCTTGGCCAGCCCATCCCCCGACATCCGGGGTCCCTGGGGAGGACTCTCACCTTCTTGGTCATGGTGGCGGAGAAGAGAAAGGTTCTCCGGTCACGGGGGATCACCTTGAGGATCTTGTCCACCTGAGCCAGTGGAGACATCAGCGGAAGCCGGCCGTGCGCCCAGCCGCGGGGCTCGGGGTCACGTCCCAGGGCGGGCGTGGAGGGCCAGCTCCCCCCCTCCCCCAGCCTGAGTGGTGGTGACGGTGACAATGGCAGGGACACGAGTGGGTGGGGGGGGCGGGGGGTATGGAGGCGGCAGGGCCGCGGTGCGCCAGCTCCGGAACTCACCTCAGTCTCGAAGTCCATGTTTAGTATCCGGTCCGCCTCGTCCATCACCAGGTACTTGAGCGCCCTCAGGTTGAAGCCTTTCGTGTTCTCCAGGTGGTCGATCAGCCGGCCAGGAGTGGCTGCCCGAGAGGAGGAGCAAGCCCCATCAGGAGGGCAGAGGGAGAGCCGCAGGGTCCCCGTGAGGGCGACCCCTCCGTCCCCAGATGAGCATGGGCACCCTCCCCCACTCACCGATGACCACGTGTGGCTTCTTCGCCAAAGCCAGGGCCTGGGCCATGGAGTCGATCCCGCCCACGATCACAGCTGTGGACACACAAACAGGACGTGCATGGGCCTCATCTCCTCCACCATCCACCCAGGACCCCTAAAACCATGGCCCGCAGCCAGCCATGCCCCCCGCCCTTAGGGCTGACCACGGGTACCCCCTGCCCCCCACCACTTCCAGCCCTCCTTGGTCCTCACCGCACTGCACCCCAATAGAGGAGCCCAGGGCCTCGAACTGCTCCGCGATCTGGAAGGCCAGCTCGCGGGTGGGGGTGAGCACCAGGGCGAACAGGCGCCGCGGCGTCTCCAGCAGCGCGTTCAGGATGGGCAGCGCGAAGGCGCCCGTCTTTCCCGAGCCCGTCTCCGCCAAACCGATGACGTCCCGGCCTGGAAGACCAACACCCCCGGGTCTGCAGGGTGCAACCGGGGCGCACAGCCCTGGAGCCAACCTCTGCCGGGCCAGGGAGACGGCTGCACAGCCAAGACGTGGCTGAGCCGGCTCGGCGGCTCACGCCTGCAATCCCAGGTGCTCAGGAGGCTGACATCTAAGGATCTCGGTTCAAAGCCAATCTAGGCAGGAAAGCCTGAGACTCTCATCTCCAATAAACTACCAAAAAATGCTAGAAGTGGTGCTGTGGCTCAAGTGGCAGAGCGCCAGCCTTGAGCTGAAGAGCTGAGGGATAGTGTTCAGACCGAGTTCAAGCCCCATGATCGACAAAAAAAAATGAAAAAAAAAAATACCTGATCTGTCCTAGACAAGCTGGGACTCGAACACTGGGATGGATGGACGCACAGTGACAAAGGCTTCCAGGCCAATCCAATGCAAAAGAAGGCGGGACTTCCTGCCCAGAAGAGCAGGGGTCACAGAAGAGGGGTGCACTAAACATGCAAGTAAGCAAAAGGGGGCAGTACTTCTGGTAAGGAAACAGGGAGGAAGAAGGAAGATGGTCTAAGGGCCTCACAGCCAGAGGAAGAGCGGGGAGGAGGGGCAAAGGGGGGAGAACCCCTCACCAGCCATGGGGAGGCTCACCCTGGGGAGGAAAGGGCCAAGCTGGTTTGGACTCCGAGATGGGAAGCCCAGCGGCTCTACCACTTAAGCCACTCAGCCCTTTTTTCCTCCATTATTTTTCAGTCTCATGGTATTTTCTTTTCTTTTTTTTTGGGGGGGGGGGTCTGGTCATGGGGCCTGAACTCTGGGCCTGGGCGCTGTCCCTCAGCTCTTCAGCTCAAAGCTAGCGCTCTACCACTTGAGCCACAGCGCCACTTCCGGCTTTTTTCTTTTTGCTTATGTGGTGCTGAGGAATCGAACCCAGGGCCTCATGCATGCAAGGCAAGCGCTCTACCACTGAGCCACCTTCCCAGCTCCCGTCTCATGGGATTTTCTTGGGCTGGATTTGAACCATAATCCTCCTGCTTGAGCTTCCTACACTGCGGAGGTGACAGCCATGTACCACAGCGCCCAGCTCGGTTGAGGTTGGAGTCTTACAACTTTTCCCCTGGGCTGGCCTCAAACCACGATCCTCTGGATCTCAGCCTCCCCAGGAGGATTGCAGGACTGAACCACCACGCCTGTGAACTGTGGATCGTCAGGGATCGTTTGCCATGGCTTGCCTTTTGGGGTGTTTTAACCAGGACTTCTCTCACCCTGCATCCCACAGATCCCTTCCACGAGGGAGACAGGAAGTAGGCTCGGTTAAAACCCTCATCTCCAGATGTTTATTCCGCCAAGAGAGCCGGGCGAGCTGACATCTCGGCGGGGACCTGCAAGGCCGCGGGGTCCGGACGTCCACCCACCTTGCAAGGCGAGAGGGATGGCTTCCACCTGGATCCTGGTGGGCTTGGTCCAGCCCAGCTGGTCGCAGGCCTCGCACAGGACGTCGGTCACGCCCTGGGAACGCGGGGCGCGCCTTCAGCCGGGGCCGGGGCCGGGACCCGCGAGGACGGTTCGCATCCCGGACCCCTACCCCCGGCGCGTGCGCACCATCCCGCCCCAGCCCCGGCCCCAGCGCACGCGCATGCGCAGCGAGCGCCGCGAGGGGGTCCGCACGCCTCCAGCGCACGCTACGCCCCGAGCGCGGGGGAGACGCCCGCACCAGCCGCCTCCGTGCTCACCAGATCTTTGAACGTCTGAGCGCCCTCCTCCGTCTCCCCCTCCACCGCCTCCTCCACCACCGGCCCCGCGGCCTCGGCCGGGCAGTCGCGCTCCTCGGACGCAGCCATCTTGTCCACAGGCTCCGGAAGCGGATGTCGGCCCGCGGGACGCTGGGAGATGTAGTTTCAGCCTTGTGAGGCGGGGCGGGGGGTGGGGAGGAGCCGTGTGGGAGCGCCCCCTGCCGGCCCGCCGGGGTTTGCAGCCGCCCAGGGAGGGCGGGGCCTGGGGAAAGGTGCGGACCAATGAGAGGCTGAGACGACGGCTACAATGTGCACAGTGTGCACCGTGTATACAATGTACACAGTGTGCACCGTGCATACAATGTAAGCAGTGTACACTGTATATACAGTGTAAACAATGTGCACCGTGCATTCAGTGTAAACAGTGTACACCGTGTATAGTGTATACAGTGGACTCCGTGTATACCATTTTTACAGTGGATACCGTGTATGCAGTGTGCACTGTGTATACACTGTATACAGTGTGCAGTGTGTATACAGTGTGTATACAGTGTGGACACCGTGTATGCAGTGCACATGGTATGCACCATGTATACAGTGGACACCGTGTATATGGAATACACAATGGAGGGGTGGGGTGGCTGCCAGGTTGGAGGCTTCGCTGAGGCAGCAAGGTTTCAGCTGAGGAGCAGGAGAAGCCCCTTTTAGGGCCCACTAGATGCTCAAGGGTTCACACCTGTCATCCCAGCTATTCAGGAGGCTCAGATCTGAGGATCGCAGTTCAAAGCCAGCCTGGGCAGGAAAGTCCATAGGACTCTTTT
>NW_012267297.1:1008595-1040009 GCF_000151885.1 Dipodomys ordii | reverse complement strand
TGGTGACGGGGCCGCCGGAGCCCAAGTGCCGGGGAGCAGCGGTACAGTGCCCGGCCGGCCGGGCCCCGTCACGACCCCGGCCCCCTGGTCATCCGGGGCTCCCGGACCCAACATGATCCCCCCGATCATCCGGGGCTCCCGCACCCAACACGTCCCCCCTCGATCATCGGGGCTCCCCGATCATCCGGGCCGCGCGGGTGGGGATCACGGCGTGTGGGGCCCGGGAGCCGGGGCGGTGGTTTCGGGGAGGGGGTCCGGGTGCCCCGGGACAAGGCTGCGCCCCCCTCCCACCCCAACTCCTCCCCTTCCCTAGCCCGGATCCGTGGGGGCCGTGGGGTCCCCGGATGATGTGGGGGGTAGTGGGGTCCCCAGAGGGGGCCGGCTGTGACCTCCCGAGGGCGACTTCTATCTTTTCCCTAGGGAAGGCAGGGGTCAGGGGTCAGCCAGGTAAAGCTAACCTTGAGGAGCTTGGTGGCTTCTTCTTTTTCTCTTTAAATGAATAAAAATGATCTTAGCTGCACGATTTGGTATATTCTCAGCAACTAGGTTTTTGGGGACACGGCGACATCTAAGCAGGACACCCAGAAATGGGGGTTTTTACCCGGTGACATTTGACCAGGAGGCCCCAGGTGAGTGTGGGCGGCCCAGGGCCGCGTCTCGGGGTGAGGGTGCTCTGGTTGGGTAGGGGGCAGGGGGCAGGGCCTGGACAGGGAGGGGGTAGAGGGGCAGGGGGACAGGGCCCAGGCAGGGCCCCGCCGGCTGCCCTGTTCTCAACACCCCTGGACGTCAGCGACTTACTTTCGTTTTCAGTCCACCGTGGCCCGGGCGCTCCACTCAGCTAAGAAGCATTCTAACTAGTGGAGCCTCCACACTGCATTCTTACTGGCTTTTCTGCTTCAGGAGCTCTGTCTGCAGGTAAGGGAAGCAGCTAGTGCTGATTATCTTCGACCCCCGTTTTTGTTGTTGTTCGCCTGTTTGTGTAACAGAGTCTGACCTGACAGGATGCATTTGAAAGCAAGTGCTTCGCTGTCCACTCAAGTAGCTACAGAAGTTTTCTTTATTGATTGCTTGATGTGTAACAGTAATTGGCATTTTTTCACATATTACAAAAAAAAATTATACTTGGCTCAGTATGCAATCTTTTAAGCACAGCCGTATTATTTAACAAAAAAATGGGGAGTGGGCCTAGTCTGCCCGGAACAGCATTTACAAATGCACACAACTTGCCACTTTGGCTTGTATATTGGTTAGATTCTTTTTTTTTTTTTAAAGAGATCTCTTTGTAACATAAATAAGTTAGTATAATTTTTCGGTGTCTTTACAGTTATGTACAGGTCCACTGGGAATGAAATGATTTTTGTCTCCTACAAAAACATGAAGGCACATAGAGAGAGTGCCGTCCCTGCCCTCCTGAAAAACGTCCACACAGCCGCCTGCCCGTGGGCAAATCAAACAGAACCAGGAGCATGGAATGGAAGATTCTTTCTTGTGTGTGTAAAGGTACAGAGCTATAAAAACTGAGGATAGCCGAGTGAAAAGGAAACTAAAATTTCCCCAACGAATTTGGCAAGCGTATAGAAAGAGGGTCAGTTGTCAACATTCAGAATTCCCACATACACACACACACACCCCCCAACCAGATTGTATGCCTCCAACTACCTGGCTTCTTACCAAACTGCTGGGAAATGAGGGGGTGACTTCCAGTTTTAAAGGCACACTAAGGCGGACCTTTTTGTTGTTTTCAGGCATTTGCTGCTACGAAAAAGGACTGGAAAACCTCCCAGGTCCCACAGGAGAGCAGGATTTGTATACAAATACAGAGCCACTCTCTGTAAGCCAGTGTTCCAATCTTGATTTTTAAAAAAAAAATGAAGTCTCAGATTCTCACCCCAAAAGGGACATGATTAAATCTTTAAGGGAAAACAGACCCTTCCCCCAAATTGCTTCTCTGCAAGTCACAAATGTTTTTTTGTCCTTGCTATAAATGGAAGCAAGATCTCCACCACCCCCCAACCCCTCCCGCCCCCCCTAAAGTTTTATGTGCTACATAAAAAGTAAAAACTATGTACACAGGTAGGACAATGAAGCAAATAAGGCAAAACCTAATTGCATGATGCTACATCCCAGGCTGGAGGCGGCCGCAGAGCCTCTCAAAGCAGAGGAGGCCGGTAACTTAGTGTTCCCTGTCCACTCTTGTTCAGTGCTTATTTGTGAGTCAGCGATATGTCTCAAAAAGCATTCACAGGCCTCTTCCAGGCTTGAGCCGCCATGTTTCTAACAAGGAAACATTTCTTGATTCTGCAAAAGAAACAGAGAAGGAAGAAATCAGGGAGAAGTTGCAACAGTAGCCTTCATTTCCAGTCAAGTACATTCTTTTTTTTTTTTTTGCCACTGGGGAGTTTGTTTTAAAACTTGTCCGATTTCAAATCTTCTAGTCTTTCATGGGTTTTCTTTCTCTCTCTCTCTCCTGGGTGTTGCTTGAGCTGTGGCTGGGCGGGCAGGCCGTCCTGCCCTGTCCCCGCAGGGATGCGGGGAAGACGTTTCTTGGCTGTGGAAAGGCCAGGGATATGGCCAAAATATTCCTAAACCACAGGACAGCCTGGTAGAACCAAGAACAGTTCCTCTCCAAAGGACGGAAGTGCAGAGGGGAAGACCCCTGAAGGATCTGGGATCTGGAGACAGGCGCCCAGGGCTGTCCCCTGCAATCCTACTCAGGAGGCTGAGATCTGAGGATCCCCGTTCAGAACAAGGCTGGGCAGGAAAGCCCGTGAGACTCTCACCTCCAACAAACCACCAAAAACTTGAAGGCCAGCTGTGGGTCAAGTGGTAGAGTACCAGCCTTGAGCAAAAGAGCTCAGGAACAGTGCCCGGACCCTGAGTTCAAGCCCAACTTGACACCCCCCCCCGCCCCCCCCCACGAACCTGGGTAGAAAATTCAGATACTTAACACTTTAAAGTAGTCTAACTGCCTGACTTTGAGTAATGCTTAAAAACATAACCCATAAAAGACCTCTGAAGGAAAATTCTAACTTCCCTTCTTGAAAAACATTCTAATTTCCTGTTCCTGTGCACAGCATACTCATGCAAGTTTTTACACAGGCCTGAGGGCCGTTTCTAGTATCTGGCACCACCACTAACAAAACATCTCCAACAGTGTCACATTAAAATCCGGAGGGGACGCGGCTCTGGCCAGCCAGGCCACAAGTGGCAGAAGTCAACAGGATGGCAGGGGTCCACCTTCTTGCCCGACCTCCTGTTGGGATGGAGGGTCTCCCTGGGCACTGGGAGCAGCGCTGAGAGCCGCCAGGTGTGGGTGGCAAAGAAGCCCAAGAGCCCAGCACTCCCGGAGGGACGACGGGGTCTACACATGTCCCCGGCCACTCTGCTCACAGGAGTCCAGAGAAGCTGCTGAGAGCCTCTGAAAAGGAAAAGCAGGTCGCAGCCCTGGTCTACGGGGTTCACACGCTGTCCAGACCTCGGTCTGATCACCTCCGACGGCACATCAACTTGGGGCTGAATGATTCCAGTGACTTCTGCCGGTGCTGAGGAAAAGCTTCCCCTCGGTACGGCCGGGCCTGTCCCCACCTTTGCCATCACCTCCCCCACCCGGCCGCCCCGGCGACCCCCGGGCTGGCCGGTCCGACGTCTTTATGCTTGGCAGCTCCAGGGCGACCCGGAGAACCGCGGAACTTCCCCAGACAGCTCTCCCTCTCCCATTTTAATGCAGATTCCTTCCTTCCCCGGACTGCAGCTCACCGGGTGCCCCGCCTGCCCCCACATGCGGGCTAAATGCTGGGGTTCACTCTGCAAACACGAGCTCTGGGGCGCCCCGGACCCCGTGTTTCACGGGGGCCTGTTTCCATGGGACGCCAGGACTGAGGCGCAGAGCCCCGCGGGGGCCCGGGGCCGGCGCCTCGGGGTCAGCGCCCCCCTCTGGGATCAGCACGATCCCCCCCACCAGCGCACCCCGGGATCAGCGCGCCCCGGGATCGGGCCCCCCGCCCTTACCCGGTCTACGTCGTGGGCCTGCGCGGCGCTGGCTTCCTCGGGGTCCGCTCCGCGGGGCCCGCGTCCGCGCTCGGGGCGCCGCCCGCCCCGGCCCCGCTCTCCTCCCGGTGCGCTCTTTTGTTCTGGGCCGAGGAACCTGAGGCCGAAGGGGGGAAGGGATGAGGGAGGGAGGGAGGGGAGGCGAGGACGGGGCGGAGACCGGCTGGGATCCGATCTCACGACCATCAGCACCCAGGGCAGGAGAGCCGGGTCCATCCAGCCCAGCGGTGTCCGCCCAGGGACGGACGGACAGACACACGGACAGCGGACAGGCGGACGATCACTGGACGCACACCAAACAGCGGACAGCCAGACGGACACCGGACAGACACTGGACTGGCACCGGACGGACGGACACCGGACAGACAAGACACCGCACTACCAGACGGACGGACACTGGGCAGACACCGCACGGACGCGCGGGCCGCGCCTCACCTTCCCCGGCGGGCCGCTTGCGGGCGGCGGCGGCGGCGGCGGGCTCGGGCGCGTCGGGCGCGGGCTCCCCGGCGCCGTCCCCCGGGCTGGCGGGCGCGGGCGCGGGGCGCAGGCGCGCGCGCGGCGGGCGCAGGTAGAAGTCGGGCAGCGCCCCGCGCTCCACCGCGCGCCACTCGAAGCGGCCGTGCAGCGGGCGGTGGTTGCGGAAGTCGAAGTTCCAGCGGCGGCGGCCGGCGGCCTCCAGCTCCCGGCGGTGCCGCTCCAGGTCCCGGCGCAGCTCCTCGTGGTCCACGGCGCCGAACAGGTTGCGGCAGGCCGACGGCTTGGGCGGCGCGGGCGTCCGCGCGTCCGCGCGCTCCAGGCGCGGGCTACCGCCGGACACCCGCACGTCCGACATGGCCGCCGGGGCCGCGGGGCCGGCGCGGGGCCCGGGACCCGGGACGGGCTGCGGGGCCCCGGGAGGGCGCGGGGCGCGCGGGGCAGCCCCGGATCCGCGCTCCGATCGGCCGCCCGCGCGCCGACCCTGGCCCCGTCCAAGTGCGGGCCGCGCGTGGGACGAGGCGCCGCGGGACGAGGCGCCGCGGGAGAGCCGAGCCGGGCCGAGCGGCGCTTGTTTTCCTCAGCACCCCAACATGGCGGAGGACGGGGCTGACGGCGGAGACGCGGGCGGACGCGGGCGGCCCCGTCTATTAAAACTGAGGCCGAGCGCCACTGGCTGCAGTGCCGGGCGCCCGCCCCGGAAGCCGCGCGCTTAGGGTGGAGCGGGCTCCGCGCGCGCCCCGAGCGCCGCCGCGCCGCCGGCCCCGGGAGCCTCCGTGCGCGCTCGCGCGCGTAACCACCCCGCGCGCCCCGAGGCCCCTCCCGGCGGGCGCGCTCTCGAGCGCGTTCCCGCGCGTCTGCGCCTGCTCGTCCCCGGGTTCTGTCCACAGTCGCGGCACCATCTGAGCTCCAGGGCGCGGAAGCTGGGGGTGCGTGCACACCGCACCCCGAGTCCCCGCGGCTCGAAGCCAGCCTGGGCAGGAGGACCTGCGGGCCTTCTCTCCCTGGAGGTGGGGAGACCGAGGAGCCCGCGGGCCGGGAAGGTGGCTTGGCGGCAGAACGCTTGCCTGGCGCGCAGGGAGCCCCGGGTTCGAGTCCTCAGCACCACACACAGAAAAAGCCTGGAGTGGGGCTGCAGCTCGTGTGATCGAGCGCCAGCCTGGAGCACGGAGAGGCTCGGGGACCACGCCCAGGACCCGAGTTCAAGACTCAGGACTGACAATAAATAAAAATAAATAACGGAAGAAAGAGCCCCGGGCCGGCTGGGTCTGAGCGGCTTCCAAGACACCTGCGGGGCAGGGGCGGGGATGGGGGGGCCAGGGGGGGGCAGTGCTCCGCCCACCTCAACCTCAAGCCCCAAACACTGTAAACACAGCCCGGTCCCTTCTCAGCTGTTAGGAAACAGCTGGGCCCAGCCCAGCCCTGCTGGTACCTGGAAGGAGGGGGTCTCGGAAGGAGGGGATCCGGAGATTCCAAAGGCATCTGGCTCCGACACTAGCAAATATTTACCGAGCACCTCCTGTTAATTCGCTTTTTCTTTCACTTCTCTCACACATGTCCATCTAGTGACTTCTAGAAGCCAAGTATTATCTGAAGCTGGAGGGGGGGGCGTGGCGCAGGTGTGAACAGATTTGAACTAGGATGAAGTCTGTGTAAGAGAAAGGGAGACAGATAATGGTGTGTGTGTGTGTGTGTGTGTGTGTGTCCCCTGGGGGAGAGGGTTGAACCTTTGTGCTCCAGGCTGGTGCTCTACCACTTGAGCCACAGCTCCACTTCCGGTTTCCTGGTGGTTCATTGGAGATAAGAGTCTCATGGACTTTCCTGCCTGGGCTGGCTTTGAACCTTGATCCTCAGATCTCAGCCTCCTGAGCTGAGGTCTGATGTTTGGTGTAGCCCTTGGCCAGAAAATACAACGGAAGAGCCAAGTGTACAGTGTGTGAGGTGATTGGGGCTGTGCAGAAGTCACCTGGGAGAGAAGGAAGGGGCACTGGGTGCGTGTGGAATGTCGGACAGCCGGGGAAGGGGCAGTCCCTGCGGGTGCAGCCTGGGCCCCGGCACAGAGCACAGCTCATGGGGCCTGTGAGGGTCTCAGAAGGCTCCCCTCTCCTCCTCCTTCTTCTTCCCAAGACCCAGGTTGGAATTCAGGCCCACTGAGCTTTTTTGCTCAAGGCTGGCACTCTACCACTTGAGCCACAGCTCCACTTCCAGCTTTTTGCTGTTTAGTTGGAGACGAGCCTCCTGGACTTTCCTGCCCAAGCAGGAATGGAGATCCTCAGATCTCAGCCTCCTGAATAGCGTGATGACAGATGTGAGCTTTGCAGAGGCCTTGTCTGGTGTGGCGTCCATGGTCCCATTGCTAAGCTCCTAATCAAGAAGAGTTTAAAGGCCAGGATCCAAAGAAAATGACACTGGCCAGTTTTAGAAAAACAATCCCCCCCCCAAGGAAAACTGAAAAGTCAGTATTTTAAGAATAGGAAAGAGGGGCTGGGCAGGTGGCTCTGTGGTAGAGTGCTTGCCTTGCATGCATGAAGCACTGGGTTTGATTCCTCAGCACCACATAAGCAGAAATGGCCAGAAGTGGCGCTGTGGCTCAAGTGGTAGAGCATTAGCCTTGAGCTGAAGCTTTAAGGGACAGTGCCCAGGCCTAGAATTCAAGTCCCATGACCAACAAAAAACAAAACAAAATAAACAACAACAAAAACCAGGAAAGAAATCCAGAATGGTGAGCCCATGCTCATGAACAGGATTGAATTTGCACGAAGTAAATGGAAGCAGATGTCCTCGGTAAGGTTGGAACGTCCACGCTATCACGCCACTACCCTCCACCACACCCCAGCCTTCACACTGAGAAAAATCACCCCTACCTGAGGCTTTAGGTTATGCACTCTAATACCAATAATAAAATTGAAAAACAAAACCGTGAAAGGGCACACTTCTTGCTTCTGACCATTCTCCCTTGAGTAATTACTCACATAGATGTCCCTTGAGTAATTATTCGCATGGATATTGTTCATTTCTTCACTCATTAAATTTTTAATGAGCCCTGAGCAGATGCCAGTCCCCTCTGGGGACCCGGGGGAGAACAAAGGTGACCGGGTGCCCGGTGCCCTGGGGTGGCCCGCGCTGGCCAGGGCGCCAGGCACACAATGCACAGGGCCAGCGGGCAGGCCACGTCATGTCCTTACTTGTGCCAGAAAACAAGCGGCCTGATGGGAGCGGAGACAGTGATGAAGGCAGGTGCTACGCCCACGGGACAGGACTCCAGACTCAGCATTTGAGAGTGGGAATGAGCCCTGGGCAGTCATGTAATTCTCGGTATTCTGGCAAGGTCCAGCGCTTGGAGGGGAAGAACCTACCTGGTCTGGTTGAGAAGCCAATGAGGTGGAAATACAGCAGGTGACGGCGAGGTCAGAGGGAAAATGGAGCTGCAGATGCTGCAGGCTTACCAGCCAGGGCAAAGCCAGGTTCCACAGAGAGGCAGATGACAGACAGATGGGTGACCGACAAGACAGATGGACAGACAGATGGATAACATAGATGAGACTGTCAGACAGATGGCAATTACTAGGTAGATGATGGATCTATCAAGACCATTGCTAGAGAGTTGATAGATGAAGAGATGTGATTGCCAGATGAAGATGATTTCTGCGTAGATGATTGACAGATCAATAGGACAGATCAAAAGATACATCAATCAGATTCATAGATGATCAGTAGATGAGAGATCGATAGATCAGCAGCATCGATGACTGATAATGACAGATGTTGATACATGATAAGTCAATAGACTGAAAGCTGCTCTTTGGTTTTGCCCACGGAGTTCTGCATGATCTTGGTAAGAGCTGTGGAGCAGTGGGCCAAGAAAAGCCCTGTGTGCATATACCTCATACCCACACAAGGAATAAACCGACTTCCTGAGTCCTGGCCAGGCATATGGGCGGGAGGCTGGCTCAGGGGGAGTGTTACGCTAGCATGTACAAAGCCTTCATTTCTACCCACAGCACTGCTTACCTCCCACCACCACCAAAAATGGGGGGACATTTGCCGACTGCCTTTCCTTCTGCTCATTGTCAGTTTTTCTGCCAGGGCCTTCAGTATCTCACCCTAACTGATATACAGGGTGTGGTGGCCATAGATGGCCTTGCACCCCCATGGTGGGAACTAGCTGACCTTGAGGGGGGGGGAAGAGACCTGGGGAGAAGCTGCCTGGACTCAGCCCCCATTCTACCCTATCCTGTTCTATTTAGCAAATCACTGCAGAGCTGGGCACGGGTGGTGGCTCACACCTGTCAGCCCAGCTACTAAGGAGGGTGAGATCTGAGGATCACGGTTCAAAGGCAGCCTGGGCAGGAAAATCCCTGAGACTCTCATCTCCAACGAACCACCATCAAACACTTATGACCTCCGGAGAGCGAGACAATCCATCAAGGCACAGACAGGGAAAGGTGGAGAAGAGAAGTTTATTTACCCTATTGACACCAGAAAAGGGTCTCGAGACTCCCTGTCCTGGGCTAGATACCAAGAATCAAGAGCAGCCTTGACCACCAAACCTCCGAGCCTCCAATAGGCAGTCCTGACCAACCCCCCCCCCCCCAACCTTTATGAGTTGGTCTGCAAACCTCCAAAGGGGAAGGCTGTTTTCCCCTTCCTCCTTCTCTCCAGGCCTCTCCACTGTCCACAGGCCTGCACTGCTCTGCTTCTGGAGGCGCCTCTCCACAGGCCTCTCTAGAGGAAGGTCCCAAATGGCCTCTCGAGGAGGCCCTGGGTGACCTCCAAAGGAGACCCCAAATGGCCTCTCGAGCAGGCCTGGGGTGACCTCCCGAGGACTGCCCTGTCCTTCACTCTTACTCCTCCCCTTCTTCGGTGCTAACTCCATCTTAACTTCCTAACGGTTTTCCAGCTGCCACTTATGCTCCTCCCCCAAGCTGCCCACTGTCCAATCCCTTCCTGACAGCTCACCGTGGGAGGCTCAATGCTCCACCCCCCCAGGACATGCCCCGCCCTTTCTGCGGCACACCCCGCCCCTTTCGGCGGCACGGCCTCTTGATGCCCCGCCCCCTCCAGCAGGCCGGGCCCCACCGGGTTAGTACAAAACCAGAAGTGGCGCTGTGGCTCAAGTGGTAGAGCGCCAGCCTTGGGCGAAAAGAGCTCAGGGACCAGGCCCAGGCCCCGAGTTCAAGGCCCGGGACTGGCAAAACCAGAACAAAACCCTGCACTCTTTACCTGATCTACGTTAACCGTCACCCTCCGCACATCACCTGTAGAATGACAATCAGAAATAAACCAACGTAGAAAAAGCAAGAGGGCCGTGTAACCTGGAGCCACCACTAAAACAAAGCGAGTGAATGGGCTGTCTGCCAGCACCTCGCGGGATAATGTGGGCACCGGGGAGCCGTTAATGTTCAAAATAAAACCAGCCTCCCCACCTCGGGGTCCGCTTTTTCTTTGTTGCAAAATTGGCATTTAAAAAGGGAAAAGAAAGCCAGGGCTGGGAGGCGGCTGGGCTGGGCCACCGGCTCTGGCCCAGCGCGTGCAGCGACCGGGGTTCGATCCCCATGGAGGACCAAAGAGGAAAAAAGATCAGAAAAATAAAAACATTTGCATTTCCTCTTTTTCCCGCCCGGGGGAGTCGGACCCGTCCCAGCCAGGACGGGGGCTAGCGCGCGGGGAAGCCCCACGGTGGAGTCGGTCCCGCCGGAGGCCGCCAAGGCGCAGGCGCAGACTCCCCGCGGGCCGCGCTGGTAAACAAGCCACAGCCCAGGCGCCGGGGCGGAAGCCAAAGCGCCGTGAACCCTCTCTGCGCAGGCGCACACCCGTCCACCCGCGATGTCATCCGTTCTGCGCAAGCGCCACAGCGGCCCCGGCGCGCTCGGGTCGTTCTGCGCAGGCGCAGCGAGTTTAAAACAAAAAGTTCGTAGCCATCGGGGTTTCGCTTCTGGAAAAAAGGAAAAGAAAACCTGGCGTCCGAAAGGTGACCGACCATTCGCTCTGTCGTCCCTTCACCATTTCTTCCGCACTTTTACGGGTGAAGAAGGACGTTCCCGCGGCCGCCGCCGAATGTGCTCGCGGCACTGATGCGCCGGGGCTGGGAGACGAACTTCCTAAAAAACCCACCAGAAAAGAAAAGTGGACGGCGGGGCGGGGGTCACCAACACACAAAACCTCTCACGAGACTTCCGCGAGCAGCGACAGTCTTCCTCCACCCCGGCCCAGGCCGGGTGCGCATGCGCAGGGCGTTTAGTAAGCATTCTTGCCCCGGGGCCAAGGCGCATGCGCCTGGTGATAAACGCGGGAAGTTTTGAAACTGTGCAGGGTTGGCCCAGGTTCCAGATTGGGCGCTCGGGAAAATGTCCTTCGGGGCGACGCCGCGCATTCAGTAACCCAGCGCCTTGGTCTCGGAGAATGTTTTCTTCCATATATAATATATATTAGACATATATACACATACATATGTATAACGTATATATTATACATATATAATGTATATTATACATTATATGCTATAATGTATAATACACATAATATGTTTTATGTATTATATACATATATAATATGTAATACATTATGTATAACATAGTATGTATGATATATATTATACATATATTGATGGTTGTGGGGCTCCAACTCGGGGCCTGGGTGCTGTCCATCAGCTCTTTTGCACAAGGCTGGTGCTCTGCCACTTTGAGCCACTCCTGGTTTTCTGGAGTTCATTGGAGATAAGTTGACCTTGAACCTCCATCCTCAGACCTCGGCCTCCAGGCCCCTCCCCTGCTGTTGGTTCCCATGTCTGACTCAGAGCTCCCAGTGGAGGGGCTGAGCTTTGTTCCCAGCCCAGGGAGCAGCTGCAGTGACCATCCGGCCTCTGGCCTTCCCAAAGCCTGTGTTCCAGATGGGTAAGAACAAAGCTGACAGAGAGAAAGGTATGAGGAGGAGGAGGGTGTGGGGAGGAGCAGGAGGTGTGAGGAGAAGGAGGGTGTGGGGAGGAGGAGAAGGGTGTGAGGAGGAGGAGGGTATGGGGATGAGGAGGGAGTATGGGGAGGAGAAGGAGGGTGTGGGGAGGAGGAGGCTGTGAGGAAGAGGGTGTGGGGAGGAGGAAGAGGTTGTGAGGAGGAGGGTGTGAGGATGAAGGTGTGGGGAGGAGGGGGAGGGTGTGAGGAGGAGGAGGCTGTGAGGAGGAGGGTGTGGGGAGGAGGGGGAGGGTGTGAGGAGAAGGGGGCTATGGGGAGGAGGCTGTGAGGAGGAGGAAGAGCAGGGTGTGGGAGGAGGGTGTCCCCCAGGTCTCCCAGGGAACCTGCTCCAGACCCCTGGAGGAGGAGGAGGAGGAGGAGGCGCATGCGTGGCACCCAGGGCCTTTGTGGATCATAGCGGAACATTTGCATATACACTGTGCCTGTTGGTGGAGGTGGACTTGCGGATCTCTAGAGTACAAGTGATATGGAAATCCATGCAAATGATATGCAAATCGACCCGCAGGGAATGATGATGAGAAGAAGATTCGCACACATTCACCTCAAGTGTCCTTGAACTCCTGTTGGTTGAAGCAGAGAATGTGCGCCCTGCAGATGCTGGGGACATGAGTGTCCACCTGTCTGTCTGTCTGTGAGAGAGTGGAAGGAGGAAGGAAAGACAGAAGGAAGGAAAGAGAAAGAAGGAGGAAAGAAAAACGAGGTGTGGTCTTGCTCTACCAAACACTTCATTTTTCTTTTTCTTTTTTCTTTTTGCCAGTACTAGGGTTTGAACTCAGGGCCTGGGCGCTGTCCCTGAGCTCTTTCACTCAAGGCTGGAGCTCTACCACTTGAGCCACAGTGCCACTTCTGGTTCACTGGAGATCAGAGTCTCATGGACTTTCCTGCTGGGGCTGGCTTTGAACCAAGATCCTCAGATCTCAGCCTCCTGAGTAGCTGGGAAGACAGGTGTGAGCCACCGTACTGGGCCTAAATATAGACTGTTTGTTTGTTTGTCTTGCAGAGCTGAGGACCCGAACTCAAGGTCTCACCAGCACTTGCCAGGCAAGTGCTTCCACTGAGCTAAATCCATCCCCCTAAGAAAACAAAGAAAGTTTTAAGGGAGGAGGCGATGGAGGATGGGTGGCGTTGCCCTGGGGAGAAAGTTGAGCTCTGGGGGAGCGCGTGGAGGCCCAGCAGGCTCTTTAGCCGGTGCTGTTTCCTGGTGAGCACTTCTGAAAGGAGTCCTCCCCTCAACCGGGCCTGGCTCCATGGCAACCGGACGTCAGCAGCCGGGGTGGGGAGAGGCAGGCAGGCAGGCCCACGCAGGGTGGGGGGTGGGGGAGCTGTGCACCCCAGGAACCCTGTCATGTGAGGGTTTACCCCACCAAGCACAGGCGGAGGGTGGGCGGAGGGCGGGCATGAGTGAAGGACGGAGCCCCAGGATGAAGAATCACTTTGGGATTTTATATATATTTAGTCAGTCAGATATGGGGCGATTCGTGTTTATAAGGGAAGTGAACAGTAGGGGAAGTCAGAACCCCACATCCAAGGTGCGCATCTGAGATATGAGCACAAGATCTCGGGGGCGGAAGAGGGGGGGGACCCGGTGTAAATGCCTTTATTTACCTGCGCCTGGACTGAGAGGCTGGCTCTAAGGAGCACTGGAAGGGGAGCACTGCTGTCCGTGGTGCTGAAGGCTTTCTGGGTCTCTACGGGCTCTTGGGGAAAGGGGTTGGGGGGGCAGGGGTGGTGGTGAGGAATGCCCTGGTCACCCCGGTGACCCCGCTTCTCCCCTTCCTTCGGTGCCAAGCAGCCCTGGGTCCTGAGGACAAAGATCACTGGATGACAATGAGCCAGGGGTGGAGGCGGATGCGGAGATGGGATGGTGGGAGCCAATCAGGTCAGCGATGGCGGCAGCTCTGCTCCTGAAAGGAAAAAAAAAAGGGAGGGAGGACCGGGAGGGAGAGGATGGCCACATTTTCCCCCCAGAACCACGTGACCCAGCTCCCACGTGACACATTCCAGCAGCTTGGAGAGAGGGAGGGAGGAGGGGGAGCGGGGAGCTGGGCTTGGGGGTGGGCGGGAGGCAGCTGAGCCCGGCCTGGCCTGCATCATCTCCCTGCCCGCAGCAGCCCAGGGCCAAGCTGGGGAGGGTGGGGGCAGGGCAGGGGACAGCCATGCGCACGTGCCCAGCGTCTCCCGGTGCCCCTGGGGATTCTCCAGACTCCTGACCACGAAGACCCCCCCCCCACCAGGAGAAACCGAGTCCAGATGGAGGAGGTAGGTGCTGAAGAGCTCTAGGCATCACACTGAGAGCTGACCACCCTCCCCCCAACACCCCATCCCAGCTAGGTAATTTGGGGTTCAGTGGTGTCTTGGGTAGGCAATGCTCCTTACCAGCTCCTGATTTTGTGCCACGCGTGACAGAGGACCTGAATTGGGAAATCGTGAAAGTGCTCGTTGAATCCTGGAAAGAGATGGGGGGGGGGGCAGCACGTGTGCGGTGGCCCCTCGAGGGGGATTGGGGCGGGGGGGGGGCGTTTTGGCTGCTCTGGGCCAGTTCCTAGGGTTCTGGGAAGCCAGGGAGCCGCACCACTGCCTTGCTTCTTTCCCCTGCTCCCGAACCTGGGGCACAGCCCCTCCGAATTGCCACCAAGATGGCCCTAGGGAAGTTCTTAAAGAAAGTGACCAAAGAGATAGGCTAAAATCTGCCAGGGACTCGGCTGTGTGTGTGTGTGTGTGTGTGTGTGTGTGTGTGTGTGTGTGTGTGTCTCTGTCTGTATGTATGTATGTCATGGGCCTTGAACTCAGGGCCTGGGCACTGTCCCTGAGCTTCTTGCTCCAGGCTGGCGCTCTACCACTTGGGCCACAGCGCCACTTCCAGCGTTTTGGTGGTTCATTGGAGTTAAAGGTCTCTCAGACTTTCCTGCCCTGTCTGGCTTTGAACTATGACCCTCAGATCTCAGCCTGCTGAGTGGCTGGGAGTGCAGGCATGAGCCACCAGCAGCCGGCTCATTTTCATTCCTGCAGCACACGGTTTAAAAAGGAGGAAACCAGGGCGCAGAGACGTTAAGGAACGTGGCTCAGGTCTCAGAGCTTACAAATAGACCTGGAGTTTGGAGCCAAGGACTCGGACCCCAGGGTGGGCATTCTTGACGGCCTGCTTGTCGGCAGTGAGTTCGCAGCAGCTACTGGAGGAATAAATCAGCCCGCCCGGCTCATCCAGACCCCCGGGGAAATTGACGTTTGATCTTGAATTATCCGCACAGGCACATTCCGTACCCCCAAATAACCCAGTAAGTAATTGCTCGTTCTCCCTCCCTCCCTCCCTGTCTCCCTTCCTTCCCACCTCTCTCTGGCTGTATAGATATTTGGTAGTAAGACACCACGTTGCCATGGTGACCGAATGATGGCTAAAGGGAAAAAGCACCTGGATTACATCATGGCTGATTTTTTTTTTTTAAATTGAATCTAGAAGCACCCTGCTATCAGACATACCCTCGTCACAGGCTGGGCAGGATGCACTGTTTTGTTGTCTTTTTTGTTGGTGATGGTGATGGTTGTGGGGCTTGAACTCTGGGCCTGGACGCTGTCTCTCAGCTCTTCAGCTCAAGGTGAGTGTTCTACCACTTGAGCCACAGCGCCACTTCTGAGTTTTCCTGCTTATCTGGTGCTGAGGAATCGAACCCAGGGCCTCATGCATGTAAAGCGAGCACTCTACAACTGAGCCACCATCCTATCCCCTCTACTTTGTTCTTATAGGGATTAAAAACATCTTAAAACAATGCCCGTGACATAGGCTGTCAAACAGACTAGATCCACAGCTTTAAAATAATAATAATAACAATAATAATAATGATAATAATAAATATCACACTGCAAAGTAAGGGGACACATCATTCCTTGCCAGTTAGGACTTTCGGGGTGCAAGGAGAAACGCTCATTTTTTTTTTTAATGTTGTCCTGTGTGGATGCAGGTATTCTCCTGCGAGCCTTTCCAGAAGTAGCTGGGGCAGCAATCTTGAAGTTGCAAATTCTTGACTGAGTGCTGTTCTTCGTCTAGTGCTGAGTACTGCGCAGTACTTTGGGGAGTAACTGCATCCCTTTGGAGCTTTGAACCCCCTCTCTTCCAGTTCGGAGCCTTTGGTTCCTCCTGAGATAAATGACAGGTCCCACTGGGACAGGAGTCTCGTGGGGTGTGGCGGGACATGGGGTGCGCCCTCAGGATTCTCGTGTAAATGTGGTACACTTGGCTGAAGGCAAGTTTAGGCTCCGGGGCACTATTACTAGCAAAGCCAAAAGAGTATTAAAGTTTTGGGGGGTTTGTATGTGTGTACTGGTGTGAACTCAGGGCCTCACACATTCAACCTTCTTGCTCACAGCAGGCGTTGTACCACTTGGTTTACGCCTCCATCCTGGCATTTGCTAGTTACTCAGAGATAAGGTCTTGGGCCTTCAAACCAGGGTGGGGGGTCTTCCTGGTTTTAGCCTCTGGAGTAGCTAGGATTGCAGGCGTGAGCCACCCGTACCTGGCCCCGTTTCCCTGTGTTTGCCAGTGCCCCATGGTGATAAGGAAATATTTATAGAGCACCTGCTTGGTGCCACACATCGTTCTCAGTTCCTTTTCCTGTGCTGTTGATCATATTTGCACAACCAGTGGGCACGGGGCATTTGTGGGCCAAGACAGTAAGCACCAAGATGTCCAGCACCCCAGGGTGATGTTGCTTAGTGGCCTGTACACAAGAGCTGGTGTGTAACATGCACACTTTCCCAGAAGGCTTCCTCTCCTGTGCTTTTGTGCTAGTCTAGGGGCTTGAACTCAGGACCTGGGCGCTGTGCCCAAGCTTTGGTGCTCCAGGCTGGTGCTCTACCACTTGAGCCAGAGGTCTGCTTTTGGCTTTGTTGTGGTAGTTTTCTAGAGAGAGGATTCTTTACAGACTTTTCTAAGCCAGGGCTGGCTTAGAACTGCAATCCTCAGATCTCAGTCTCCTGAGCAGCTGGGATGACAGGCGTGAACCACTGGCTCCGTCTCTGTCCAGCTGGCTGGCTTGTGTCTGCATGTTTATTTATGCTTTCTTTCTTTTTTTTTTGTCATCTAAATAAGGTTTGTAAAGTTTGTTCCCAGAGAACCAGGTGTTTAGGTGATCTTTTATATTTGCTTTTCAATCTTGATTTTTGTTTATTTCCATTCTGGTCTTTTCACCAGTACTGGAGTTTAACTCAGGGCCTGACTACATTTCCAGTTAACCAGCTTTTTGCTGATTAACTGGAAATGTAGTCTTGAGTACTTTTCTACCCCACCTAGTTTCTACAATCCTCCAGCTCTCAGCCTCTGAAGTAGCCTGGATTACAGGTGTGAGCCACAGGGTGTCCAGCATTTTCTGGGACCTTATTTTGACTGAACCTGGGACCCCACCCCCAAACCCCCTGTAGATAGTGCTGAGAGTTGAACCTGAGACCTTGTTCATTTCACACATATGCTCTACTACTGCGCTACATTCCCATCCCAGTTCTTTTCATTCTTTTCATCCCTTTGGAAGATTTCCTCTCCTTCCCGCTCCATCCCCAGACTGCCCTGGCCTTGCCTGGAATTCAAGCAGGCGGCTTGCTCTTTTAAATCTGCAATCGCTGCTGGTTTCTGGCACTAGATGGCGTCCCGAGTCCAAGTTCACCCCAGTCCACTGTGGGTGTGTGGACACTGTTGTAGCACTAGAGGGCCTGCCAAGCCCAGGTTTCCCTCACATCTGCTGTTGATGTACATGGCGTGAACTGGGGAAGTGCCCTGGCCTTTTCCTGTATTCTGGGGCCAGGGTGGCCCCCAAATGACACATCCTCCAGCTGTTGCCACAGATAAACACCTCACACTGTGCTACACCAGAGCCCAAGCTGCCTGGTCCAGCAGTCTGTGGAGAGCACTGGTACCCACCTCCATTCCTTTCCACCAAGACCATGGATTTCAGAGACAGAATGACTGGAACATAAACTCCCGTCTTTTGGAAGCATGTGTGTGGAGTAGGCCCTGACTTTCACAGCACTGCTGTGAAGACGGCAGAAGCTGGGGATAGCTCTCCTGCGGGCCCACCATCCAGCCTCTCGTTCTACTATTTTAGAATTTGTGTGAAGGAGGAAGAGAGGGGTGAAGGGGGCAGGGTGCCCTGTTCCTAAAACCCAGGAATCCAGAAGTTCTTGCCCAAGAAGCACCTTTACTTGCAGTGAATATTTTGTGAAGTTAGAGAAGTTTTATTTTTAGTGTGTGTGTGTGTGTGTGTGTGTGTGTGTGTATGGTCCTAGGGCTTGAACTCAGGGCCTGTCTACTGTCGTTGAGTCCCATTGTGCTCAAGGCTAGCGCTCTACCACTTTGAGCCACAGCTCCATTTCTGGCATTTCTGAGTAGTTTATTGGAGATCAGTCTCTCATAGAGTTTCCTGCCTGGGCTGGCTTTGAACCACAATCCTCAGATCTCAGCCTCTCGAATAGCTGGGATGACAGGTGCGAGCTCCCAGCTTTTTATAGAGAGGCAGCTCAAGCCTGTGCAGGAAGGGTTTGAGGAAAATTATCTACTGCCATGGTATTTTGTTGTTGTCGGTCGTGGGGCCTGAACTCTGGGCCTGGCCACTGTCCCTCAGCTCTTCAGCTCAAGGCTCTACCACTTGAGCCACAGTGCTACTTCTGGCTTTTTCTGCTTATGTGGTGCCAAGGAGTCGAACCCAGGGACTCATGCATGCAAACTGAGCACTCTATGGCTGAGCCACTTGCCCAGCCCCGTGCCATGGTATTTTCTAACAGAAAATGATTAAATGTACAAGGTGGTTCCCCTCCTGGACAGTGCACACGGGTGTCCATGCTCCTCCCGTCTGTGTAGAAGGTGCCCCAGCTGCTAGCTATGGTGAAGTCCAGTCCCCTCCCGTTCAAGGGGGACAGAGCCTCTCCTGCACTCTTGGCACCCTTGTGCGGCCCTGAGCCGGCGTGTTTTGTGTTCCCCCCATGTTCTGGCGGGCACTCAGCAGCTGCATCGTGGGCCATGGGCCGTGGGATTACTATGAATTCCCATGTCTACATGCTAAGTCTAGGAAAATCCAGACTGTGCGACCAGTGTGCCTGTCTGAGTTCAGACCTGGCCTGAGCCTGACTCAGGAGGCTGGGATCTGAGGATCATAAGTCAAAGCCAGCCTGGGGCAGGGAAGTCTGTGAGACTCTTAACTCCAATGAACCACCAAAAAGACAGAAGTGGCACTGTGGCTCAAGTAGTAGAGCGCTAGCCTTGAGTAAAATAGCTCAGGGACAGCGCCCAGGCCCTGAGTTCAGGCCCTAGAACTTGGGGGTGGGGGGAATAGGAACCAAAGCTGAGTGCCAGTGGCTCACGCCTGTAACCCTAACTCCTCAGGAGGCTGGGGTCTGAGGATTAAGGTTTGAAGCCAGCCTGGGGAGGAAAAGTCCGTGAGACCCTTATTGCCAATAAACCAGAAAAAAGCCGAAAAGTGGAGCTTGTGGCTCAAGTGGTGGAGTCGGAGCCTGGCCCAGCGCCCAGGCCCTGAGTTTGAACCCCAGTGCACCATCTGGACCCACACTACCGAGGGAGGAGCCCAGGCCTGATGGGACAGCAGTCCATCGGTGGGGGGGACCTTATCTCCAGACCATGTGACAGGGTTTTAATGGGGGCTCACTCTTTTCTTCTCCGTAGAACTGACCGAAAGGCGGAGAACATGGCTGCGCTCACGATGGACAGGAGCCGGCCACCGTTCCTCTTCCCCACCCTCCCGGTGCCCGTCCACAACCACAGCGAGGTGGAGACGGCCTCACCCAGCCCCGGCCCGCTGGGACTAAATGAGGACGCCGGCTGGCCCGGCAACAGGACAGGCCCCTGGTACGCGCGGACCCCCGGGGAAGTGGCCGCGGCCAGCGTCTTCTTCGGGACCTTGTGGTTGTCTTCTGTCCTCGGCAATTCCCTGGTCTGTTTGGTTATCCACAGGAGCCGGAGGGCGCAGTCCACCACCAACTACTTTGTGGTGTCCTTGGCGTGCGCCGACCTCCTGGCCAGCGTGGCAGGCGCGCCCTTTGTGCTGCTGCAGTTCGCGCTGGGCCGCTGGGCGCTGGGCGGGGCTGCGTGCCGCCTGGTGCGCTTCACGCAGTACCTGACGCCCGGCGTGCAGACCTCCGTGCTCCTGTGCATCTCTGTCGACCGCTTCTACACCGTCGTCTACCCGCTCAGCTTCAAGGTGTCCCGGGAGAAGGCCAAGAGGATGATCGCCGCCTCGTGGCTGCTGGACGCGGCGCTGGCCAGCCCCGTGCTCTTCCTCTTCGGCCCGGCCGGGGACGGCCACTGCCCGCACTTCCCCCCTGCGTCCTGGCCGGGCACGGCCTTCGCCGTGCTGCACGTGCTGGCGGCCTTCGCCGCGCCCTCGGCGTTGCTGGTGCTGGTCTACCGCCGGGTGGCTAGGCACATCTGGAGGCTGGGCGGCCACGGGCGCGCGGTGCGCAGGACCATGAACGTGGTGCCCAGGACCAAGGTGAGGACGGTGCAGGTGTTCCTGCTGCTCAGCCTGCTCTTCCTGCTCTCCTGGCTGCCCTTCCACGTGGCGCAGCTTTGGCACCCCGGCGAGCACGACGCCCGGCAGAGCGCGTTGGTGTTTACGGCTGTCGCCTGCATCGCCTTCAGCTCCTCGGCCTCCAAGCCCGCGCTCTATGCCATCTCCAATGCCAACTTCAGGCGGGGCGTGAAGGAGACCTTCTGCATGTCGGCCACCAAGTGCTACCGCAGCAATGCCTACACCATCACCACCAGCTCCCGCATGGCCAAGCGGAACTACGTCGGCATCTCCGAGATCCCGCCCCTCGCCAAGGCCGGCACCAAAGACTCCATCTATGACTCCTTCAACCGGGAGGCCAAGGGCAAGAAGCTGGCATGGCCCATCAACTCAAACCCGCCTAACACGTTCGTCTAGCGCCTCGGTTCCTTCTGTGACTGTCCTGTGCAGGGTATTAAAAACGCTCTGGATCAGAAAAACAGAGAGGATTTGATGTATTTTTCTCCCACCCTACTTTCTGAGTCTCTTTTTTCTTTTGGGCTGGTCCTGGGGCTTGAACTCAGGGCCTGGGTGCCATCCCTGAGCTCTTTTGGTTCAAGTCTCTTTCTCTAACATGCTTTCATCTGCCAGAATAGAGCTGGTTTCACATCAGATATCGCACCACAGCGTGCGTGAGTTGGATGCCTAGAATAATGTACATTAGCCAGGCACTGGTGGCTCACGTCTGTCATGCTGACAGGCCGAGATCTGATGTTTGTAGTTCAAACTAACCTGGGCAGGAAAGTCCATGAGACTCTTTTATCTTCAACAAACTACCAAAAACCCCCCAAAACTGGAAGTGGCTCTGTGGCTCAAGTGGTAGAGCACCAGACTTGAACAAAAGCAGCTCAGGGGCAGCGCCCAGGCCTTGATTTCAAGCTCCAGGATTGGCACCGAAAGAAAAAAAAGAAATATATACATTAGTTACAATATAATTACCATACAATTACAACGTGTGTCAGTTTGATGCCTTCTAGAAGCATCTTTCTCCCTTTTTCCGTCTTGGTTGAAGACTCCTCTGCCTCACCATATATGTTTTTCCCTCCACACTGAGTTTTTTTTTTTAAACTATGGGGTTACATAGTTCAAACATTCTCAAATATGCTAGTGTGGAACATTCCAGGAGCTTTTCTTACTTCTACCAAGTAGCATCTAGGAGGAGTCCTGTCCACATTCTCTTGTAGCCACAGGCAATGCAAAGCCCTGCTCCATACATTGGGGGGTCTTTTTTTTTTCCTACCCAGTACTGGGGCTTGAATTCAGGGCCTGGGTGCTGTCCTTCAGCTCTCTTTATTTTTTTGCTCAAGGCTAGTGCTCTACCACTTGAACCACAGCTCATTTCCAACTTTGTGCTGGTTAGTTGCAGATGAAGAGTCTCATGGGTTTTCCTGGCTGTCTGGCTTCAAACTGTGATCCTCAGATCTCAGCCTCCTGAGAGGCTGGGATGACAGGCGTGAGCCACCAGTGCCTGCTACGTTGGAGATCTTGCTGGGAGCCTCCCATCATTTAATCTCATGGCGAAACAATCAGGAACCTTAGGTAGAAACTGCGTAGCGTTGCCTAATTTTCCCTCTTTGAAGCTGTCCCCATCTGTAATAAGCACAAACGAAAGAAGCAAATTAGAGTCGGCACAGAAGGAGCCAAGCCCACATTATTCAGAAGATGAACTCATAAAGAGGTGACATCAGGGTCAACCAAAATGCCTTCTGCACCCCCAGCTCAGCACCGTTTCACCCCTACCCTCGGCTTGTGCCAAGTATGAAGAAGGTTCCTGGCATGGCCGCTTGGTGGCGGTGTGGCCAGCGGCAGCTGCCAGCACAGGAGGGACAAGGCTGAGATAAACTAGTCAGAGAACAAACAACTTCCCGGTACCAGATGGCATTCCCCCACCACATGAAACCTGCAAACGCACGCACTAGTCACGGGGTTACCTATATGAACGTGACCATTTCCTAACCCCACGGGACCCCCAAGCTGGCAGTGGTACCCCACATCTGCCAGGGTCTCTCCCTTTTCTACCCCTTTAGCGTGGGACTCAGAATTCACAGCCTGATGGAAAGGAAGGTATGGTGCAAGTGGTAGAGCGCCAGCCTCAGGTGAAAACGTCAAGCTGGAGCGAAAGCAGAGTTCAAACCCCAGGATTAGTGCAAGGTGTGCACAGGCACACGCACATGTGCACACACACATACCCCTACTTAGGGAAAATTTCAGGAAAGGCCTCAATAAAAGTTGCCTGTGTTCCTTGTTAAATTCTGCTGCTGCCATGCGTGCGTGTGTGCATGGAAGTTCTTTTTAGCACCACACGGCCTGTGCTAGCTCCACTGGGAACAGTGGAAATCGCCCGACCACAGGCCGGCTTTCCTTCCTGGGTTTCCGTCTGGGTTGGGTGAGACCTTTAGATTCAGGGCGTTGGGAGGGAAGGAGTCCAGTGGGACAGAAAGGAAGAAGGTGGCAGAGGTCCACTTGCCCTCTGCCCCTTCCAAATGCTTGCTAGGCAGGAACAGCTTAAAAGTTGGGGTGCAGAACACAGAAGGATTCTCACTCACAGGGAAGTCAGCAGGGAACGTGTCTGGAATGCCCCCAGCCACTCTGGGGCACGGGCCGCCATTGGGGCAAACACAGGCCTACGCGGAATCAAGCGAGAGCAGGTGCTAAAAAGACAGCTTTGGTGATTGAGAGGTGAGACCCCAAGAAAGATCGAAACAGAGGCACACAAGTATTGTAAAGAACTTGGATTTGAGACTGGGGGTATATGTGGCTCAAGTCCCACCTGACATACAAGGCCTTGGGTTTGATCCCCAATACTGAAAATAACGATTACAAAAGCCCCTTTCTTTTTTTTGGTCGGTTGTGGGGCTTGAACTCTGGGCTTGGGCGCTGTCCCTGCTCTCTTCAGCTGAAGGTGAGCACTCTACCGTTTGAGCCACAGTGCCACTTCCGGTTTTCTAGTGGCTTATTGGAGATACAAGTCTCACAGACTTTCCTTGCCTGGGCTGGCTTTGAACCGTGATCCTCAGATCTCAGCTTCCTGAGTAGCTAGGATTACAGGCATGAGCCACGGGCACCTGGCACAAAAGCCCCTTTAATTTGTATTCTCAGGTAATACAGCTTGAACTCACAGCCTTGTGCTGCATCAACTTTTTTGCTCATGGTCCACACACCACTTGAGTCATGCCTCCAAGGCTGGTTAACTAAACATGGAAACCCTCAGCTTTTTAGCTCGGGCTAGCTTTGAACCACATTCTTCCAGGTCTTTACTCTCCTGAGTAGCTAAGATTGCAGGCATGAGCCACCAGCATCCAGGCCTTTGATTTTTCTGAAAAATTTGAAATTGGCATGCTGCTTTATGATTACAGGAGATGGGGTGGGGCAGGGAGCAGCTACTTTTACTTCAGATGATTAGCTGGGCACATACTGATTGGGCTGGGAACCTGGAGCTCTGCAGAAGGAACTTCTCCCCAATGGAGACAAGAACTTGAGCCAGCCAGAGGAGCAGTGGGGCCTGTGGGTGATCGCCCCCACCCAGCAAGCTCCAGGTTCAGACAGCACTTCCACAACAACTGGGGCTAGGAGTCGTCTGGGAGTTGCTTGTGGAGTCTGGAATCTGAAAAGCAGGAAGGAGAGCTAGGACTGCCTTTGTCATTAGCTGGTGGAAGATGTTCTAGACTATTAACTATGAAATATGTACTTAAGGAAAACAGCTCTGTAACGGGCATCTACTGCTGCATAACAAATCACCCCTTTGCTTTCTGGTATTGAGGATTAGATCCTGGGCTTCATGCTTGCTAGGCACGTTTTACCACCAGACACAGACACATTCACGTTTGTTTTTATATTTATTGTGGTGGTACTGAGGTTTGAACTCAGGTCCTTGTGCTCACTCAGCTGCCTGCCTGACTTGTGCTCTACTGCTTGAACCATGCCTCCAGCCTGGCTTTTGGCTGGTTGCTTTGGAGATGGAGTCTCACAGACTTTTCTGCATCCACTGAATTTTGAGCCAAGATATTCTCGTTCAAGGTGACTCAGAAATGGGCCCAGACCGATTTTTCTCTTTAAATCCCATACTTTTTAAAAACGACGCTAAGCAGACAGACATATTACATACAGTGCTCTGAAAAAGACAGCTGGACATGTTTCTGGCGAAGATACTTTTATTTCTCATAAAAATATAATTGTACAATGCTCTTCAGTAAAAGAAAAATCCTTCAATGCCCCAAATACCATGTGGCTTCATCGTCGTCGTCCTTTGAGAACTAAAGAGGTAATTGATATTACGCAGCTGATTTGTGAAATACAGCACTTATGTTTTTAAGTTTTATTTGCCTTTAACTAGAGGTTAAGTCCAGTTTAAACCTATACTTTCGGTAATTAGCCAAATCAAATCTATCATAATTCAAAGATGATAGGATAAAATAAAACGCTAACTGGTGATGCTGAGTTTAGTCAATTAGTTGGCAAACAGTGATAGTTGTGATTTAGACAGAAGAGAGAGATTTCTGACTTCACCTGGGCCCTACGCCCTGGCCCAGCCTGGGAGGCTGCACTCCCTGCTGGTCCATGCTGGGGAGCCGATGCTGAAATTCTGGCAGGTCTCTGGGATACACACCACGCTTCCCCACTTCCGTGCCTTTCTCTATGGAGCGGGATGGGGGCTGTGCTCAGTGGGGGTCAGCCCCAGTGGACAAGCAGGGGCGCCCCCTCACATGCCCTGCACAGAGAGAGGAAGGGAGAAGCGGGGAGGGGAAGGAGGGAGGGAAGGAAGAAGGGGAAGGGTGAAGGGGGAGGCAGGGCTCATGGCTTCGATCAAAGTGCGCGGCCAGCACCGTTCCCACGGCAATCGGAACTTTTTTCAAGCCCAGGAGAGTCTCTTGGTCTGATCAGGTCCAAAATACCAAGTGGAAAAAGTCAAATAAATCATGCACCAGGCACAGGGACCACCAGACAGGGGCTCCTCGACGCTCACTTTGGAATGTTTGCTTTGAAAGGACTCCGGGCAGCACAGAGGAACAAGAACAGACCACAGTTGACCAGTGGACAATCCGAAGCCGCCTTTAAATCATCAGCCGCATCCTTGAGCACGGTCAGCCATCTCCATTCTGTCTCCAGCACGGCCCTAGGAAGACATGAATCTCCTGCGAACGCAATGCAGAAACTGGACCTGCTGGCCACGCTCACCAGTGATCTGAGTGTGGACTGTGCACAGGACGGGTCAGGCTGAGTCTGCTTCTTCCAGTGCCTGCAGGAGGGGAGGGGAGGGGGAGGGAGGGGAGAGGAACACAGCCTGGCTCTGCCCCAGATAGCAAGATTCAGTCTCAACATCTGCTTCTCCATCTTCTTCAGAAAGTTCTCACTGAACTGAGAACACAAGCAGGCCAGTCCTCTGGACACAGACGGGCACACACACATACACACTGTGGGTGACTGATGGCTGCTTTGGTTAAAAATCAAATGTGATCACTACTCTCCACGTGTCCACGTGGCTGCGGCAAAATCGTTAAGTATAGCTGGGAAGACAGCAGTTGCCCAGACGGGGGCTGCCACGGGGCCTCCTCGGTGGGTTTTGCTGATATGTGCATTGTGGAGCACAGGTGTAGATTGTGACAACAGAGACTGTAGATTCACTAATGCTTACGTTGGAACGGCTGACAGGAGCCAGAAATACATGTGACTCAAGTCAACGTAAAGACCCAGCACCTAGTCCGTCATCAGCCCGTTTGGTTTCTCTTTGTGGGGTGACCAAAAGGAGAGGAGGTGACACCCAAACTCGCACACACATGTACATACACATGCACGCACTGCGCCCATGCACACAATTACGTGGAAAGAACATCAATTAACCAAAGAAGCCATGTGGAGTGCAGGTACCAAGGCCCAGTCTTCACCCGTTTTCTATTCCCGGTGTTCGAGCATCGCCACACTTGAACGTGGTGGGCATGATGGGTTAGAGCAGAAACTCTACGCTCTGATCTGTGATCCACGCTCGCTTGCACAACTGGCAGATGCCGCACACTCTCAGAGTCGGACCCAAGGCCTGGGGTGGCGATCAGATCTCCTCACAGACCTTCACCCTGAAAAACACCAGGTTCACTGGTCGGTGAGGTCTGCCCAGCCTGTCCTACAACTCATGACCTTTGTCTTTTGAAAAGTTGTATCAGGCCAGGCACTGGTGGCTCACGCCTGTCATCCCAGCTACTCAGGAGCTGAGATCTGAGGATCATGGTTCAAAGCCAGCCCAGGCACAGAAAGTCTCCATGAGACTCATCTCCAATGAACCACCAAAAATCCAGAAGTCAAGCTGTGGTTCAAATGGTAGAGCACTAGCTTTGAGCAAAAGAGCTCAGGGACAGCGCCTAGGCCCTGAGTTTAAGTCCCATGACCAACCAAAAAAAGAAAAACAAAAAGAGGGAGAAAAAATGCAAACCAAGAGACAAGTAGCAAAATTTTGCTTTTTTTTTTTTTTTTACTATTCAGTTTGGACTCAGTTAATAAACATCAAATCAAGGCTGGAAAGGTGGTTCAGTGGTAGAGTGCTCGCCTAGCATGCATGAAACCCTGGGTTCGATTCCTCAGTACCACATACACAGAAAATGCCGGAAGCCGGGTGCTGGTGGCTCACACCTCTGTAATCCTAGCTACTCAGGAGGCTGAGATCTGAGGATCATGGTTCACAGCCAGCCTGGGCAGGAAAGTCTGTGAGACTCTTATCTCCAATAAACCACTAGAAAACCGGAAGTGGCACTTTGGCTCAAGCGGTAGAGCGCTCGTTTTGAGCTGAAAAGTGCAGGAACAGAGTTCAAGGCCCACGACCGACCAAAAAAAAAAAAAAAAGAAAATGCCAGAGGTGGCACTGTGGCTCAACTGGTAGAGTCCAGTCCCTGAGTTTAAGCCCCAGGACTGGCTATAGATAAAAATAAACATCAAGGGCTGGGAAGGTGGCTCAGTGGTAGAGCGCTTGACTTGCATGCCTGAGGCCCTGGGTTCGATTCCTCAGCACCACATAAGCAAAAAGAAAAAAGCCAGAAGTGGCGCTGTGGCTCAAGTGGTAGAATGCTAGCCTTGAGCTGAAGAGCTGAGAGACAGCGCGCAGGCCCAGAGTTCAGGCCCCACAACCGGACCCAAAAATAAATAAATAAACATCAAGCCCACCTCTTCAACTCACACAGGTTTTATGAAAGGTGGCATCTTCTCTCGTTCAAGTGCCTGTAAGCAGGCGCTCCAGCACTGCTTTTTTCTCCTAACTACTCAGTGTCACCAGAGCATCTGCAGAATGAGGCTACTACCTGGCATCCTCCTCATCCTCATTTTTCTTAGATGGCTAACTAGCCAAGGCTGGCCCAGAATTCACAATCCTCTTGCCTCAGGCTCTTAAGTACCGGGACTATAGGAGTGTGTCACTATAGCAGGCCCAACAACATACAGTCTTCAAAGTCTGAACAAGTGCTGTTCATAGCCCACAGCCTCCCTCACGCTGTCAAGAAAAACAAACGGGAACTGGAGCCACAGCCAACTTCTGAGATAAACGTTTCTGCCAATCTTCCTGACCTTGGGCTGTGACGCCAGCTCTGAGCAACACGGAGAACAAGATAAGCCCATTTCCTCCAAATGGACACTTTGTGCATCAAGGCCATCTAGAAGTGAGGATGTCTGAGTGGGGGAGGGGGGCCGCCAGCCAGACCTGGGAGAGGCCAGAATACTAGACAAAGAGCGTTCAACAAAACTCAGTGCACACACAGAGAAGCTAGGCGTTCTCCCCAAGCAAGATCCAGCCCTGAGGATGGTATGACCAAGTGCCTCACCTACCTGCCCCCCCACCCCCCCACTGCACAGCTCCTAGTGTATCTCACCTCACTAGAGAGATGGCCCTCCAACAGCCTTGGTTTAACCGCCATCACTGCACCTGGGGGCCTGGGGGGGGGGTCCTCATCCAGCCCGCTCCTAATTCTTCCATTTTGTGGGAGCTGGGACCGAACCCCGGGCCCTCAGGCATGCTAAGCATATAGTGTGTACTCCCAAAGGATTAAAAGTATAAACCTTCATTGCAATTATTAAATATTTAACCTACGTGAAAGTTCTTGTGAGCTAGAAACAGTAAGTGATGCCACTCCTGCTTATGGACGGAGCTCTTGCTAGGTGGTCGGGCCAGCCTGGCGCTGGAATTACAGGTGCACACCACCACACTTGGCCTTCGCTTGCTCTCTATGAACACCATGGGAATCTTACTTCAGTATGGAGAATGCATGGCCCCTTCAGCTGCACTTGTGCACTGCACCCCCACATCAAGCTCATGCTTTAAGCACAGGCATCATGTAACACACACACACCCCCGGCCTGCGGGCTGCCCCAGGGCGGGCGCTGTACGCACAGGAATTGCTGGCGGCGTCTGCCTTGCCGGTCTTGCCGAGCCTGCTGGTGCTCTGCTGAGATTTGCTCTGCTCTTCTGCAGTGAGCAGGGCCTTGATCTCAGAAGGGATTTTTCCTTGGTCCATGGCCACGCACCACTGTTTGTACTGGAAGAGAAGCAAGTACCGGTGAAAGGTCACATGCACACTGCGGGAGGGAGCCCGCTCCACCCCCATGGGTGCTGGTTATCCCTCTCATGAAGTGTCAGATGCTGCTTGAACTCTTGTCTCCCCAGTGTGCTGTCCCCCAAGCCTGAGGGAAATCTAGTGGGTGCTCCTCTCACTTCCCTTGCCTACCCTCCAGCTCTCTCACATACACACATATACACGCAGCCTCCACACCATGACCTCGTGGTACACATGCCATCAGCACCTGCGTTAGCTCTGGTGTTGCACAGGTGAGGGACCCTGGTATCTGCCCAGCTGAGGTCTCTGCCCGGCTGCCTTCTCTGCCTGGCTGCAGTCTCTGCCCCGGCATCTCAGAGCTCATGCTGGCATCACTATCATCCCACACCAACCGCCATCACCCCACAACTGGATAAACATGGAAATTCACCTGGCCACGATTACACAGCGTTCTACTGCACGTCTGCAACAGGAAATAGATACACGTGCTGTGATTTGAGACAGAGTAGCTAGACAGCCCAGGCTGGCCTCAATCTACTTATCTTCCTGCTTTAGCGTTCAGTGTGAGGGGATCATAGGCATGGGCCACCATGCCTGGCCATAAAGTAGTCACAGTATATGAATGTAGAGCCTCTTCTTTTAGCCAGGGTGATTTTCTAGTGTCTTCTCTCATTAGCAATCTCCCCATGGAACAGGCAGGCACAACTGCCCTGCATCAGTGGTGTGAGGAAATGTAAGCCTGCTGTGCATGCGCGCACACACACACACGCACACGCACACGCACACGCACACACACACGCTACCAGAGGAACAGAACAGCCTTTGCAGTGATGCTGCAGGACAGGCTGCTCCATTCTGGGGATCCTGTGACCACCAGGTGGCACTGAGGGCACCCCACCATTACCATGTCCAGCTCCTCTCGGAGGGCACATATGGCCCGCTCTCGGCTGGACACCAGCTCCTCCAGGTATTGGTATCTGAGCTTCTTCCGGGCACGGCACTCCCGGGCACTCTGTCGGCTCCTCTCCAGTTTGGCTTTCAGGTCAATCTTGGCTGGCTTCCGGCCCCGCTTGCCTGGCTTCTTCACTTTGCCACCTACCACCTGCAGCAAGAGAGAAGGCATGGTCCAATCAGCCTCTGGCCAACCTCAGCCCCTCCCAGGATCCTCATGGAAAAGGAGGTGCACAGAGACTTTCGCTAGCAAGTCAGTCATAATTAAGTTTGGGCGCCAGTGGTTCACACCTGTCATCTCAGCTATTGGGGAATTTGGAATCTGAGGATACCAAGGTCTGCAAGACTCTTATCTCCAATAAACTACTCAGGAAAAAGCTGGAAGTGGTGCTGTGGCTCAAGTGGTAGAGCACTAGCCTTGGGTACAAAGAGGCTTGGTGACAGCGCCCAAGCCCTGAGTTCAAGCATAGGACCAGCCAAAAAAAAAAAAAAATTATGTTCTTTAGCAGTACACTTTTTTTTTTTTGGGGTCCGGTCGTGGGGCCAGAACTCTGTCCCTCAGCTCTTCAGCTCAAGGCTAGCGCTCTACCTCTTGAGCCACAATACCACTTCCGGCTTTTTTTTTCTTTTTGCTTATGTAGTGCTGAGGAATCGAACCCAGGGCCTCATGCATGCAAGGCAAGCGCTCTACCACTGAGCCACCTTCCCAGCCCCAGCAGTACACTTTTTAGGCCATTTGAAGATGGATAATACACTAAATGTTTAGTTTATGAAGAATTTTTAATTACCTGAGGAAGTAAAAAATCCATACTCAAAATTACAAGCTCGTTGTGATTGCCATGTTAACAACTCAACAGAGAAGTATACAAAGATTGTGAAGAATTCTCTGAGTATGAATTGCTTTATCTATGTTTTATGCTTATGAAACTCTATGAGAAATGATGTATCCTGAGCAATTTAATTCAGGAAAGGAGAAAAGGCTATCTAATGATGGATATTAAATAGGTTAATAGGAATTTCAGGATTTTCTTTTTGTGCCGGTCCTGGGGCTTGAACTAAGGGCCTGGACACTGTCCCATAGCGTTTGTGCTCAAAGCTCTACCACTTGAGGGGCTGGGAAGGTGGCTCAGTGGTAGAGCACTTGTCTAGCATGCATGAGGCCCTGGGTTCGATTCCTCAGCACCATGTAAGCAGAAAAAGCCAGAAGTGGCGCTGTGGCTGAAGTGGTAGAGTGCTCGCCTTGAGCTGAAGAGCTGAGGGACAGTGCCCGGGCCCACAGTTCAGGCCCCATGACCAGCCAAAAAAAAAAAAAAAATTAGAATGTGGGCTGGGAAGGTAGCTGAGTGGTAGAGTGCTTGCCTCCCATGCATGAAGCCCTGGGTTCGATTCCTCAGCACCACATAAGCAGAAAAAAAAAGCTCTACCACTTGAGCCTCAGCTTTTTACTAGTTAAGGGACTCAGAGAGTTTTCTGAAGCAAATGCTCAGATCTCCACCTCCTGAGTGACTAGGATTAGGGGCAGGCAGAGCCATGGCCCTGGCTCCAAGTGCTCTTCTTGGAGAAGTGTTCTAGAGGAGGTGAGCCGTCCAGAACCCCCGAGGGCCCCACCAAGCCCAGGTAAGGGGAGAGGCTCCAGTATGGGGGCCTCAGTGAGGATCCACAGAGGATCCTCAGTGAGGATCCACTGGTTAACAGCAGTCAACTGGGAGGCACGGAGCCCATGAAGAAAAGGCACGGGATGCTGTGGAAAATGCGAGTCTAGCACCATGCCTCGATCCTGTTCATCTTTTTTGATACTTACAAAAATGTGCTAATTAGGTTTTACTCTCATGTGCTTATCAAAGCCATAACTCTTAAGAAACTTGTTTTTGCATATTGTTTGCTAATACTTTATTTTAATAAACTT